>NC_072389.2:49384544-49688582 GCF_028885625.2 Pongo pygmaeus
TACATTTTGGTGGTCAGCAGAAGCAGCTAAGACAGCTGCACCACCAGTATGAAGTGCACAGGGGCAGATGTGGTAGCACTGTGGCACCGGTGCCTAGTGTTCAGTGTCCCAGATGACAGTAGAGCAAGCTGGAGCATCCAGATACATGTTTGGAGGTGGAGGCAGCAGTGTCCTCTCAGACTGGCTCTGCAGTAGTATTCTGGGTCCTGGGTGCTCCCTAGCCTCCCTTTTTGTTGTCCACTTTCTAAGCCCATTTCTGCCTGCACCCTGCTTATAAAATTTCTGAGCTACCCAATGTCCTTGCAATAAAGTCCCCTTCTGTTAAAATCAACCAAAGTCGGCCAGGAGTGGTATCTCACACCTGTAATTCCAGCACTTTGGGAGGCCAAGGCAGGCGGATCACCTGAGGTCAGGAGTTCGAGACCAGCCTGGCCAACATGGCGAAACCCTGTCTCTACTAAAAATACAAAAATTAGCTGGATGTGGTGGTGGCGCACGCCTGTAACCCCAGCTACTGGGGAGGCTGACGCAGGAGGATTGCTTGAAACTGGGAGGTGGAGGTTGAAGTGAGCTGAGATCATGCCACTGCACTCCAGCCTAGGCGACAGAGTGAGACTCCATCTCAATCAATCAATCAATCAATCAATAAAATCAACCAAAGTTGGTTGCTATTGCTTGCAACTAAGAACTCCAACACAATAAAACAGTAACTAGCAGGTAGCAGATATTAAATTAATCTAAATCTATCAAATTGGCATCTGGGCATGGTGGCTCATACCTGCAGTCCCAGCACTTTGGGAGGCCAAGGTGGGCGGATCTCTTGAGCTCAGGAGTTTGAAAACAGCCTGGGCAACATGGTGAAACCCCATCTCTACAAAAAATACAAAAATTAGCCAGGTGGGTGACGTGTGCCTGTAGTCCCAGGTACTTGGGAGGCCGAGGTGAAAGGATCGCTTGAGCTGGGGAGGCTGAGGCTGCAGTGAGCCATATGCCACTGTACTCCAGCCTGGGCGACAGAGTGAGACCCTGTCTCAAAAAAATAAAAATAAAATAAATCTATCAAGTTAATATTTCCCACTCAGCCTCTGAGTATTAAAAGAGGTATAATTAACATACATGTTTCAATATGTAAAAGAAATTTTTTCACTATTATAAATAGTTTTCTAATGAACATCTTGGTATAAAAATTATTTTCTTGTATTTTAAATCATTTCCTTAAGGGAGATTCCTAGGAGTTAACTTGCACATCTTTTAATAAAGACTGTACTGACTTAAACTTGTACTCAGTATATTCTTATCATTATTTTTTAGTTCCTGCTAATTTACATAATAAATTTGGAACTTATTTAACTTACAGTTTTTGCTTACTAGTGAGGTTGAAATAAACATTTTTCACGTTTATTAGCTAATTGTAATTCCTCATTGTATTAATTGTCCACTTTGTGGCATTCTCTCCATCAAGCTAGAGTTCTTTTTAGTGTTTATATAATGGATGATGATGATGGTGGTGGTGATTATTATTATTATTAAGGATAGTAACCCTTTGGCATATTGGCTGCAAATTTTTCTCCTAAATTTTTACTCACTTTCTAGCTATTGGCTTTGATGTTTCTGACACACAGAAATTTTTAATTTTTATGTGGTATATCTTTGGATCTTTTTCTTTTTTATTTCTCTCATTATCTTTACACTTAGAAAATTCTCATGTACGCCAGGTGCGATGGCTCATGCCTGTAATCCTAGCAGTTTGGGAAGCTGAGGATGCTGGATCACTTGAGGTCAGGAATTCAAGACCAGCCTGGTCAATGTGGCAAAACCCCATCTCTACTAAAAATACAAAAATTAGCTGGGCGTGGTGGTGAGCAGCTGTAATCCCAACTACTCAGGAGGCTGAGGCAGGAGAATGGTTTAAACCCGGGAGGTAGAGGTTGCAGTGAGCCAAGATCACACCACTGCACTCTAGCCTGGGTGACAAAGTGAGACCCTATCTCAAAAAACAAAAAAAACAAAAAAAAAAGAAGAAGAAGAAGAAAGTTCTTGTGCAAAGATTAAAAAATACTCACTTCTATTTTCTCCCAGTAACTCCGAATACTGCTTATTAAGGTCTATCCAAAGTGAGAAATCAAGTTTACTGAGTTTGTTTTTATCTAGTCAGTATGTCTGAAAGTCAGTGAATCATTGAATCATTCCAACTAAAGGAAATAAAAATAGATTTAGCATCTTTCAATTCAACTAACTCCTTAATTAGCAATTTTTTTCTAAGACTTCTATTTCTACCAATTAGACTTTTCCGTATAAAAATAACACTAGATGGAAGAGCCAACAGTTTCACCTCCAAGCAACTGGTTGGTATTGGCTGCCCAGAGCGCTGGATTAAGAAAAATATTCAAGCCTGGGCAATGTACTGCGACCTCGTCTCCATAAAAAAAATTTAAAATTAGCCAAGCATGGTGGGACATCCCTGTAGTCCCAGCTACTCAGGAGGCTGAAATGAGAGGATCATGTGAGCCTGGGAAGTGGAGGTTGCAGTGAGCCAAGATCGCATCACTGCACACCAGCCTGGGCAACAGAGTGAAACCCTGCCTGTCTCAAAAAAAAAAAACAAAAACAAACGAAAGTGTTCAGCAGAGAACATTACTGATTGTGGTTCAGGAAGGAGAGCGCAGTAACAAATACTCTCTCTGCCCTAGACACCTGGATCCTGGAGGACTTTATTCTTTATCTTCTATATTTGGCCTACTACCTTTTGAGTGACCAAATGATGTCCAATCCAAGGACCTCTCTCTGAGGCATCCTAAACACTTTAGTGAGGCATTTCATTATCACAATTTTTTTTTTTTGAGACAGAGTCTTGCTCTGTTGCCCAGGCTGGAGTGCAATAGCACAATCTTGACTCACTGCAACCTCCGCCTCCCAGGTTGAAGTGATTCTCCGGCCTCAGCCTCCCAAGTAGCTGGGATTACAGGCATGCGCCATGATGCCCGGCTAATTTTTGTATTTTTTAGTAGGGACGGGGTTTCGCTATGTTGGCCAGGCTGGTCTCGAACTCCTGACCTTACGTGATCCACCCGCCTTGGCCTCTCAGAGTGCTGGGATTACAGGCATGAGCCACGGTGCCCAGTCATTACAATTTAACTTCAAATTTGTTACAGAGTCACTGAGACAAAGTCCATATTCAACAAAGCAGAACATTGCTCCTATTTATTCTGTTCTAAGATACACTGATACTAATATAACACTACAAACGATCTTCAAACTAGGTAAAGTGAGTAGAAACTCCATTACCAATCAATCAATAAATGGATAACCAATCCTTCATTAAATAGGGGGAATAATTTATTTAACTGTTAGGACAACCATTAGAATAAATCAAATTGTTTGCATTGAAAAAACACACCTCTTATGGCAAGAGTGAATACACCAAACAGAATGGACCATCGCATAGTTTATGTAGCTGTTTAAACACAAGTCTCGTGATCTTTGAGTGACTTCCCAAGCAAGAGGGAATAATGTTATAATGCAGTAAATACTGGCATTTTAAAAATTGCTCTTAAAGTCAGACTAGACTGTGACTAAGGGCCTTTATGAATTTAGGATCCTTTCATATATAGATCATCTATTTGATTAAGTTCTCATAAGGATTAGTGGAAGAATCATGCATATAGACTTGCTCAGTGCCAAATTTAAGTGAATTTTAAGATTCCTGTCTTTAATTCTTGTGTATCATAGCCAATGTTATTTTGGGTGGCGAACACAACTGTAACTATATTAGTAATGACAAGAACAATTACTTGATGTAAAAACTTTTTTTTAACAACTCCACTTTCTGAAAGTGAAAATAATAAACCGTATCTTTATTGTCCAATCAGAGTTCAGGAATCAACTTAAATGTATGTTAGCGTTAAAACTGTAGGTACATCTATATTTACGGGCTAGGACAATTCAAATAATTCGCCAATATCCCCAACGTACTTCATTTTTGATTGTCCAGATTTTGTTTATTTCATTTCTACCCAATCTTTCTCTTCTGATTCTCTCCTAGGTGCTGATCTTAACGCGCTAGATTCCTCTTCTGCCAAGCTGACTAAACGCTATTTCATCCTAACACCCACCTGCTGCTACAAGCCTCCTTTACTTCAAATGTTTCTTCTCTCCCTGTTGTTCCTTGATCAATATCATTTCAAGACCGCCTAGGCTACTCCTCCCCATCGCTTATTACTTCAGATTGCTCTATTTATTCTCTCCTGTGCTCATGTGCAATCATTGGTCACAGGCCCTGATGAACCAACTTCAATTTTATTCAGTAGAAGCTGGTAAATATAAAAATTATGCATCTAACAAGATACTACTTTTGGCTTCTGTATTATACTCAGATTTACTCTATTCACCTCCCCAATTATTCCTGTTGCCTTTTCTTCTCACCTTGCATGTAATTCTTCAGGGTATGCTATACCCTATCTTCCATAAGGAAAATGTAAAACAGTCCCCTAGATTCTCCTCCATTCCTCCAGACCTTACATGAAGGTGACCTTTAACCAAATGATTCCTTTGAAATTAGAATCCCTCCATAAAAAAAAAATTAAGAGAAGATAGTTATTTTAAAAAAAACCTCTGAGACCTAAGATCACCAGGTGGAAAGGGAGTAGAGAGAAGTGAAGCTCCTAAGAAACCAGAGTTGAAAGGAGAGAGAACAGGCAGGAAGCTTATGAGAACAGAGTTATCCTGAAAATATTCAGGCACATCTCTCTTTCCAGGAAATGTCAGTGGATTTCCAGGAAATCCCAGAAGATGTGGGGTCAGGTTTTATATGGGTTTCCTTGACAACAGCAGATTTCTGGGGATCCTTGCTTTATCACCTCTCATCAAAATATGTGAGCTCCAATATGATACAATAACAAAACAAGGAAGTTTTTAGCCCCAAATGATAGCTATTTATATATCATTTCTGAGAATATAAAATTCAGTTAGACTACCTGAACATACTTTTTAAAAATATGGTAACTATAACTATTTCCATACTTAGGTATAATACTACTGAAACTCCTTTCCATGTGTTATAGAAAAATATATGTAATTATTACTGAAACGTATTCAGAGGTGAATATAATATTCAGCCTTTCACTTATTGCCTGTGTATGGAACTACTACATACTCTTTTGTTCCTGGAGAAGAGATAGTATCAACATATAAATTGCTCCTTCTCTTTTATTTCCTTGAGCAGTGGTTTGTAGTTCTCCTTGAAGAGGTCCTTCACATCCCTTGTAAGTTGGATTCCTAGGTATTTTATTCTCTTTGAAGCAATTGTGAATGGGAGTTCACTCATGATTTGGCTCTCTGTTTGTCTGTTATTGGTGTATAAGAATGCTTGTGATTTTTGTACATTGATTTTGTATCCTGAGACTTTGCTGAAGATACAAACAAATGGAAGAACATTCCATGCTCATCTGTAGGAAGAATCAATATCATGAAAATGGCCATACTGCCCAAGGTAATTTATAGAATCAATGCCATCCCCATCAAGCTACCAATGACTTTCTTCACAGAATTGGAAAAAACTACTTTAAAGTTCATATGGAACCAAAAAAGAGCCTGCATCACCAAGTCAATCCTAAGCCAAAAGAACAAAGCTGGAGGCATCACACTACCTGACTTCAAACTATACTACAAGGCTACAGTAACCAAAACAGCATGGTACTGGTACCAAAACAGAGATATAGATCAATGGAACAGAACAGAGCCATCAGAAATAATGCCGCACATCTACAACTATCTGATCTTTGACAAACCTGAGAAAAACAAGCAATGGGGAAAGGATTCCCTATTTAATAAATGGTGCTGGGAAAACTGGCTAGCCAGTTTCCAGAAAGCTGAAACTGGATCCCTTCCTTACACCTTATACAAAAATCAATTCAAGATGGATTAAAGACTTAAACGTTAGACCTAAAACCATAAAAACCCTAGAAGAAAACCTAGGCATTACTATTCAGGACATAGGCATGGGCAAGGACTTCATGTCTAAAACACCAAAAGCAATAGCAACAAAAGTCAAAATTGACAAATGGGATCTAATTATACTAAAGAGCTTCTGCACAGCAAAAGAAACTACCATCAGAGTGAACAGGCAACCTACAAAATGGGAGAAAATTTTCGCAACCTACTCATCTGACAAAGGGCTAATATCCAGAATCTACAAAGAACTCAAACAAATTTACAAGAAAAAAACAAACAACCCCATCAAAAAGTGGGCGAAGGACATGAACAGACACTTCTCAAAAGAAGACATTTATGCAGCCAAAAAACACATGAAAAAATACTCACCATCACTGGCCATCAGAGAAATGCAAATCAAAACCACAATGAGATACCATCTCACACCAGTTAGAATGGCGATCATTAAAAAGTCAGGAAACAACAGGTGCTGGAGAGGATGTGGAGAAATAGGAACACTTTTACACTGTTGGTGGGACTGTAAACTAGTTCAACCATTGTGGAAGTCAGTGTGGCGATTCCTCAGGGATCTAGAACTAGAAATTCCATTTGACCCAGCCATCCCATTACTGGGTATATACCCAAAGGACTATAAATCATGCTGCTATAAAGACACATGCACACGTATGTTTATTGCGGCATTATTCACAATAGCAAAGACTTGGAACCAACCCAAATGTCCAACAATGATAGACTGGATTAAGAAAATGTGGCACATATACACCATGGAATACTATGCAGCCATAAAAAATGATGAGTTCATGTCCTTTGTAGGGACATGGATGAAATTGGAAATCATCATTCTCAGTAAACTATCGCAAGGACAAAAAACCAAACACTGCATGTCCTCACTCATAGGTGGGAATTGAACAATGAGAACACATGGACACAGGAAGGGGAACATCACACTCTGGAGACTGTTGTGGGGTGGGGGGAGGGGGGAGGGATAGCATTGGGAGATATACCTAATGCTAGATGACGAGTTAGTGGGTGCAGCGCACCAGCATGGCACATGTATACATATGTAACTAACCTGCACATTGCGCACATGTACCCTAAAACCTAAAGTATAATAATAAAAAAAAAATAAATAAATAAATAATTGCTTCTTCATATTTTTAAATATTATTTTTTAAAGTTTTCTTCTCAAATACAGATTTCCCAAAACCTACTTTTGCCATGTGGTTGCTTTTTTTTTTTAAGTGACAGGGTCTCACTATGTTGGCCAGGCTGGCCACAAACTCCTGAGCTGAAGTGATCCTTCCATCTCATCTTCTCGAGTGGCTGGGACTACAGGAGTACACCATCAAGCCCAGCTGGTTGCTTATTAAAAATACTTTAGGCCGGGCATGGTGGCTCACGCCTGTAATCCCAGCACTTTGGGAGGCCGAGGCAGGTGGATCACGAACGAGGTCAGGAGATCAACACCATCCTGGCTAACACGGTGAAATCCCATCTCTACTAAAAATACAAAAAAATTAGCCAGGCATGGTGGCGGGCACCTGTAGTCCCAGCTACTCGCGAGGCTGAGGCAGGAGAATGTCGTGAACCCAGGAGGCAGAGCTTCCAGTGAGCCGAGATCACGCCACTGCACTCCAGCCTGGGTGACAAAGCGAGATTCCGTCTCAAAAAAAAAAAAAAAAAAAAAAAACTTTAATTAGGCCAGACATGGTAGCTCACCCCTGTAATACCAGCACTGGGAGGCCAAGGCAGGCAGATCACCTGAGGTCGGGAGTTCGAGACCAGCCTGGCCAACATGGTGAAACCATGTCTCTACTAAAAATACAAAAGTTAGCTGAGCGTGGTAGCACGCATCTCTAATCCCAGCTACACGGGAAGCTGAGGTGAGAGAATCACTTGAACCTAGGAGGCGGAAGTTGCATTAAGCCGAGATCACACCACTGCTCTCCAGCCTGGGCAACAGAGTAAGACTCCATATCAAAAAAACAACAACAACAACAACAACACTTTAAATATGTTTTCAGATACCTTTTTGTACATGGAAAGAAATCCCCATTTCCCCATAATTTTTCCCATTCTGTAGAGTTATGATCCTATACTCACTCTCTTTTTGGCCCCAACAGTGTTCCTAGGCCCAGGGCCTTTTGCAAAGAAAGCAAGCTGAGTCTCTGAACCCCGCCAGCCACTTTTGATGGAGTTTTTGCCCTTAGATAAGCCACTGGCTTTTGTCTGCTACTCCACAAGGCGTTACCTTACCCAGTTGGTTATACTACAACACCTATAACAGTGAAAACTCTAAATTGAGTTATATATTACTTTAATTTATACATGATTTTTCACTTAACAAAGAGACTTACTATCGATTTTTACAGTTTATTTTAAAATACTTCCATTTATAATATTTTAGAAAGCCATTCCATGACAAGATATACCTATGTTGCTCTACTGCATAAAGCTTTAATTGATGTAATCTCTTCATATTGCTATGTTTTTTAAAAACACACACATAACCATTAAAATCTAAAATATTCATAGCTTGGTGACAAGATATATGCCTATAAGCAGTCATCTTAAGAGGCCACAGAGATACCCTAAAATTTAAGTAAAAGAACCTGCTTTTCTTAAAGTATGTGTTAGTGCACATTTTTTGCATAGTATCTGAATACAAAATATACTAAGTTATCACAGAATAGTGACCATTTTAGAATGTCTTGATGTATATATTGCTTAAAAATATGAAAGCTAAATTATAATTGTTACCATAACTATGTCTAAGTGATATTTTAAAGCAGTCATTCTATTTCCAGCCAGTTCATTGATCAACTTGTTCAAACTGCCCAATTTGCTAGTTATGAGTCTTTCTCATCTACTGAGTATTCAACACTACAAGCTTTTGGTTATAATTTCAAGGCTGTAGAAGGAATCCAGTATTTTTGTTTGGGGTTTTGTTTTTAATATACTTTGAAGTATATAATAATACACACTGAGAATGCTGCTCGTGTAGTATCTTTAGAAATTGTTTTTTTCTGGGTTAAGGTATGATTTTCCCAAAATATGAATGATTAAAGTATATGACAACCTCTGAATTTCCAATGAGGTTGGGAATTGAACTCAACTGGCATTGATACTTCACCTACCCCATTCCAGCCTCTGTCTTTCTACCCCTCCATGAATGATTGCTGTGAAGAAAATGACCCTAGAATGTCATTATTAGAGAGAGTACGCCTTTGGTCAGTATCTGCTGGTTTTTGAGACAGAGTCTCGCTCTGTCACTCAGGCTGGAGCGCAGTGGCGTGATCTCGGCTCACTGTAACTGTCTCCCGGGTTCAAATGATTCTGGTGCCTCAGTCTCATGAGTAGCTGGGCTACAGGTGTGCGCCACCACGCCCCAGCTAATTTTTATATTTTTAGTAGAGACATGGTTTCACCATGTTGGCCAGGCTGGTCTCAAACTCCTGACCTCAAGTGATCCACCTACCTCAGCCTCCCAAAGTGCTGGGATTACAGGCATGAGCCACCATACCCAGCCTCTGCTGGCTTTTAACGCAATATCACTACACTTTTTTTTTTTTGAGGCAGGGCCTTGCTCTGTCACCTAGACTGGAGTGCAGTGGCACAATCATGGCTCATGGCAGCCTCGACCTCCTGGGCTCAAGTGATCTTCCCACCTCAGCCTCCTGAGTAGCTGGGACCACAGGTGTACACCACCGTAGTGGCTTTCTTTTTTTCTTTTTTCTTTTTTTTTTTTTAATTTCTGAGGGACAGAAATTATTTTAAATTTCTGAGGGACAGGGTCTTGCCATGTTGCCCAGGCTGGTCTCAAACTCCTGGACTCAAGCCATCCTCCTGCCTTGGCCTCCCAACCAATGTGCTGGGGGTTCAGCTGTGAGCCACCATACCCAGCCCATTTTTATTTCAGAAAACATACATTAAGAGTGTGGTTTCTGAAATACAAAGTATAAATAACCCAGAGGTAATTCTAGGCAAATTATAAACACATCAATCAGTATTGCTATTTCCTTTGCTTTAATTTAGAATTCAGTGACTTTTTGAAAACTAGCCTCTAGTTTCAGAAATGGGACATGCTATTATTTTAAAAATATTACTCCAAATGATGAAAGTAGATCTAGCAAGCATATGAAACTCTCAAGAATGAAACAGTATTTGATGCAGATGTGATTGTTCTCCAGAATACCCATTCATCTCAGAACTACTTAAAATATACAATTTTATTTTTTAGTTAATTTAAATAAAAATAAGCTGATTAGATAGTAACCACTGAAAATAAAAACCCTCAGGAAAAAGTTTTCCTTCTCTTAACCAGGAAGAAAAGGAAATAACACTAAAATTGACAACCTTAACAGCTTCAGCTATCACAAGGGAAGATACTTCCATTTCACCAACATTATTTCCAGCATTGTCTCCTGTGTCTACAGTTACTGAGGACTGGCAAATAACTTTTAACTCCATCTAAGACAGAGGAGTCAAATCAACACATGAAATCTCTTGTCATCATTATTGGAGCAGTTGAAATATATGACCCCACCGTTCATGTCTACAAAATATATCATGATAAAGTATTGTAACTCTATTACAGACCAACAAATGGGCTTGACCAAGGTAAAGGCATATTAGGTTTCAAACACATCTAAAGGAAACAGAAATCCCAGAGGAAAGGCAGGCAGAAGTACAAGGAACTTAACCACAAGGAAGGGAAATTCAACGCCAAATAAGAAAACCTACATGCAGCTTATAGGTTTGATACTTTAGCCAGGGTTGTTAGGTTAAATATATGTAGAAAATAAAAACTATTTCTTTTTTTCCATAGGAAAAAACTAATACAGCTAGTTCTCCTAATAGACAAAAGTGAGAAAATGTCATCTATTTGAAAGAGGAGGAGGGGGACTAAGGACAGAGCAAAGTTTCCAAAAACTCCAAAAATGAAAGACATAGGACAGAGGCTAAAAGAATACAAGTAAATTATAGCCAAATATAAGGAAGAAAAAAATATATTTTTTTTCTTGAAACAGAGTCCCCCTCTGTCACCCAGGCTGGAGTGCAGTGGCACAGTCTAGGCTCACTGTAACCTCCAGGTTCAAGTGATTCTCCCACTTCAGCCTCCCAAGTAGCTGGGACTACAGGCATGTGCCACCATGCCTGGCTAATTTTTTTTGTATCTGTAGTAGAGACAGGGTTTCACCATGTTGCCCAGGCTGGTCTCGAACTCCTGAGCTCAAGCGATCCTCCCATCTCGGCCTCCCAAAGTGCTGGGATTACAGGCATGAGCCGCCGCATCTGGCTGAAAAATCATTTTTTTAAAATCCTATATGTTGCAAGTTCAAAGACGATTATTAGTAATAAAACTATAGCTAAATAGCACTAAAATGTATAAAGTACTTTCAGATACATTTTCTCTATTTTTTTTTCTCATCTTCAGACAACTCTTGGGAATAGGCTGATCACAGAAGTTAGGTGACTCATTCAAGGTCACATAGGTAGTATGAAGCAGAGCCAAGGTTTGACCTCAAGTTTCCTGAGTTCAAACACTATACTCCTTTCACTATACCATTATTAAATAAAATTCCTACTCAAATCCACCAAAGGCATTCTAATAAAATTCTGCTCAATGTAACCATGCATTGCTCACTCATCAGTCCTAAAGCCAATCTCAGAATTGCCAACACTGTATAGAACTGCTTTCACACTCTGGTAATTTCTAGAAAAACCTCAATAAAGGAAAGATTTCAGAACTGAATCTTTCTTATTAAAAAAAAAACTTACTCTAACCATTATGATTGCATCTAATGAATTCAATTTTACTCTTTCAATATTGATGAACCGCTGTCAGTGTTCATCAAAACTGATAACAAAATATAATGTCTGTTTCCCAATGGCAAATCCCTGCTTGTTCCCTCACCTATTTCTATAATGTATTGTCATTTATAACCTCTGACAGTTGTGCCACATTTCCCACATTACACAGAAACCAAGCACAGTAATTTTGGAAGGTTTTGTACTAGAAATTGGATTCCTGAAGAAAAGATAACCTCATTTTTTAGTCAGTACAGCTAACTCATGAAAAATGACTTAGTTTCCATATACTACTTTTCAATATAAAAGAAAATTTTTAAAATATTTATGACTTCAACAAATCTTGGTCAGTAGATTTTTTATCATAATTCTTGAGTCAACAAACAGTAGAATCTGAAAGTTATGACAAGATAGTGCACTGCAGAATAAAGAGCCCTATTGTATGAATCCATTTCAGACTACAGAATCTTGGGTAAGTCAATTTACCTCTCTGGGTCTCAGTTTTGCCCTTTAAAAAAATTCAGTTCAAATGAGAACACATGGACACAGGGAGGGAACATCACACACCGGGGCCTGTTGGGGGTTTGGGAGGAAGGAGAGGGAGAGCATTAGAACAAATACCTAATGCATGCGGGGCTTAAAACCTAGATGACAGGTTGATAGGTGCAGCAAACCACCATGGCACATGTATACCTATGAAACAAACCTGCACATTCTGCACATGTATCCCAGAACTTAAAGTAAAATAAAATTTAAAAAAAATTCAGTTCAGTAGCTTTCATTTTTGTTTAACAGAGGCACCTTTTTTCTAACAATTTATCACCTGGAAATTCAATATTTTTAAAACTGATAAAAAGTAGAGCCCTTCTGGGCAGGTTGCTCAGATCCCACCCACTCAGCACTCAGCATGCTCCTCAGTCCCCAAATCCCCACCTCAGACACCCCATGAAATATGTCTGAGGAACAGAATATAAAAACCAGGAATGAACTCTTTCAAGTCTCTTCCAGCTCTAAAAGTCTAGGATTTCATTATTTTACACTCCATATCATTAGCCATTAGGGAAATGTAAATTAAAACCTCAATGAAATATCACTATATACCTATCAAAATAACTTTTAAAAAAAATGTTAATAACACCAAGTGCTGGTAAGGACACAAAGCATCTAAAATTCTCATATATTGCTGGTGGGAATGCAAAATGATATAGCCACTTTGGAAAACAGTTTGGCAGTTTCTTATAAAGGTAAACAGACACACATATATAACTAGTAACTCTACTTCTAGGTATATACCTAAGTAAAATGAAAACCTATATTTATATAAAAACCTGTATGTGAATGTCTTTTTGCAGCCTTATTCATAACTGCCAAAAAATGAAAACTCCAATGTCCCTCTGTGGGTTAATAGATGAACAAATTGTGATACACCCATAAAATAGAATAGTACTCAGCAATGAAATGAAAAAACTGCTAATATACGCACTAATATGAATGAATCTCAAAAGCATTACGCTTACACTGAAAACCACAAAGCATTTTTTAAAAAATTAAAGATCAAAATAAATGGAAATACATCCTACATTCATGAATCAGAAGACTTAATACTGTTGAGATGGCAACACTCCCTGAATTGCTGAATTGATCAACAGATTCAATACACTTCCTAACAAAATTCCACCTGGAATTTTTACAGAAATTGACAAGCTGATTCTAAAATTCATATGGAAATGCAATAAACCAAGAATAGCCAAAATAATCTTGAAAAAGAATGAAGTTGGTGAACTCATACTTCCCAACTTCAAAACCTACTACAAAGCTATTAATCAAGATACTGTGGTAGTGGAATAAAGGTAAATAGGTAGATCAATGGAATATAATTTAGAGTCCAGAAATAAACCCATATATTTATGGTCTATTCATCTTCAACAAAAGGGCTAAGACAATTTAATGAGGAAAAGAATAGCCTTTTCAACTGATTGCGCTAGACAACTGGATATCCACACGTAATAGCAAAACTTTGGACGCCTATCTCACACCATACACAAAAATTAACTCAAAGTGGATCATAGACCTAAATGTATGAGCTAACACTATACAACTCCTAGAAGAAAATACAGGTATAAATCTTCTTGACATTGGGTTAGGCAATGATTTCTTAGATATGCCACCAAAAGCACAAGCAATAAAAAATAAGATTATTAAACTGGACTCCATCAAAATTAAAACCTTTTGTGCTTCAAAAGATACTATCAAGAAAATGAAAAGACAACTCACAGACTAGGAGAAAATACTTGTAAATCATCTATCTGATAAAGGACTTGTATCCAGAATATGTAATAAACTCTTATAACTCAACAAAAAGACAAATAACCCAATTTTTAAATGGCCAAAGACCTGAATAGACATTTCTTCCAAAAAGATACACAAATGGCCAATAAACACACGAAAAGATGCTCAACATATTTAGTCATTTGGTAAATGCAAATCAAAGCCACAATAAGATACTCCTTCACACCCATTAGAATGGCTGTAATAAAAAAGGCACATGTATACATATGTAACTAACCTGCACGTTGTGCACATGTACCCTAAAACTTAAAGTATAATAATAAAAAAAGTTCATAAAATAAAATATGTAAAAAAAAAAAAAAAAAAAAGGCAGACAATAGTGAGGATTGGCCAGGAGAAACTGGAACTCTTGAGCCACTGTGGAAAAGGGTTTGACAGTTCCAAAGGGTTTGAGCACTGTGGAAAAGGGTTTGAAAAAGGGTTTGGCAGTTTGCTGGCTCGTGTGGTAACACAGAGTTACCACACAATCCAGCAATTCTACTTTTAGGTATCCATCCAAAAGAAATAAAAACATACTTCCACACAAAAACTTGTACAAAAATGTTCATAACATATTCAAGAGAAAGGAAAACATGTCCACACAAAAACCTGTACATAAATGTTCATAGCATTATTCATAATAGCCAAAAAGTTGAAATGTCCATCAACTGACGAATAAACAAAATGTGGTATAGCTATGACCTATACAACAGGAAATTACTTGGCAATTAAAGAAATAAAGTATTCATTCATGTTACTACATGAATGAACCTGAAAAAACATCATACTAAGTGAAAGAAGTTACAAAAGACCACGTTGTATGATACCATTAATTAATATATCTAGAATAGGCAAATCTGGAGAGATGAAAAGTAGGTGTTTGCCTAGTATAGGGAGCTATGGGGGGGGAAGTCAGAATTGGGGAATAACTGCTAATGAGTACAACGTTTATTTTGGGGTGATAAAAATGTTTTAAAATTAGATATCTTGATGGTTGCACAACTCTGAAAAGATACTAAAAACTGTTGAAATGTACACCTTAAACAGATGAACTTTATGGTATGTAAATTCTATCTCAAAAAAGCATTATGCTAAGTGAAAGAAGCCAGACTCAAAAGATTACATATTGTATGATTCCATTTATAACACTGTGGAAAAGGCAAAACTGTAAGGACAGAAATCAGGTTTGTGGCTGCCAGAAGCTGGAGAAAGAGGAGAGGACTGATCATAAAGGGGCATAAGAGAAATTTACAGGGTGCTGAAAATATTCCATACAAGGTAGTTACACAACTTGCATATATTTGTCAAAATTCATAGAACTGTACAGCTAAAAAAGTTAATTTTAATCTATGTAAATTATATCCCAATAAATCTGACTTATAAAAGGCAAGTTTTGCCGGGCACTGTGGCTCATGCCTGTAATCCACTTTGGGAGGCTGAGGCGGGCAGATCACGAGGTCAAGAGCTCGAGACCAGCCTGGCCAACATAATGAAACTCTGTCTCTACTAAAAACACACAAAAATTTGCCAGGCATGGTGGTGGGTGCCTGTAATTCCAGCTACTTGGGAGGCTGAGGCAAGGAGAATCTCTTGAACCTGGGAGGCGGAAGTTGCAGTGAGCAGAGATCACACCACTGCACTCCAGCCTGGGTTACAGGGTGAGACTCCATCTCAAAAATAAATAAAATAAAAAAATTACAAGGCAAGTTGAGGAGATACAGAAAACTATATTTGGAAACTTGAGATCAAAAGAATAGTGGAAACCTTTGAAATATACCAGAACTCACCCTTACTGTGTTCTATAACTAGGAGGAGCATGCCTCCTACGTATACCATCAAGTTTATATATTGCCGATGACAGAATGACAATATAGTCAAAAACATATGGACCATGGCAGAATTCCCCTTGGAATTCGGGATCAATATTAGAAAAAGTCCTCCCTCTGAAAGGCGAACTAGTTAAAGTCAACATAAAATTAAAGTTGTCTGGCCAAGTCATCTAACTCAGAGGAGAAATGACATTTAGATTTGAGTCTTAAGAAATACCCAAGTCTAGGCCGGGCACGGTGGCTCACACCTGTAATTCCAGCACTGGGAGGCCAAGGCGGGTGGATCACCTGAGGCCAGGAGTTCGAGACCAGCCTGACCAACATGGTAAAACTCTATCTCTACTAAAAATACAAAATTAGCCAGGTGTGGTAGCACGCGCCTATAGTCCCAGCTACTTGGGCAGCTGAGGGAGGAGAATCGCTTGAACCCAGAAGGCAGAGGTTGCAGTGAGCCAAGATTGCACCACTGTACTCCAGCCTGGGCAACAAGAGTGAAACTCTGTCTCAAAATAAATAAATAAATAAATAAATACCCAAGTCTAATCAAAGTAAACAGTATCATGTAGACTGGGATGTACCTTTAAAAAAAATAAGAAAAGGAAAAATTAACCTATCTGAAAAAAAGTCATATTAGCATAGGTACAATAATCTGCATGAAGTAGGAGAAAAAGAGAAGACTACCAGCCAGTAGTAACTACTACTTAAAGGAGAAAGAAAACTGATTCTGGTAGATATATAATTACTAGAACTCTACTACAGAACAGAGATCATTTATAAGACTTTGAACCTGAAAAATATCCCTCAAACCCACTTGATTCCCTTTGCCTTCCAAATAGTTTCTAATCTGGTTTTCCAAAGTCTCTGATCCTAAAAGAAGTGCCTACAATGGCAGAAACCAGTATTCACTATCCCATTATAATTGACAAACTAAGATTCTGGATTATACATGAAAAACAAAAGCTCTTACGATTTTAGTTAGCATGAATCAATCCCCAAGAACCTGAAATCAGTTGAATGAGCATATAAAGCTGTATTTTGTGTTCCGCAAAATCAAAGACCAGATCATAGATGGAAGCAGTCACCAAGCTCTTCCTTTGACATCTCTTTCTTTAAAAGGAACATCTGTATTTATAAAGAATATCCTTCACAGAGGGAACACACACACATTAAACAAACAACTTATAGAGCCAAGGATAAATTTCTTGAACTACAGAACATCTGTGCTAAAAGGGGCTGGAGGGATCATCTATTTGTGCCTCCTCATTTAGCAGATAAGAGGGTTACATTGCAATTTTAGAGATTAAGTTACCTGACCAAGGTCTCAAAGATAATCAGTGCCAGGCATTTAACACAGTTCTCCCAATTCACTCCAAGTTATCATCAGAGAGAAGTAAAACAACTGTAGCTAGGCACAGTGGTGTGTGCCTATAATCCCAGCCACTTGGGAAGCTGGAGTGGGAGGATCATTTGAGGCCAGGAGTTCAAGGCTGCAGTGCACTGTGCTCCACACCTGTGAATAGCCACTGCATTCCAGCCTGGGCAAGACAGTGAGACTCCATCTCTTAAAAAAAAAAAAAAAAAAGGCAAAAAAAAGAAAACAACTCTGTAGTCACACAGACCTAAGTTCAAATCCCAGCTCCCCGACTTACTACTCCTGGGACATTAAGTTATTTCACTTGTCTAAGCCTCATTGTACTCATCTGTAATTAGAGACAATATCATTTTTTATCTTATAGATAAGATTAAATGAAAGAATGCATATAAAGCACTTAGCACAGAGCCTGGGACAAAGAACTCAATAATTTTTGAATCAATTAACATATATTACAAATTAAAGATATGTAATATGGACTTTATAGCAAATAACTCTCTAAGACACAAAAATGGCACCATGTCATAATATTCATAACTTATCAGTACCTTCATTTAATTGTAATTATGTCAGAAATATTATTTTTAAAGGAACAAAGAATTACAGAGAAAGGATGTAAAAAAAGAATACTGGCCAGGCGCGGTGGCTCACACCTGTATTCCCAGCACTTTGGGAGACCAACGCGGGCAGATCACTTGAGGTCAGGAGTTCGAGACCAGCCTGGCCAACATGGTGAACCCCTGTCTCCACTAAAAATACAAAAATTAGCCAAGCATGGTGGTGGGCTCCTGTAATCCCAGCTACTCAGGAGGCTGAGGCAGGAGAATCGCTTGAACCTGGGAGGCAGAAGTTGCAGTGAGCTGAGATCCTGCTACCGCACTCCAGCCTGGATGACAGAGTGAGACTCCATCTCAAAAAAAGAAAAATACTGCCAAGATACCATTTCTAAATCCTTAATGTTTATCTTTTTATTAGATTATAATTGATAATTATATAGGATTATTTATAAGTAGATAGGTTTTGACATATGATACTTGAGAATAAAATATTGACATAAAATTTTAAAAAGTAACTGGATCTCTAATCAAGTGAGAAAACATTCTATAGCAATTCTAAACCATAAACCCAAACTTAATAATAAACACATTTGGTTAGAAAAACTAATTTAATCACTTTTTTTATTTTTAAGACCAGATCTTGGTCTGTTGCCCAGGCTAGAGTACAGTGGTCTGATGACAACTCACTGCAGCCTCCAACTCTGGGGCTCGAGCAATTTTTCCACCTTAGCCTCCCAAGTAGCTGGAACTACAGCAGCATGCCACCATGCCTAATTTTTTTTTTATTATTTTTTGTAGAGACAGCAGTCTCACTATGTTGCCCAGGCTGGTCTCAAACTCTTGGACTCAAGCAATCTTCCCGCCTCAGCCTCCCAAAGTGTTGGAGGCATGAGCTACTGTGCCCATCCTAACCTTTTTACATTTTTTTATTATGCAATAGTTATAGATACACAAAATTGCAAAAAATAGTAAGGAGATGTCCCATGTGCCCTTCACCCACCTTCCCCCAGTGGTAAAATCTTACATAACTATAGTATGTTATCAAAACCAGGAAATTTACATTGGCACTGAAATTTAATTCACATACCATAAAATTCACCATTTTATGGTATACAATTAAGTGGTTTTTAGTATGTTCCCAGAGTTGTGCAACCCTCATCACTAACTAACCAGCTTTTAAAGTCATCATAGACTGGGCACAGTGGCTCACACTCATAATCCCAGCACTTTGGGATGTTGACATGGGAGGATTACTTGAGTCCAGGAGTTTGAAACCAGCCTGGTCAACATAGCAGGACTCTGTCTCCACAAAAGAAAATTTTAAAAATTAGCTGGGCTTGGTGGCATGCACCTGTAGTCCCAGATACTGGGGAAGCTGAGACAGGAGGATTGCTTGAGCCCAGGAGTTCGAGGGTAAAGCGGACCAAGATCATGCCACTGCACTCCAGCCTCAGCAACAGGGCAAGATCCTGTCTCAAAACAAAATGAAACAAATAATATCACCATATCATAACTCTCAAAAATAGAAAACATGATGGGTTCATCTTTTCACCTATTTAGCTCAAGCTATAGGTAACTTTACATTTGCTTTTTTTTTTTTTTTTGAAATGGAGTCTCACTCTGACGCCCAGGCTGAAGTGCAGTGGCGTGATCTCGGCTCACTGCAACCTCCATCTCCCAGGTTCAAGCAATTTTCCTGCCTCAGCCTCCCGAGTAGCTGGGATTACAGGCGTGCGCCACCATGCCTGGCTAAATTTTATATTTTTAGTAAAGACAGGGTTTCATCTTGTTGGCCAGGCTGGTCTTGAATGCCTGACCTCATGTGATCTGCCCGCCTTGGCCTCCCAAACTGCTGGGATTACAGGCGTGAGCCACCACACCTGGCCCTACATTTGCATTTTTTTTTTTTTTTTTTTTTTGAGACAGAGTCTCACTCTGTCGCCCAGGCTGGAGTGCAGTGGTGCGGTCTCGGCTCACTGCAACTCCCACCTCACAGGTTCAAGCAAATCTCCTGCCTCAGCCTCCCAAGTAGGTGGGACTACAGGCACGTGCCACCATGCTCGGCTAATTTTTTGTATTTTTAGTAGAGACGGGGTTTCATCATGTTAGCCAGGATGGTCTCGATCTGACCTCGTGATCCACCCGCCTTGGCCTCCCAAAGTGCTGGGATTATAGGTGTGAGCCACCGCATCAGACCCATTTGCATTATTTAATAATCATTTTTTCAGAGCTAACACCTTTATTCATACACATCTACAATCAACATATATTAAGCCCCTCGGTGACACCTTAGTTACTAGCTGTACAAAGATACCTCTGCCCTTCAAACAGTTCACAGTACACTGAGAGACAGACATGTGAGAAAATATTTATATTTCATTTTTTGAGACGGAGTCTCGCTCTGTCGCCCAGGCTGGAGTGCAGTGGCATGATCTCGGCTCACCGCAAGTTCCGCCTCCTGGGTTCACGTCATTCTCCTGCCTCAGTTTCCCCAGTAGCTGGGACTACAGGCGCCTGCCACCATGCCAGGCTAAACTTTTTGTTTTTTTTTTTAGTAGAGACGGGATTTCACCATGTTAGCCAGGATGGTCTCAATCTCCTGACCTCGTGATCCGCCCACCTCGGCCTCCCAAAGTGCTAGGATTACAGGTGTTGGCCACTGTTCTGGCAAAAATATTCACATTTCAATATGGTAAGTGCTGTAAGTCCCCCAAGGCACTGCCCAGCAACAATGGGGAGGGAGTCTACCCTGGAACAAGAAGGCTGGTGATCCATGCAGTGAGAAAAGGTGCATACGGAAGATGAGACAAGACAATGTTGGAAAGGGGGGTAGCAGAGAGATTATGGAAGGCCTTCTGTGCCATGCTAAAAGGCTCCTGTTATCCTGTAGGCAATGGGAAAACCATGTAGGATTTTTAAAAGATAAAATAATTAGAGGTGCACTTGGGAAACATGTGAAAGATGTGAATGGGCCCACCACTCCACAGAAAGGTAAAACCTACACAATTTGGTCCCCACATCTGGCAAGGGCAAATGGGAAGCCAGAGAATAGAACGTGGTCAGCACTAAATAGTTAGTGGCCCATCCAGTAGAGGGTTCTATACCCAGCACCAGTGCACTGTGGCAGAGTATTGTGCAGTGAGGTGTTCACTATGACTCATTGATGGTTGAACATTTTAAATGTCACCCCCACATGGAGGCCAGGCCCAGAGGGCTCCTTTAAACCATTAAGCCTCTACCATCACACACAGCTACAACAACAAAAAATAGATCTCAGCCGGTGCGGTGGCTCAGGCCTGTAATCCCAGTACTTTGGGAAGCTGAGGCAGGTGGATCACCTTAGGTCAGGAGTTCGAGATCAGCCTGGCCAACATGGCGAAACCCTGTCTCTACTAAAAATACAAAAATTAGCCAGGTGTGGTGACTTGAGCCTACAGTCCCAGCTACTAGGGAGGCTGAGTCAGGAGAATCGCTTGAACCCAGGATGCGGAGGTTGCAGTGAGTCAAGATTGTGCCACTGCAGCCTGGGCAACAGAGCAAGTCTCCGTCTTAAAAAAAAAAAAAAAAAAAAAGATCTCCAATGTTCTTTCATTATCCTCAACCTGCTTCTCCAGATTCTCTCTCCAGATTCTGTCCAGGTATTTCTGCTTAAGGCTCCACTTAAGCTCTCACTTAAGGCTCTCACTCCAACCCCTCTGTTTCTCTGGTTTTGATATTTTGTTTCTCCATTTAGTCAATTATGTTAATTCTCCCTCCACTCTAACTTCGGCTGTCTAAAGTAAGGCTTTACTGGCCATGGAAAGTCCACCTCCTGCCATCATGTCTACCCATTCCTGAAGCACCAGACCTGAAGACATAGTAGACACAGAGTCACATTGGTTCTATTAATCCATTAAGAAATTATTACCAAAAAAAGTTAATAGAAAACTCTTAACATATAATACCAATCCAGCTAAAGCCCAAGGCTTTCAGGAATCTTTAGGTTGGAGTTCCATGATGTCATTTTATACAATACAGATTTCCATTTGTTTGTACTGCCTCAATTAACTAAATACACAAAACTCTTATGTTTAAAAATGAACTTAAAGTACACATATCACATTATGCCTTAGTGTACATTTACATACACTATGAATGCACCTATTTAATACCTCTCACTACCAAGAGAAGGTGTGACCATCACACAAAGAATCTTACCAGCAAAGGTACAACTAAGCAGCGATGGCAATTAGAAATGGTGATAAAAGACTCTATCAAATGAGAGGCTAATAGTATAAATTAGCATAAAGCAAAGGAGACTAAGAGACGAACAGAAGAGCTATCTTGTTCAGGAAAAATGGCAAGAAATAAAATTGTGGAATTCAGAAAGTGAAGAAAAAGTAAAATTCTTCCACTTCTTTTGTCATTGTCTTTCAGCCAGAAAGTAGCTTATGTGAGATAAATCATTAGTAAAAATAGTCCACAATATTTTATAATGACACACTGAAAGATCTCATTTGCAGTAAGATAGTATATCATTATATCTGTCTCTTTAAAAATAATCAGACTGACTAGTATACCCAATATTACAAATTAGAATATGGGTAATATCTCCTTACCATAAAATTAGAAAACAGTTCATAGATGTACAGTCTGTAATGTGGCTATTCATTTAAACAAACTTTTTTAAATTATGTAAGATAAATTTAAAAGTAAGCAAAGAAAGTATTAAGTTTTCAGATTAGCTGTGCTGCTTAGTTGGTTCAGTATTTTATGTCCTGTAGCTACACCAAGCAAATTCCTCTCCTAGTTTTTTTAAAACCTATTTCACATGTACTAGAATCTGAAGCTGGGCATAGTTTGAAGAAGTTGCATTCCAGTACTGGGACTTCCTTATGTTTTTATCAGAGTTTCACTGCTCAACAGCCAAATTTCTTTTGATAGTATAACTTCCAAATGGCCTCCCAAAGAGGTGAGGGTCTATTCTGTTAGACAGATAAGTGTATACTGAGAAATTGCAGGCTTAATATGCCTTATAACATTCCAGGCATCATTGCCAATCCATGGAGTCCTTCTGACCTACAAACCTCCAATTCCATAATAACTTTGGGGCTTTTAGGGTCTTCTAGAGGCAAGGTCAGGCATGGTGGCTCACACTTGTAATCCTAGCACTTTGTGAGGCTGAGGCGGGTGGATTGCTTAAGGTCAGGAGTTTAGAAACCAGCCTGGCCAACGTGGTGAAACCCCTTCTGTACTAAAAATACAAAAATTAGCGGAGCGTGGTGGTGCATGCCTGTAATCCCAGCTACTCAGGAGGCTGAGACGCAAGAATTGCTTGAACCCAGGAGGCAGAGGTTGCAATGAGCCGACATCATACCACTGAACTCCAGCTTGGGCTACAGAGTGAGACTTCTAAAAAAAAAAAAAAAAAATGCTCTAGAGGCAAAAAATCTAAAAGAGGGCAGGCTAGATGCTTTCTCCATCTTAAATTACCTCTGGAAGTACATGAGATCCTTATGTGAATTCACTAATTCCGCTTTCTTGTGTTGTTTGTTTGTTTGTTTGTTTTGAGACGGAGTTTCTCTCTTGTTGCCCAGGCTGGAGTGCAATGGCGTGATTTCGGCTCACCCGCAACCTTCGCCTCCCCAGTTCAAGCGATTCTCCTGCCTCAGCCTCCAGAGTAGCTGGGATTACAGGCATGCGCCACCACACCCAGCTAATTTTTTATTTTTAGTAGAGGCAGGGTTTCTCCATGTTGGTCAGGCTGGTCTCAAACTCCAGACCTCAGGGGATCCACCCACCTTGGCCTCCCAAAGTGCTGGGATTACAGGCGTGAGCCACCGCGCCCGGCCTTTCTTGTGTTCTGATCAATGTTCTTACCTGCTTGGTTCAAGTCTAACAAAACAAGAATCTTAGTGGCACCTCCTGCCTAGAGTATTTGGAATCCTTTGGAAATCCTGAAGCCAACTTTTCTACTCAGTATCCTCAAAATTAGACTGAGGCCCAGACTACAGGCCCTTGGGTTAAGTCAGGGTTTAGAGAAAAAAGGCTCTGCACCTGTCTGGAGGTGAAGGATAATTTGCCTGACTAAGGAGTGCCTGGATGGAGTGCCAGACTATGAGGGTTCCTAATGATTTGGCTTTTTCCTACTACAAGTTCACTGAAAGTGGCCAGACATTTGAATGTGCCCTAGGGCATGCGGGTTTGATGTACCACTATTTATTTCAGGTCTTGGGCCTGTGGGCCTTTGCTAATTTTTCTGGCTCCCACAATACCACTTCACAGCAAGCCCCCTTAATCTCTCCAATAAAGTGGAGTGTCCGTATTGTCAGTCATCCCTATTCATCAGTCTTTAGACTATCCCTTCTTTTTCTCCTTTTCCAGAGCAAAATAACCTATTAGCATTGGCATTCTGCCGAACACTGATTGCCCAAATGCCGAACAGTGCTTTCTTGGAGGTTCCCATCCCCAAAGCTCTAGCCTGGCATTGTGTTGAGTGCTAAAAGTACACCCTGTATAGGGCTGGGAACTTCGAAGCTGTCAGGGGTTCACTGGGGAATTCAGAGACGCAATCCTCGGTCCTCAAGAGAAGCTATTTTTGGTGGCCGCTTAGGTTTAGGAACAGAGATGCTGAAATGTGCCTTTTAGGACTCCATGGGTCACATTTCTTAACTGTTAATGCACAATTGGGGCTGCACTGTATTCATCAAAGGATTTTCAAACATCGGCTAAATGTTGCAATTTGATACCCTCTTTTTTGTCAGATGATTAAACCGATCCTGAAGAGAAGAGTCCTCTTGGAAATAAAATTCATATGTAGTTACTGCATCCACAGAATGAAGATTGAAATCTGAATCCACCTTTTCTTGACATAATGCCATTGCTTTGTGAAGAATCTTAATTTGTGTTATACAGTTTTAGAATTAGATTTAATTCAACACTAGCTTTATACATTATTAGTTTAGATTGATTCCTCTCTGCATATCAAGTATGATTGAAATTTACTGACAGGAATTTTCCCCAAGCAGATTTCTGTTGTTTGACTCAACTGTACCAGAGTAAGTCATATAAACATACTAAAGGAAAGAACTGAAGACTTTACATTTTTAACTTTTCCACTTAGAAGTAGTCTGCTGTTAACTCAGCCTCGAATGCTCTTTACGTGTCCCCATGCCATTTCATGCTTTTGGCAATTTTTTTTTTTTTTTTAGGAGACAAGGTTTCCATCTGTAGCCCAGGCTGGAGTACAATGGCACAATCATAGCTCACTGTAACCTCAAACTCCTGGGCTTACGAAATCCTCCCACCTCAGCCTCCTCATGTAGCTACGACTACAGGCATACACCAACATGCCAGCCTAAATTTTAAATTTTTTGTAGAGACAAGGTCTTGCTATGTTGCCCCGGATAGACTCAAACTCCTGGCCTCAAGGGATCCTCCTGCCTTGGTCCCCCAAAGCACTGAGATTATAGGCATAAACCACAGTGCCTGGCCCTGCTTTTGGCAATTTTTCATAACCTGGTTCAAATTTCATCTCCTTTGAAAAACAATTATTAATTTTGGAATCCCTCCCCATCTCCCAAACTCCAACCCAAATTTGCATTGCCACAACATATCCCCTTGTCTTAGCTCCAAATTCTATGATGCTTTATAGTTTGTTATGTATGTGTTTGCAATCCCTAAGTTGTAAGCCCTTCGACAACAGGGGCCTTGACTCTTCCTTTCCCCCAGTGTGTCAAGTTGTGAACAAAATTTATTTAAAAAAACAATATACAAACATACAATAATCTACTGTTTTTAGGTCAGGAGAGACAAAAAATACTAACCAATAAATACAACAGCATCAAACTGGTATAATGACGCACTGCAGAATCTTTAGACTCCTACTCACTTGAAAATAGGTATGCATATCTGTAGACAACCTAGCATTTACCTTGCAAGGGAAGAGAATCTATTAAGACAATTCAGGAATAAATCAAAAGTTAGAAATGTGAGATTCCTTCTTCGCCTCTCCCTCTCCCTCACATTTTACATCCAGTCAATCAACACTTGTCCATTTTACCTACTAAATATCTCTGTAACCCAGTAGTAGTGATTCTCAAACCTCAGCAAGCCTAAGAATCACCTGGAAGACTTGTTAAACAGACTGCTGAACTCCATCCCCAGAGTTTTTGATTCACTAGGTCTGGGATGGGGTCAAGAATTTGCATTTCTAACAAGTACCCAGGTGATATGGATAATGCCTATCTAGGGGCCATACTTTGAGAACCACTGCTTTATCCAATCCCTTATTTCATTTTCCATGCTTTTGAGAGGCCTCACAATTTCTACTGAAGGAAAAGGGCCCCTGAATTGTGACATAGTAAAATGATTCAAATGAGGCATAAGAATAGCTAGATTTGGTCCTGATTTTGAATGGTTTTTCTTGGTGGGCAGTGGTTGTCTGAGGCTTTGAACTGATCTTTAACACACAGGAATGAGTTCTAGGCACTTCTGGAGTGGTCCAGAGCACCTCTAAATACGAAGCAGCAGATGAGGTCATGGTAATTCAGGGAGTCAGAAGTGGAAGGGTGGGGGGTTGAAAGCTATAATCACTGTCAAAGGGGTGTTTTCTGTAGACAAGTGAATGGAGCTATTGTACACAAACTCAGTGGTTGCCAAGCATGTGGCCCAATTATTTTGCCTTCATGAGCATGGCACGGAAGGATCTCTTTAGAGAACTTGATTCACACAAGTTTGTGTTTAGTCTAACGGTAGCAGGCAAAAGCCTGGGGAATTTGAACCTAAGAGTCTTTACAAGTTCCTGCCTCCCAAATCTAGGATATGATACTAGAAAGTTGGTAAGATCACAAAAGTAAAACACAATCTTTAGAAATAATACAACAATTACAACTGTTGAAAGACCAATATAGGGGCCTATCTTGGTCAAAATGTTGACAACAATAATGAAGATCACATGTTGACCTTTGGAGGCAAAAGGTCCATAATTTAAATTTCTCTGAGACAGTTTTAGCCTGATGGAGAAACTGGAGGTTGGGAGTATGTGAACTTAGACCCTCTGTTCCCCTTGGTTTATCTTTGGCTCTACCTGTATTTAAAGTGCTTGTAAAAGTCGAGACCTTTTTTTTGGGGGGGGGACAGAGTCTTGCTCTGCCACCCAGGCTGGAGTGCAATGGTGCTATCTCGGCTCACTGCAAGCTCCGCCTCCCGGGTTCAAGCAATTCTCCTGCCTCAGCCTCCCGAGCAGCTGGGATTACAGGCATGTAACAGCACACACCTGGCTAATTTTTGTATGTTTAGTAGAGACGGGGGTTTTACCATGTTGACCAGGCTGGTCTCAAACTCCTGATCTCAAGTGATCCTCCCACCTCAGCCTACCAAATTGCCAGGATTACAGGCATGAGCCACCATGTCTAGCCAAAAGTCCAAAGAGTTGTATTGGTCACCAGGGTCTAGGGTCTTAAAAGGAATGGAAGACCTGCTTCAATTGCTAGGATAGACATATGAATTGGCGATTTGCTGTCTTAGGGGAAACACCATTCTCCCTGCAACATGGGAATGGAGATGCTTTAGTACCCTTCAAATTTCCCAGCTGCATAAGAAAACCACTGAGGTGGTTGGCCTAAGCCCCAAAAACAGAGGGGCAACAACCATCACCTGGCCTCCAGGAAAGCAGCACTGTCCTTCCTGGGCACTACAGAAGTGAGAAACAGAAGCTATAAGGTTGCTGCCAATCCTCCATGATATTCACTTCTTTAGTACAAGCCCTAACTAGACACATTTGAGAGACGAGCAACTCACAGTAGGCTACTCCATGAAACAGGGTCTGCAGAGTCAGACAGGGTGTTATAGATGAGGCTATCAAAGGTGAATTCAGCTTAAAATAGATATAACTAGAAACAGGATGGGAAGCATAGTCCACTTCCTCTTGGAGCAAGAGGTGAGAAAATGAGGCTGTGAGGAGTCTGTCTCCTCTTTTATGGGGTACTAAGGGGAAAAGTGTGAAGGAAACTTCTGTAGCTATGGCGATCCCTACACTCAAAATCCTAATTCTGGCAGAACTCTAACACTCCATGAAGTACTGCATCACACAGTATTCATTTGATCTAAGCCCTCTAAACTTGCAGAGATGGAGGCAGGGGGACCTGAAAGTTTTGAAATCCTAAAAGACAAACCAAAAAGTCATAGGAGCTATACCAACTGGCACTCCACTAATTCAACAAAGGATAATTGCAGAAATTGACTTCATAAATACCTCAAATACCTCATAAATACCACACTAACATACTGTACTTCTCACCTGGGAGACGGATCACACAGCAAAATGGTTTGTAATGGAATGGATTAAAACTATAAAGAGTTATACAGTTGTTAGAACTGTTTATTATTTTCAGGAATAAGAAAATTTGAAGTGAAGTTAACATAGCAATCATGTAGCACAAACAAATTAGAACAAATATTTATTGAATTAAAACTATGTAAGGCATCGAACTAGATGTGATAATTCTTAGGGTTTATGATTTATAGCTTTCTCTTAATCTATTATAAATTCTAGAGTGCCTGGCAAGCACAGGGCTCAATACATTTGTTCTCTCCCTCCCTCTCTCACCCTAGCTACCACAGCTACTAAGTGGTTGAGCCACAATCAAATCCAAATATTGGTTATACTATGGAAATGCCCCTGCACACACATTCTATTTATGGTAGTATCTTATTTAAGTGCACAATTTAACCTGGCTGCTTAATCCATTATTTTAATATGTCTCTCAGTAAAATCAAATTCATTTCTTGAGTAGCTCAAATTTCAGTAATCACAAAAAACTGATTAACATTTCTGACTTGAAAATAGGTACTTTTTCAACACATATTTCTACTAGAAATGTTGCAATATATATTCTTATAATTTATAAACTATTATAAGCTGAAAGATAGTTAAAAATCTATTCCTGGCCGGGTGCAGTGGCTCATGCCTGTAATCCCAGCACTTTGGGAGGCAAGGCGGGTGGATCATGAGGTCAAGAGATAGAGACCATCCTGGCCAACATGGTGAAACCTCGTCTCTGCTAAAAATACAAAAATTGGCCAGGCATGGTGGTGGGTGCCTGTAATACCAGCTACTCGGGAGGTTGAAGCAGGAGAATCGCTTGAAACCGGGAGGCAGAGGTTGCAGTGAGCTGAGATTGCGCCATTGCACTTCAGCCTGGACAACAGAGCGAGACTCCATCTCAAAAATAATAATAATAATAATAAAATAATCTATTCCTTATAAGCAGGGCATGGTGGTGCACTTCTGTAGTCCCAACTACTTGGGAGGCTGAGGCGAGAGAATCACTTCAGCCCAGGAATTCAAGTCCAGCTTGGGCAACATAGCAAGATCCCGTTTCTTAAAAACATAAAAATCTATTCCTTAGGATATTACATGCCTAAGCATGTAAATGACTCCTTCGGTATACTGAGTTCAAAGATATTAGTTATCTTTTCATTTTTTAATTTTCCCTATTTTCTTCCAAATAACAAAGTAAGGTGATAAATGTGGTGTATATATATATATATATAAAATCTCCATAAATGAAACAGATGAGTGAAAAACAGGTGAGTAGACCAGATCTGCATTTACGAGGCAATGACCTTCAAAACTGGCAGGGAGCTGTTAACAATGTTCTTCACAGGGGAGCAATTATACTACAACCCTCCTATGTATACTTTCATTTCTCATGGTCTACAAATACATTTGCATATCAGAAAGAGTGAAAGAATAGTCTGGTAACTGTGGCAACCTTCATTGAAAAGATATAAGGCATTTTCATTACCTTAATAATTACATCCTAAATGCCAGATCAGAATAAATGCTGCATTATGAAAGGATAGACAAATACTTTGACAGAATTTCCTACAACTGAAATTTACCAAATGTAACTATCATGACTCCAACCCAGTGATACATTTCTGATTCTGTAATATCCTAAGTAGTCTCTGATTATGCTAAGGCAGTAAAGTCATTCTAAAATAGATACTTTATTTAAACAAAAACATGGCATACAACACTTTAAGGAAAATGAGTTCAAATTATCACCATAAAAATTAAAATACACAGTGCTACAATGCCTAAAATGTTGGGAATATTGCTTAACCTAATAAGAAGTTCACAGATCCTTTCCATACTGATTTAAAAGATCCTATGCCCAGTATTTAACAAATAAGCACATGCACATATACACACACACTAACTACAGAAATGTACGAGGGGAAAAGTTGATAAGAAAAGCTCAATTTCTAAATGTTCAAAAAAGCTACATGCAGAAAATGTTAATTTCATATAAGATACTGTCCTTTTGCTACATTTCATCACTTGGGTAAAAACAAAAGCAATTCACAAAAGTGGTGCCAAAGAATGGCAACATTACGTATACTTAACAATCCCTGTGTTTTTTAGATTCCATGCAAAAATAACAATGCACAATCATTAACATGTCTAGACAGTGGACACTTACTACAGTGTGGCCATATTAAACAAAGTTTAATTTTTTAGGTGGCCTAGATATTTTATAAAATTAAATTGTAATAATGTAAAATGAGAGCAGTAGGAAAATAAGTACAGCCATAGTAGGATATAGCAAGCACAAATCCAATAAGTCCTATTTAACTCAAAAATATTTTTTCTAAATGGTAATAAAAACTACCCACAATTATAATACCAATCAAGCAACCTCAAAGATTCCACTAACTGGGAAAAAAATAACTATTTGCCTCATTGCAATACTTTAAAACCACAAGGTTAACAATCATTTCTAGCGAAAAGGTGATGTAAATTGTGTTTTATTTGTATTCTACACCTTGGCAAAAGTTAATGACCTGCCTCGGAAATTATTTCACATACCCCAAAAGTATTCTTAGGACTTATAAAGTCTAAATCTCACACTCCCCTTGATATGCTATTGGATAAATGCTTTAAATTTTAAAACAAAAGGATAAAGACTTTTAAAAAGCTTTAGACAATATACTCAAATGGTGAAGATATCAACTCAATGTATTCTCATACCCCAGCAAAACAAAACAAAAAACAAAAAAAAATTGGACATGGCACAATGATACAATAGGAACAAAAAGTAGTATTCCACTCATTCAGCAAGGAAATAATACAGAGCATCTCTCTATCATATTCAACTACAAAAATCCTTTCACTTGATGGCTAGCATCTTTATGACTGCTTAGTCTGTATTTAAGTGGCCTTAAAAAGAGATTTTGTACTCTTTCTCTACCCTCATGGATCTTTGGCAGCAGTCAGCACTTATGCCCAGAGCTGGTTTCGAGGGGAGGGAGAAAAGGGAAAGTGAGGAGAAGGCTGAATTGAGCACGGAGTCAGCAGAGAGCAGCTGCTCTCATACACTACCCAGTGTCTTTCTCACACACCGCTATTTTCCGCTATTGAGCACTGTCAGCAAAAATAAATAAATAAGGAGGCGGGGGACAAGAAGACACTGAGGGTAGGACCCAGGCCGACACTTTTTGTCTGTCACATCTGAGCCAGAAGCCTCCTCCTCTGTTTTCCTGCTGCAAAGGCAAAGGATCAGGTGAGACCCCTCCGGGTCCAGCTCAATTTGCTTCTCCACAAAGAGCAGCTTCCGGCGATGAGCGCAGGATCCTCCTGGCTGATGAACTAAACACGGGAGCATTGTCAATGTTTTCAATCTCTGACTTTTTCATGAGGGAGGAGAGAGGGCTGTGACTGCATTCCCGGGAAAGACTACTACTCCTGACGTGCACACAGCAGTAGTGAAGGAACATGAGCAAGAGGTTGTAAAAATCCCTTCAAAAATACCAGGTTCTGAAAGAAATGCTGTTGAGCATTACCGTATTGTTGGCGTTTTTCGTAAGTCGCCGATTCTTCCTGGCCACTGCCAAGCCCCAAATCGCTAGGACTTGTTCCTAAATCTTTACCTCACGTCCCCCAGAACCGCCCACACAATAAGATTTGGGGATCGAAAGGCGGGAGGGGGCCTAAATCTCTAAAACCCAGAGAACTGGGCTTCCTTCAATAGGCCACTCCGCATGGGCTGCGCGTTCAGTTCTACCTTCTGAAAGCTCTGACTCACAAATGGGGAGGGGGGGGAGGAATTATGACATAAACCATTATCCTTCCAACCCAAGAGAGATAAGAAAAGCCAGCCATACGTCCTTGCCCGGCCAGAGAGCCAAAGCCTGCGCCCCCGACGGGGCGGCCGGGCTAGGAGCCTACCGCCCTACCCTCCTCCCTCCGGGCGCCCCGGAAAGGTGCACCTTACCCGGGCGGGCTCGAGGAACCAGGACGGGGCGCCCTCACCCAGGGAGAGCAGGGGAGGACTTAGGGGTGTGGGACGCGGAGACTCGCCCCGCGGCGGCGGTGACACACCGGGTGCCAGGGCTCCGGCAGGGGCTCCGGTGAAGGCGCCCTGCACCAGGGCGGTCCGCCGCAACCAGGAACGGACAAAGCACGGCGCTGGGACTGGGGCGATCCCTGGGCGGCGGCCGCCGCCGGCCAAGTTGACCAGACTTGGGGGACGAGGGGGTCCCGCGGGCGGGGCGGGGCGGCGCGGCGCTGACCTGGATGGTGCAGGTGTACTCGCTGTCGTCCAGCAGCCGCACGGTGCAGCTGTACTCGCGCTCCAGGCTCCTGCTGCTGCCGCTCATCAACCTGCTCAGCATCTTCCCGCCCGCCCGCCCCGGAGCGACGCGGCGGCGCTGCGGACCCTGGACCAGGCGTCCCTCAGCCTGGCAGCTCCGCACCGACCCCAGGCACCTGCACCATCACCCCGGCCCCGTCGCTGCCGTTGCCTCCTACTGGCCTCGTTCCTCCTCCTTATCCTCCTCCTTCCCTCAGCCGCCACCGCCTCCCCCCAGCCCAGATCAAGCGCCGGGCTCTGTCTCCTCGGCGCCCCAGTGCCCGTGCCCAGCTCGGGGGGCGGGGCCTCAACTGGAGGGGGCCAATGGGGGTCAGCGCGGCGGAACCGAGTGGCAGACCGAAAAGCCAATCGAGATAGAGCACTGGGATGATGGGCGGGATAAAGAAGCAATCACAGAAAAGCAGTCGGACCTAGTCAAGCCGGAGCAGCCCTCTAGCGTCCCAAACTAGGGGTTCCTCTCCGCCCCGTGGTTCCTATGGATGCTGTTTCCCCTCCCCCGGGCCAGGTGTGAGCACCCAACTGGATTGATGTCTGCCGCCTGAAATACACTTGATCTGCCTTTCCGAAGCCAAGCCCCGCACCCTGCAACACCGCGGTTCCCGCCCTCTTGGGAGCCGGAGCGGCGAGGCGGCAGGGTGCTGGATCACAGTCCCTGCACCTGCAGAATGCGGGTGCCTCTCGATCCAGATCAGGCGACTGCCCCCGACCTGTGCTGTACCCTAAGTTGGCCCGTCTGACCTCTGTGCTCCAGCCCTCTTATTTTGGGAAACAGGAGCTACTTAAATAAAAGCTAAAGGGACCTCAGAGGTTCTGAAGTACCCGGGTTTAATCCCCTAAAAAACCCTCCACTCTAACACCCTTTGCCTCCTCCTTTTTATTTCAGAAGACAAAAGGAGATTGCTCCTTCAGCTGGTAGGGAGCAGAGGAAGCAATGAATCTTTTCCTTGCACTTTTAGAACTGGAAATTATGTCTTCAGACTTTCTCAATAGAACAACATAGTATGTCAGGAGGTATACATCACAAAGAATTGTCTCCTCTTTGTCACCCCAAATTTACAGACTTCAAGGTTTTTTACCAAAACTTCAGTAAGAGATATTCTCCCTCAAAGATTTTTGATGGGAGGAAATGTTATAAAATAATTATGTCGGCTGGGCGCAGTGGCTCACGCCTGTAATCCCAGCACGTTGGGAGGCCTAGGTGGGCGGATCACCTGAGGTCAGGAGTTCGAGACCAGCCTGACCAACATGGTGAAACCCCGTCTCTACTAAAAATACAAAAAAATTAGCCGGCATGGTAGCACGCACCTGTAATCCCAGCTACTCGGGAGGCTGAGGCAGGAGAATCGCTTGAACCCAGGAGGCAGAAGTTGCCTCCTGAAAGATCATGGCCATTGCACTCCAGCCTGGGGGACAAGAGCAAGCCTCCGTCTCAAAAAAATAAATAATCATGTCAACATAGAACGTTAATGCTGTAATAAATATATTAATTTAAAATAATGAAATAGGCATAATTTCCTATTATTTTCATTTACACTGTTCTTGTTTATAGGTATAACGTGTAACAAAAATGAAACTCTACATTAGCCTAGAGAACTATCCCGCCTTCAAAGTGTGCTTCTTCCCTAGTGTCTTTGGATTCCAATATTTTTCCCAATTTTTTTTTTTTTTTTTTTTTGCATGGGGAGATTCATTCTCATTCATTCTCTCTCTCTCTTTCTCTCTCTCTCTCTATCTCTTCCTCCCCCTCTCCCTCCCCCTCTTTCTCTCTATCACCTTAGTAACCTGGACTGCTCTTATTGGTTGCATTCTCCTTTGTGGCATTTAATAGCCATAGGAGCAGGTTTCTCTTTTCAGTGCAACTCAGATGGAGTTAGTTATGAGTCTAGAACTAGTAAGTCAAGTGTTCCAGGCATAAAACCAGGCATGAGCTCCACTACTTTGTAGCTTCAGCAGGTAGTCTGATGCCTGAAACATAATAGGTATTCAATAAATGTTGAACTGAATACAAAAATTAGCCGGGTGTGGTGGTGTGCGCCCATAGTCCCAGCTACTGGGGAGGCTGAGGCAGGAGAATCACTGGAACCCAGGAGGTAGAGATTGCAGTGAGCCGAGATTGTGCCACTGCACTCCAGCCTGGGCGACAGAGCGAGACTCGGTCTAAAAAAAAAAAAATTGTTGAACTGAAGTAAATGGAATTGACAGGTATTCTACAGCACTTAAATCCCAGAGGAAGACCTGTGAAGAAACTCAAAATTTCAGGAAGATCTTGGAGACAAGTAAAATTATTAATATGCCAAAGTGATATTCTACAAAGCTCAGCTTTGTTATGTAGCTGGAAGAAGATAATGAAATATTTCAGGCTGGGTGCGGTGGCTCACACCTGTAATCCCAGTACTTTAGGAGGCCGAGGTGGGTGGATCACGAGGTCAGGAGTTCAAGACCAGCCTGGCCATCATGGTGAAACCCTGTCTCTACTAAAAATACAAAAATGAGCCGGGCATGGTGGCGTGTGTCTGTAGTCTCAGCTACTTAGGAGGCTGAGGCAGGAGATTTGCTTGAACCTGGGAGGTGAAGGTTGCAGTGAGCCGAGATTGGGCCACCACACTCCAGCCTGGGAGACAGCGAGACTCCATCTGAAAAAAAAAAAAAAAAAAAAAAAAAGAAAGAAAAAAAAAGAAAGAAAAAAAATTCAAACTGAAAGAGCTTTTGTTGAAGGCAAAAGTTACTGTTTTAGAATCAACAAGAGCAAGAAAAAATGTCCAAGCTAGAGGAAGTCCATTAGTGTGATGGTAGGAAAGTGTTTTTAACAGGTTATCCAAATAAGCAGTTGTTAGAATGAAAAGGCAAAGTACTATGAATCCAGAAAAGCTCTAAGGAACTGAATGCAGTCTTTTTTCGAAGTATGGCCACAGTTGCAATCAACAGAGGTAAGATGGTATTTCCTATGTCAATGTGTTAAGTAGCATCCTTGCTCAGTCTGAGAAAATCATGTCTGAGGCTGGGTGCAGTGGCTCATGCCAATAATCCCAACATTTGGGAAGCCAAGGCAGGCAGATCGCTTGAGCTCAGGAGTTCAAGACCCACCTAGGCAACATGGTGAAACCCCATAGCTACAATAATAATAATAATAATAATAATAACAATACAAAGATTAGCTGGGTGTGGTGGCACACACCTGTAGTCCCAGCTGCTGGGGAGGCTGAGGTGGGAGGATTGCTTGAGCCTAGGGGGAGGGGAAGGTTGCTGTGAGCCAAGATCACACCACTGCACTCCAGCCTGGGCAACAGAGCCAGATCCTGTCTCAAAAAAAAAAAAGTAATTAAAAAAAATTACATCTGCTTAGATGCTCACCTCACTGAAAGACCAGTTAGATATTCATTCATGCTTAGGTGTAATATCCAGAGAGAACTTCAAACTCTCCCTTCTTCTCTGATACAAAACACTTTGTGAGGAATACAGAGAATGAAAAAATAATGGAAGAAAAGCAAGAATCTAGATGTATGCCTCCACAACAAAGCTCATGAGAAGAAGCATAAGGAGAACTAGAAAGGAAGGGCTCATATAAAACCAAACTCAATTTTGGGAGACTGGGCAGAAGAATCAATCGAGCCAGGAGCTATGACTGCACCACTGCACTCCAGCCTGGATAACAGAGCAAGACCTTGTCTCTAAATAAAATAAAAAGTAAAACCAAACAGAAATATTTTGTTTATCTTTGTTTTCCTCAAATCTATTAACCAGGATGCCCAGAATGGAAAGGGCTTATTTAATAAAAGGCCTTATTTGCCCTTGAGAACCAGAGTGCCATAGCTTTCATGTGTCTTTAAGTATAAAGGAGTCCACATTTAAAAATAAGAATCCAAATTATAATGGCTCTGAACCCCCACCTTCCAAATTATCAGAATATCAGCCCTCTTTTGAATTTCTTTTCCTTCTCTACAATGAGGGAGTCCCCAGGGGAGATACTATCCCCCACATATGCCTGAAATAACTAAACAAAGCATTTCGTGTCTCTGCTTCAGATATTCTATACCCTGCTGTTCTGGGACACTGGTCTCTCTCTTTAGCCAATGCAACCTTCACCATTGCTTTAGATTTTGGCAGGAAGGAGCACTGCCCTGTCTTCACCAGGACATGACAAACACAGGCCCTTCCCATCAAAGTTTCCCCCAACACAGCTAAGACCAAGCTGTAACTCCTAACAATATTCAGAAAAAAAAGAATAATCCAAAGTGTAACTTGGAAGTATGATATAGCTACTCTCAAAGCCTCATGGACTATGGATTAGATACAGGCCTGGCCTTACTGTCAGGCTTCCATTCTGGTTCATGTGGCTGAAGATAGCTTCCCCTCTCCAGCAAGAGTTCCCCTGACTATGTCTTAGGCATTTACTCCCAATCACTGTGAAGAAAACAACTCTCATTACCCAGGTTAGGGTCCACTTTCCAAGTCCCATTTTCTGTCCCAGGTGCTACCTCTTTCTAGAATGACTAACCATGGAAATATCTACTCTTCTGGAGGAAACCCCACCCTGCATGCTCAAGGGTATGACCTTGACCTCTGATTCAACAGGGCTGTCATATCAGAACACAATAGTCAACATCAGCATGTTTCTCACAAAGGTTGAATTATTCAGTCTTTACACGTGGGTCAAGGTAAAGCCTTGTCAAAGCCAGTCCTGTCCCTTTGCATAATTATTCCTCCAGTAGAGCACTGAAAATCATGCCTGTCCTTGCTTTCCTATATTCATTAGGTCTCAGCTTCTGCTCTCTAAAGAGCAGGGGCTCAAAAGGACATTCACATCTCCACAGAAATAGTAATGCATTGACACATATATGCTCTAAATCTGCACAGAGGAAAGAAACAGATTTTCTGTTCTTCTCTTCTACATCAATGTCTGCAGAAGCAGTACTTCTGCTCCACACACAAAGATTTGCATATTCAAATGAATCACTCTGCTTCTCAGTCTAAAGCATTTATATACAGGTTAATTGTTGCTTTATAGTTTTCTAAGAGTAATACATGTCTACTTGTTTGAATATGAGTAACTAAACAATTCATGTAGTTTTCCCAGAGTAGTCTTCTCTTGAAGAAATGTTCTAGTTTTCCCATTTATCAAGACAGAAAACCACATACAGTTTAAGAGACAGTTTTTCTACCTAACTTTTAGACTTTTGGTTAGCCCCCATTACACTTAGAAGAGGTTTGTTTTTTTTTTTATATGGAAATATAAGCAGTACACATGTTTTTAAAATTCCAAACTACAAACATTTATTGAGCATATGTGTTAGGCACAGTGACAATGTTCTAGAATATGTAAGACATAGCCCAGATATGAGAAAAGGAAATAAGTCAAGAAGTGTATAAAGAAAAAAATTCTGCACAATGTAAGAGAGAGTGTTAGATGTATGTAAATTAGCTATAATACAATACATGGAGCATGAGCAAAGTACTACAAGAGCACAACAATTGGTACAATTATGTAGGCTTAATTAGGAGAGACAGTAAAGCCTTACAGAGAAAGTATTTATGTTGGGCCTTGAGGACTAGAGTAGGGTCTTGATTGTGAAGAAGGCAGAAAAGATGGATATGGGATGAGGAGTGACATTTAAGTAGAGGAAATTGTATAAGCAAAGACGGAGAGGTCCAAATAAGCATGAGTATAGCATGCTCTAGAAACTGCAAGTATCCCTGAATGGATAGCCTGTAAGGTGCCTTGGCCAGGAAGAGATGGACTGAAGCCAGGTCATGTAGGACCTTCATTGCCATGCTTAGGAGTTTGACCTCTGTTGCATAGTCAATAGGCAGTCATTGGAGGTTTTTAAATAGAGAAGTGACAAGATCAGATCTGTGTTTAAAAATGATAATTTTGATAGCAGTGTAAAGAATTAAATTAGAGTACAAAGAAATTATTTGCTGGGGGAAAATGGATGCTGAAAACAATAGAATATCTTTAATGAAGCATCAGAAGCATTTATAACAGGTCTTTCAGATTTGGGTGACAGGCTTTATTATATTCTCCAATTACGGCTCATTTTTCTTATATTCCCAGCTAGTTTTCAGCCATTATTCTAGCAACAAACATAAATGAAACAAAGCAAATTAATTCATTTATTCAAAAAAAGTATTGGTGGTCTACTATGTGCAAGTCCCTATGCCATGTGCTGACAGAATTCCAAGATGAATAAAACATATCTCCAATCCTCATAGAACTTACAGTCTTATGCAACTGGAAAAATTACTTCAACATTTATTAAATCATCAGTTTATGTAGATTGATATTCAATATACATTGGTTAAAAAAAGATATAAAGGGTAAAGGCAGGAAATATATGAGAAATAGCCCAAAAAAATGTGAGCAAAGAAAATACATAAAGAAGAAATCAGAATAGCCCATATTTCTTGGCCAGGCGCCATGGCTCACACTTGTAATCTCAGCACTTTGGGAGGCTGAGGCCGGTGGACTGCTTGAGACCAGGAGTTCAAGACGAGCCTGGCCAACACAGCAAAACCCCATCTCTACTCAAAATACAAGAATTAGCTAGGCGTGATGGTGCGCACCTGTAATCCCAGCTACTTGGGAGGCTGAGGCAGGAGAATCACTTGAACCTGGAAGGTGGAAGTTGCAGTGAGCCGAAATCATGCCACTGCACTCCAGCATAGGTGAGAGAGTGAGACCCCATCTGAAAAACAAAAAAAAAAGAACGAAAAAAAACAGAAAATAGTGCCAGTTGACCACTTGCTCTGTGAAATAAGATATTTAGTATTCGTATACTTCCTCCTACCTCCATATTCCAACTCCCAATCTTGTGGTTTCTATTATTTCTATTTTGTCAGGGTTTATAATTTATAGCTTTTGTCAGTCATACAAGGGGACTTCAAAAAATTTATGACAAAAGGGAATTAAAAGATAAACATAAAAATACAAACTTTCTCAATATAAGCTCCATCGAGTTCAAGACACTTTTGTAAGTGATGATATCAGCCATTTAGTCCATCCCTAAAGAACTGAGTATCTTGGGAATTTAACCATATCAATGCAGTCTTTTACATTAAAATGTGTGCCTTTTAAAGATTTTTTAATATTAGGAAACAAAAAGAAGTTAGAAGGATGGTAAGGTGGATGCCTAGTGATTTCCCATCAAAACTCTCACAAAATTGCCCTTGTCTGATGAGAGGAATGAGCAGCAGGAATATGTCATGGTGGAGGAGGAATCTCTGGTGAAGCTTTCCCAGGCTTTTTTTTTTTTTTTTCGCTAAAGCTTTGGCTAACTTTCTCAAAACATTCTCATAACAAGTAGATGTTATGGTTCTTTGGCCCTTCAGAAAATCAACAAGCAAAATGCCTTGAGAATCCCAAAAAAACTGTTGCCACGACCTCTGCTCTTGACTGGTCCACTTTTGCTGGACTGAACCGTTTCCACCTCTTGGTAGCCATTGCTTTGATTGTGTTTTTGTCTTCAGCACAATCTGGTAAAGCCATGGTAAACTGGTAGAGCCATGTTTCATCTTCTGATACAATTCTTTGAAGAAATGCTTCAGGATCTTGATCCCACTTATTTAAAATTTCCTTTGAAAACTCTGCTCTTGTCTTCAGTTGATCTGGATGCAATGGTTTTGGGACCCCTCAAGTGGAGAGTTTGCTCAAGTTTAATTTTTCAGTCAGAATTGTATAAACTGAATGAGTTGAGAGGTTTGTGGTGTTGGCTATTGTTTCTGCTGTTAATCATTAGTCCTCTTCAATTAGGGCATGAACAAGATTAATTTTTTTCCTCACAAATTGATGTGGATGGCCTGCCTCTGTGGGCTCCATTGTCAACATCATCTTGTCCCTTCTTAATATGAGTTATCCATTTGCAAATTGCTGATTTCTTTGGGGCATTTTCCCCATAAACTTTTCATAAAGCATCAGTGATTTCACCATTCCTCCACTCAAGCTTCCGCCATAAGTTTGATGTTTGTTCTTAGTTCAATTTTAGCAGAATTAATGTTGCTCTGATAGGAGCTTTTTTCAAACTGATGTCTTATCCTTTTTAGTGCTTCAAACTAGATCCTGTTCAACATGTTATAAAAGTTATTATAAGTTTATTTTCTTTCAAGAAAGTTTTGAAATCAATGCATAGTTTTTTGGGGTTTTTGTTGCTGTTGCTGCTATTGTTTGTTGTTTTTTGAGACAGGGTCTTGTTCTGTTGCCCAGGCTGGAGTGCAGTGGTGCAAGCATGGCTCACTGCAGCCTCAACCTCCTGGGCTCAAGTGATCCTCCCACCTCAGCCTCCCAAGTAGCTGGGACTACAGTGCATGTCACCACGCTCAGCTAATTTTTTAATTTTTTTTTTTTTTGGTAGAGGCGGGGGGTCTCACTTTGTTGACCCAGGCTGCTCTTGAACTCTGGGCCTCAAGCAACCCTCCTACCTCAGCCTCCCGAGTAGCAAGGACTACAGGCTTCTAAAGAATAGAGGCAAGGTGAGGAGCCATACCTTACTGCACCAGAATATTCTGTTTCTTTTATTGTCTCCCCACCTTTTTTGTTGAGACAGAGTTTTACTCCGTCATCCAGGCTGGAGTACAGTAGCAGTCTTGGCTCACTGCAACCTCCGCCTCCCGGGCTCAAGCGAGTCTCATGCCTCAGCCTCCCTGGTAGCTGAGATTACAGGCATGAGCCACCACACTTAGCTACTTTTTGTATTTTTAATAGAGATAGAGTTTCACCATGTTGGCCAGGCTGGTCTCGAACTCATGGCCTCATGTAATCTACCTGCTTAGGCCTCCCAAAGTGTTGGAATTACAGGCATGAGCCACCTTGGCTTTTTTTTTTTTTTTTTTTAACATTTCACTTATATGTAAGGTTTTCCCCTTTACCTTGTTGTAGCTGCTGTTTGAACTTTATCAATGTATTTTTGTTGTTCATTTCATTAGCTACTGGTGCACAGAAAAATCTATGACTTTATCTAATTCTTCTATCCTTACTCAGAAGTTACTTAGCTGAGCTCAACTGGGCTTGAAGCAGTTGCAAATCAAAGATATTTTCATAAAGAGGTTCAAACAGAAGAGAAAGGAAGAATAAACATTCCACAATGCACATGCTAATTATTTAGTAGATGTCTGCAGAATTCATTTCAAAGGTTCTCTGGACATAGTTCAATTAATTAAAATTGCAAATCATGATTACACCTTATCATTTCACTTTTTCCATTATAGTAATAAGGGAGCATTCACTATATGCCAGAGACTATGGTGAGTACTTTACATATATTATCTAATTGAATTCTCATAATAGTGTGGTTAGATTGTGCTATTGTTATCATCCGCATTTTATAGATGAGGAACTTTCAGGGCAATGAGACTAAATAATTTACAGATTCTGAGGAAAATTATTTCCAATATAGAATTCTATACCCAAATACACTACTCTTGAGTAAAAAGACACTTTTAGACATGTATGAACTCAATATCTAATATCTCATACTCGTACATACCCTTCTTCAGGAAGCTTTTGAGGGATGGGCTCCCCAAAAATGTCAGAGCAAACAAAGATATAAGAAATAAGAGCCGGGCGCTGTGGCTCATGCCTGTAATCCCAGCACTTTGGGAGGCTGAGGCGGGCAGATCACGAGGTCAGGAGATCGAGACCATCCTGGCTAACACTGTGAAACCCCGTCTCTACTAAAAATACAAAAAATTAGCCAGGCGTGGTGGCAGGAGTAGTCCCAGCTACTCCGGAGGCTGAGGCAGGAGAATGGCATGAACCCGGGAGGTGGAGCTTGCAGTGAGCTGAGATCGCACCACTGCACTCCAGCCTGGACGACAGTGAGACTCCGTCTCAAAAAAAAAAAAAAAAAAAAAAATACATGGTAGATTATGTATTATGTCGCCTGTAATCCCAACACTTTGGGAGGACAAAGTGGGAGGATCACTTGAGCTCGAGAGTTCGAGACCAGCCAAGGCAATATGGCAAAAACCCATCTCTACAAAAAATACAAAAATTATCTGGGTGTGGTGTGGTGCACACCTGTAGTCCCAGCTACTCGGGAGGCTGAAGGGGAAGGATCACTTGAGCTGGGGAGCTCAAGGCTGCAGTGAGCCAAGATCACGCCACTGTACTCTACCCTAGGGGATAGAGTGAGACTCTGTCTCACAAAAATAAAATAAAAGATTGTGTTATGTCTTCAAATATTCACTGTCGTCTCTATTTCTACCTATCCTACTGACATTAAACTTGACCACTGATTTGGTTTGAACAATAGAATGTAAGTGAAAACATGTGTATTATTGACCTTTTCTTTCCCAAAAGACTGGCATGGCCCAGATGGAGCTTGCTCCTGGGTCCTGGGAAGAAGCCAACACAGAGTAGACGACGCAGCCAACCCACAGAGGATGTCTAATGAAACTGAGAAATAAATCTTTTTTGTTGTAAGCTACTCATATTTTGGAGTCATTCCTGAAAAAAAAGTATCAAAAGCTGACTAATACACATAGCATCCTAGAAACAGGATCTAATACAGAAAGAGGTAATGTAAATTCTCAGAATAATTGTGAGGTTTGATCCCAGAATAACCGCTGTGAAGCTAGTGTAGAAAATAATCAAGGTCAGAAGGGAGACAATCAGATGGCTCCCAGGTGTTTCCAAGAAGACGAAATTGATAGACTACCTAATATGCCCGACTATGTAGTAATGAGAAAAAATACACTTTTAGGGGAGAATTTGGTTATAAGTTAGTGATAATTATATTAAAACAAAGTAAGAGAAAAATAAAAACAAAGCTTGTATTAACTTTAGGAAAAACAAAAAGTTGTATAAGAAAGGAAAAGTAATCATAGCACATGTATAAGAATTTATATAATCATAATAATATACTTATTACTAATTTAACTGACATAACTATATTGGGATAATGGATAGAAAAGTATGTGTGATTGGGGTATGCTGGGGGTTGGAGTAGTTGAAAGAAATAATACATCTTTCATAGATAACACCTACATTTTAAAAAATCAAGAAATAACAGTATGTGCCAGGCACAATGGCTCATGTCTGTAATCCCAGCACTTTGGGAGGCCAAGGCAGAAGGATTGCTTGAGCTCAGGAGTTCAAGACCAGCCTGGGCAACATAGCAAGACCTTGTCTCTATTAAAAATAAAAATAAAAATAAATTAGACAGGTGTGGTGGTGTGTACCTGTAGTCCCAGGTACCTGGGAGGTTGAGGTAGGAGAATCACCTAAGCCTGGGAGGTCGAGGCAGCAGTGAGCCATGATCATGTCTCTACACTCCAGCCTGGGCTACAGAGTGAGACCCTGTCTCAAAAAAAAACAAAAAAGAGAAATAACAGTAAAAGTATATTATTGAGAAGTATTGAGACAAATATAAAAGAAATAGCTGAAATAGCTAAAAGTTATTATGGGGGTGGAGGTGGGGGTAGAGGAGGCAGAAATTGAGGCCTAGGGAATTGATTTTTTTTGTTTTGTCTTGTTTTGTTTTGTTTTGTTTTGTTTTAAGGCAGGGTTTCACTCTGTTGCCCAGGCTAGAGTGCAGTGACCCAATCCCAGCTCATTGGAACCTCTGCTTCCCAGAATTAAGTGATCTTCCCACCTCAGCCTCCCAAGTAACTGGGATTATAGGCATGAGCCACCATGCCCAGCCCTGATTTTTTCTTTTTTTGTAATAGGCCTTGTAGAGCTATTTGACTCCTAAACTATGTACATACCTAGTTTTGATTAAAACAAACAAACATTCCAGCACAGAGGCACCTTGAGGCTTACGAATTTGAAAGATACAAAAGAAACAATTTGATAAATCAATACAACACACATTTACACACCAGGAAAAAAAAGAATAAGAAAAAGGAAAAGAAGAATTTGAGAGATTCAAAAGAAACAATTTGATAAATCAATACAACACACATTTACACACCAGGAAAAAAAAGAAGAAGAAAAAGGAAAAGAAGAGAGAGTTTGAAAGGACTTAACTCTAAAACACGAGGAACAAGTTAGAAGACTCGGTAGCATGGAAGCAAGAGAACATGGATAAGAGTATGGGCTCTAGGTTCCAATAATCCCAGTTTACACTCTAGCTCTGCTATATACCAGCTATGTGACCTTGAGAATGCTGCGAAGGCTCAGTTTCCTTATTTGTGAAACAGGTATAATAATATTCCCTCTCTATGAGAGACTGTGAGAGTAAAATGAGATAAGCCTTTGCACAAAGAAAACATTGGAAAGTTTTAGCTACTATTAATCTCTTGTTCCTTCATCTTCTCTGTGGATTAATAGACATTAAATGGAGGACTAAATGGGGGTCAGTTTAAGGGAAAATCTAAACCAAAAATCTAAGATGATACACAAACTGGAGAACCAGCATCTGAGTATCTGAAAACTGTGATTGTTATGTTACGCTTCAGCAGTGTAATTGGTGAGCCAGTTGCCTAAGAGCTACAGCTATTCGTGCCTTCCTCTGTCCCTTTTCCTTTCCTTTTCCTTCTTCATCCTAACCATTGTCATTGTCATCATCTTTTAATGCTTACTGAGCATTTCATTCATTCAGCAAATATTTATTGAATGCCTAATGTGTTTCTTTTAGTCTCTGATTCCCATGTGCTCAGCTGATTTAGCTACATTATTTAGACAACAGGTTAAGACTATAGCTATGGAAAGGAACAGTTTTTCTGCAACAAGAAGTAGGTGTGATCAGTGACAAGTAAGGAGGCAAATTAATCTAAGAGCAACCACAGGGCATCCAACTCTCACAGAAGGTCATTTTCCTCTATAACTAGTGCAATTCTCCTTCCAAACACCATTCCATTTCCCTAATCTGGTAATCACAAAATGTTATTTTTTGAATTAAGTTTTTATGTTATTCTAAATATGCCTGGTTCTTCCTTGAATTCTAGGGAGCAAGTTTTTTTTTTTGTTTTTTTGTTTGTTTGTTTCAAGACTGAGTCTTGCTCTGTCACCCAGGCTGGAGTGCAGTGATGAGACCTTGGCTCACTGCAACCTCCGCCTTCCGGGTTCAAGCGATTCTCCTGCTTCAGCCTCCTGAGTAGCTAGGATTGCAAGCACATGCCATCACGCCCAGCTAATTTTTGTATTTTTAATAGAGACGGGGTTTCACCATGTTGTCCACGCTGGTCTCAAACTCCTGGGCTCAAGCGATCCACTCGCCTCGGCCTCCCAAAGTGCTGGGATTACAAGCGTGAGCCACCACACCCAGCCAGAATATAGTTATTTTTGTTGTTGCTGTTGTTGTTTTTTCTACCCATCACTCAGAGATGTAGCCATGGCTGAGGCATTCTTCTTTTTTTTTTGAGGCAGAGTCTTGCTCTGTCACCAGGCTGGAGTGCAGTGCTGCGATCTCGGCTCACTGCAACCTCCACCTCCTGGGTTCAAGTGATTCTCCTGCCTCAGCCTCCTGAGTAGCTAGGACTACAGACGTGCGCTACCATGCCCAGCTAATTTTTGTATTTTTAGGAGAAACGGGGTTTCACGATATTGGCCAGGCTGGTCTCGAACTCCTTAACTTGTGATCCACCCGCCTCGGCCTCCCAAAGTGCTGGGATTACAGGTGTGAGCCACCGCGCCCAGCCTGGGCTGAGGCATTCTTAAGGACCATGAGGCATTATTAAGGACTACCATTCCTTCACTGAGAGAGTACCCAGAGTTAGTTAAATGGTACTTTGTGTGAATCAAAGTTTAAAAGACAAAAGAATGCTTGAAGAACTGCCTCACTGTCCTTTATAGACATCCAGTTGTTCTTTTCTCCCGCCCCCTCCCAGCCTCTTTTATCCTTCTTATCCATACAGCTGAGCCCTTTGGACCTGAAGTTTCCACCCAACCCATCCCTAGGACCATCCTGACCAGTCTTTATCCCAACACCCAGTGTAAACTTGCCATTCCGGCTCTGGTTCTGGTCTTATGCTACAGTTTCAACAGAGTTCAGATTTCTGAGATCTGGCCCCTACTTCTAGTTTCTGAGCTCCTTTTTGATTCCTTTCATTGGCTCCCTTGTCTTAATACACCATGAAATCATAGTCCCTCAGAGATGGAATCCAATATGCTCCTACTACTCTCCCACTGCAGATGCTGCTATTTGCAACATCCCTTACTCAAATAGCAGGCTGTTTATCTGGATCTCTGAATATTCTTTCTTCTGGGTTACCCATCACTGTGCTATCCAGTTTAGAAAAATTCTCTAGCTCCAAGTTATTCCTCCTTCTTGTCAACAACTTCCCAGGCTACCCTCCCTTCTGATGTGTACCACTGAGGCTGGACTTCCTTCTAGAACCTGCAGCTGGTTTCATCTTATACTTGTCTTGACCCAGTGTACTTTGTCCACCTATAGTTAATGAGAACATGCTGGCCCTGTCCTAAGACAGACAGTCATTCAACCAACCTACTGGGCAGAATGTAATTCTCATAAGGAAGTAGGAGGTCTGAATTTTGAGATCAAGGCTACTTGTACATACATAGCTCTTATACACATATATACACATAACCCATATACACACCATACCGTTCCTTACCCACATTGATATCTGCTTGTGGAAAGCCAGACATATGTCTATTTCCCTACTTTTGAGTCACTGACTGGATTTGAAAGGATATTGCACTAATAAAATAATTAGTTCCTTTGGCAGAGATTTCAAGAAAATACAAGGTTTTGCATATGGGGTATAATAATGACTAATGCAACTTACTATAAGCTAGGCTCTGTTTTAAATGCTTCATATAAACTAGCTCATTTAATCCTCATAACTATCCAGTGAAGTAGGTACTATTATTATCCCCATTTCACAAATCAGAAAATTGAAGCACAGAGGCTGGGTATGGTGGCTCACGCCTGTAGTTCTAGGACTTTGAGAGGCTGAGGCAGGAGGATCACTTGAGGCCAAGAGTTCAAGACCAGCCTGGGAAACATAGCGAGGCCTCATCTCTAAAAAAATAATAACAATTTTCTTTTAAAATTTGAGGCAGAGTCTCGCCCTGTCGCCTAGGCTGGAATGCAATGGCACAAACTCGGCTCAATGCAACTTCCGCCTCCCGGGCTCAAACAATTCTCCAGTCTCAGCCTCCCCAGTAGCTGGGATTACAGGCGCCTGTCACCATGCTCAGCTAATTTTTATATTTTTAGTACAGAGAAGGTTTCACCATGTTGGCCAGGCTGGTCTCAAACTCCTGACCTCAGGTGATCCATCTGCCTTGGCATCCCAAAGTACTGGGATTACAGGCGTGAGCCACCAGGCCCTGACGAAAAAATAACAACAATAATTTTTTTTTAATGCTTAAATTAAAGCACAGAGAGCTTGAGTAATTTACCAAAGATCATACAGTTAGAAGAACTGGGTGTTGAACCCAAGCAATCCTAGAGGACTACTATGCTATACTGCTTCTGATCTTTACATCCTCCTTCAAACTGGATTTTGTAGTCCTTAAAATAAAGTTCAAACTGATTACTCTCAGTGAATCAAGAAACTCCTAGTGCATTTGGCACTGTCTTCATAATACATTTGCTAATGTAAACAGGAAAGCAACCAATTACCAGTAAAGTGTTTTGTATTTATTATTATTATTATTATTTTGAGATGGAGTTTTGCTCTTGTCACCCAGGCTGGAGTGCAAAGGCATGAGATCAGCTCATTGCAACCTCTGCCTACTGGGTTCAAACTATTCTTCTGCCTCAGCCTCCCTAGTAGCTGAGATGACAGGCGTCTGCCACCACACCCGGCTGATTTTTGTATTTTTAGTAGAGACGGGGGTTTCACCATATTGGCCAGGCTGGTCTCGAACTCCTGACCTTGGGTGATCTGTCCACCTTGGCCTTCCAAAGTGCTGGGATTACAGGCATGTGCCACCGCACTCAGCTGTTTTGTATTTTTAAAACAATACTATAAAATTCTGACGAAATCCCTGTTGTAATTCGGACTTGAGGTTTCTTTTTTTGATCTTCAGAAACTGGTCCAGCTGTTTCTCCAGCTGCCTGGTAATTCAACAGGAACAAAATCAGTGTATCAGTTCAAATTCTTAATTCCGAAAAGAATGCATTTCCTTTTGTCTTCATAAGACACCTACATTTAAATTATAATGCAAAAGCAATCAGATGCTGTGGGGTCGAATTTACATAATTGGCGTCGGGGGTCTAAAGCAGAGGCAAAAGGGGGCTAGAAATTGATGGAGCTGATAGAGCTTATTATTCCATCCATCTTAGAATCTTTTCAAGTCTTTTATAATGGAGACATTAAATTGCTGTGCATAGCTCCTTTGTCTCTCTATATTAACGGGGTTTAATTAAGTTAAAGAAAGCTAATTTAACCATAGGTTTTGCATGCTTAGATCTATACTTTTTGGTTTAGAACATGTATGGTAAAACATGTGCCCATTGCTGCAAAAGATTTCGTGCCAGTCAGCATTTCTTTGTGACCAATTTGCTCACAGAGCTTGCCACATCTGTCATACTAAACAGCCAGTTCATCTACTGGAAGGCTAATCTTAATATTTTAAGCAAAATTTTCAGAAGCCAAATACCTGCAGTAGATGTGGCGTATGTTCTTCATAGATTTTAGCCATTCTATGTATAGAGACATAGACATATTTCTTAAGACAGCAATAATTGTAGGGCACTGAATCCCACTCAAATTAGTTCAAGTACAAGGGGATGATGTTTATTGAAAAGATACACACATAACTTATAAAACCAAAACTGTTAGGACAGTCAGGTTTCACAAGGGATTTGACGTGGAACTTGAAAGTCACAAACTGAAGACATTATTTTCATCTCCTCTAGGCTCCATAATGTCTTCTCTCCTTTCTTCGAAGATTGGCTTTCTCTGCTTCAGCATCCCCTTGGTAGAAAATGGCAGCCCCAGCTCTTCATTATCTAACAGTTCCAGTGCCCAGTATAAACAAACCAAAGACTCTTCATCCCCATTCCAAATTCCCAGGAGAAAGAATGTAATTAACTTAAGTCAGGTGTCTACCTCTTATTCAATCAGCTGTGGGTAGACAAGCAACATCATACAGTCACTGTGTTGCTTTCTCCACATGAGGAATTGCGGTTAGCCAGCATTCTAAAAAGGATTCACAACACATTGTTGCCATTCTTTGAAATGAGAGATAAGGAGGTAATGCATATGTTAATTAGATCAATTGGGCCATTCCATAATATTTCAAAACACCATGTTGTATATAATAAATATATATATTTATATATTTTATATATAATTATATATATTTATTATATACAATTTTATATATAATTTTGTTTTGTTTCTGAGATGGGGGTCTCTCTGTTGCCCAGGCTGACCTTGAACTTTTGGACTCAAAGGTCCTCCCACCTCAGCCTCCCAAGTAGGTGGGACTAAAGGCATTTATCTCTACATTCGGCTGATATATAACATTTTTCTCAATTTAAAAAATTGAAAAGAAATTTAAAAAGTTAGAGACAATGAATTGCAGATACTTAGTGTTTAAGCCCTTTAGGATCCATGTTTTGTCCATCTTCACATTTCAAATCCATTCTGGCCTCTACTAATAACTGCAACACTTGATTTTTTTTTATTTCTGTATCTGCCCAAATCACCAACCAAGTGTTGACAAGATAGTTGTGAACATTTGTCAACTTGTACAACTGATGCTGACTCTCCTTGTGGAGAATTTCCTGGAAATTTTATGTTTATGCTTCAAGAAATTTCACAAGTAATGCCTGCAAATATCTCCACCTTCCCTTGAGCTAGGTGCTCAGTGACCAAAATTAACATCAGGAAAGCCAGTCCACGTCTTTTCATTTTAACCTCCAAACAAATGAGACCAATGTAAATACCATCTGAGTGTGCAAATGTGTAAAGGGAAAAATCAAGGTGATATCCTTATTAATTAACACATTATAATTTTGACTTCCAACCTGAAAATGAGCCACTTCATTAAAATATAGCCATAACCAGAGGTTGCAGTGAGCCGAGATTGTGCCATTGCACTCCAGCCTAGGCGACAAGAGCAAAACTCCATCTAAAAAAAAAAAAAATACATATATATGTGTATATATATATATATATACATATAGCCATACCATTGTCAATTCCAAGTCACATTTCAGGGAAGAATAAGTGGTGATCCATCTAATGACCAAATTCAGTCACGATAATCCCATGTCACTGTAATTTAGCCTAAGCCTCTTTCTATGCAAAGACAGAGAAAGTGCCCTCCTAATTGTTTTTAATTTTCTTTAATTTTTAACTTTTACATGCTATATGAAAGTTCCCTTCTGGCATCTAGAGTTTCCTAGGTATAGGAGATAAAGATCTCATGCTGAATGGCTTTTTTAACTCACTCAATAAGAACTTAGAATTTTAGGAGCTGAGCTAGAGATGATTTCCAAATGCATCTGTGCAGAAAACGCTGATTATGGGTACTAGTCCAGGAATAACCACAGCCATTTTTTGGCCTTCTTGTGTTTTCCAAATGACTCGTAAAGGACTTTCTGCATTCAAATAGTGTGTCATGAAACGGGAATGATAAAACACAGAAAGTGGACATTGCTGTCTCTTCTTGATGAATGCGGCTTTTTGTTACCTGGTATGAGGCCAGAATAGCCCGTCTAAAACACGAGTGAGTTGTACTCCATGCCAGCCACTTCCTGTGCTCTGTGCTATTTCTCTGCTATTTGTGTGACTTCTCCCTGGGGGAAGCAATGCGGCTTTGTCTTTGAGAATGTTTGGTCCAGTGGTTCTTAACCCTGTCTGCAAATTAGAATTACCTGGGAACTGTTAAAAAAATATATATATATATGTTAATTCCGCCAATTAAATCAGAATTTCTGGGAACTAGACTTGGATATCAGTGTTTTTAAAAAGCTCTCCAAAAGATTTAAATGTGCCACTAGAGCTGAGAACCCCCTAAATTAGATTTGATGAAGATAATCTGACCATTATAGACCAATGTTACTCAACCTTTATTTCATTATCACCTCTCAAGGAGCCTTTTTAGACTTTTTTCCTAATCATCCCCCTATAAATATTTAATATATAGTATATCTATTTGTGTACTATATATACAATAACATCTGTGTGTTTTGTTTTTGTTTTTTTTATTTGGGGGGCTCAAAAATCCTCCTGTCTCAGTCTCTCAAGTAGCTGGGATTGCAGGTGCAGGCCACTACACATGGCTAATTGTCTTATTTTTTTGTTAAGGGATTAGGGCTCACTATGTTGCACGAGCCACCACACCCAGCACATCTGAGTTTTATAACATTAAAAAATAAAATAAAAAGGCCAGGCACGGTGGCTCACGCCTGTAATCCCAGCACTTTGGGAGGCCAAGGTGGGTGGATCATTTGAGGTCAGGAGTTCGAGACCAGCCTGGCCAACATGGTGAAACCCCATCTCTACTAAAAATACAAAAAAAAAAAAAAAAAATCAGCTGACATGGTGGCGGGCACCTGTAATCCCAGCTTCTTGGGAGGCTGAGGCAGAAGAATTGCTTGAACTCAGGAGGTGGAGGTTGCAGTGAGCCAAGACCACGCCATTGCACTCCAGTCTGGGCAACAAGAACAAAACTCCGTCTCAAAAAAAAAAAAAGAACAATTTTTGCCTTCCATGGGGTGATACCTCTCCCATTGAGAATGTATGATGTAGGGCTGTGCTACAGTGACAAACAACCTTAAAAAAGCAAAAGCTTACATCTCATTCGCACCACATGTGCATTGGAGGTCAGCAAAGTTGCTCTGCTCTCTCCATCATTGTTTTCACTTTGGCACCCAGACTGCCAGAGCAACTTCTGTCTGGAATGTTATTGGTAACCGTGGCAGAGGAAAAGCAGACCATGAAAAAGCATGCTCTGGCTCTTAAAGCTTCTGCCAGAGGATCCCCCAGAGCTTCCACTCATATTTCAATGGTCAAAGCAACTCACATGGGGCAGTCTCTCAGACATGTCCACTGTGATTAAGAGACATAAACACTCCCATTGGCCAGTAAGAGCTGATCTTCTGGTTATCGTGCACCTGGCTCCAGACCAAGGTAGGGCATAACATGGCACTGGCAATGCTATTTCCTTCTGATTTTTATGCCCATCTTTTACTTAAAATTGAGATGGAATTAACAGAACACAGTGGCTGGGTGTGGTGGCTCATGTCTGTAACCCCAGCACTTTGGGAGGCCGAGGCAGGCGGATCATGAGGTCAGGAGATCGAGACCATCCTGGCTAACACGGTGAAACCCTGTCTCCATTAAAAATACAAAAACAAAATTAGCCGGGCGTGGTGGTGGGTACCTGTAGTCCCAGCTACTCGGGAGGCTGAGGCGGGAGAATGGCATGAACCAGGGAGGCGGAGCTTTCAGTGAGCCGAGATCGCACCACTGCACTCCAGCCTGGGCAACAGAGCCAGACTCCATCTCAAAAAAAAAAAAAAAAGAGAGAGAGAGAGAGAGAGAACACAGTTACAGTTCTTCTAACACTGTGACAATGAGCCCAGCACTTGCGTTATTAACAAGAATGCTTTTAGTAGAGTCTCCTAAATATCTCTGGGATCACATCAGGTTTTCTTTATTGGCTTTTAACTGGGTTTCATATTTCCAGTCTCAGGTTTGGGAGTGCCCATTGACTAAATTATATAGCCTGTGCAAAATTTGTTTTAGCTTCAAACCTAGAAAATGCAGGTCAACATCCTGGGTTTTTGTTGTTGTTTTTGTTTATCAATAAAAGTTCTGCCAGGACTATATAAGATGTCTAAGCCTTATGAAGGCAATAGTCAGGATTTTTCCCATTACAAACCATGATCATTGAACATATTGCCAAGTACTGTAATCTAGAATGAAGTTTGGATACAGCATGGAAAAATAAAGTGGAAATTCATAGTTGAAATCAGGCACATCATTTAGAAGTAGCCAGGGGTCACTAAAAGAAATAATGCTAGGACGGGAGCAGTGGCTCACGCTTGTAATCCCAGCACTTTGGGAGGCCGAGGCGGGCGAATCACGAGGTCAAGAGATCGAGACCATCCTGGCTAACACGGTGAAACCCCGTCTCTACTAAAAATACAAAAAAGTAGCCGGGCATGGTGGCAGGCGCCTGTAGTCCCAGCTACTCAGGAGGCTGAGGCAGGAGAATGGTGTGAACCCGGAAGGCGGAGCTTGCAGTGAGCTGAGATCGCACCACTGCACTCCAGCCTGGGGGACAGAGCGAGACTCCATCTCAAAAAAAAAGAAATAATGCTTGTGGAAAATAAAGATTTAACTTAAACTGATTGACATTATGACTCAAAGTATTTAATATGATATTTCTCTCAATTGTTGAATTAGGTACAATTCCCATTAGTTACCAAAAGACTGTCTAAACTACAAAGTTGGTCAGTTGGTCTAAGACCTCGGCAGCTTTTAGAAAGTCTCTTGATTAGAAAAAAAAAAAAAAAAAGCTGGTTCTTGGTCCTGTGTTCTAGGCTCTATACCCATTACTTTGAAGGACCCCAAACAGTAGCTCACATCACAATAGATCCATAATAATTAGAGACGTATCTTGCAAATTCCATAATGTGTTTCCCACGTACTTCTTTCTCTGTGGTTTGTCTGGGTTTACCTTGGGAACGAAGCTTCACTCTTAGTAACTGTCCCTCACACAAACCTTTTCTGTCATAGTCCGTTCCTTGCCTCTGCTTCTGCCCCTGCCCCTATCCCTGCTGCAATGATCTCAAGGATTTGAGGAGACTAAGAGTTTTCCTTTCTACACTTCCATCACTTACTACTTTCTTCAGTTCTGTCCTCTCCTAGGTCATGGAGAAGCATATTCTTGAATGTCACAGAGAAGGGTCATTCTCTCAGGATCCTAAAGATGTCACCAGTAACAAACGTTTTATTCCAGTAGATATGTGATCCCACATAGAAAGTCTAAAAAGCATTCTCCTCACCATATGTCGCTAGAATTTAATGACCAAAACACGAGCATCTGTGCTTTTTATCACCTGTTCCTGCTGGAAATCTACAAGGTTGGGAAACTCAAACATGATCTCCCCAACTCTTTTTGGGGAAGGGCACTATTGAAAGATCCAGGTCTTTTCTTGTAGCCTAGAGACTTCTGGAGCCATGAGGGATACTATGGAAATCCTTGAATTGACTGGGTCTGGTTTATTGTAAAGAGAAGATTCTGTGCATGACACAATTGGATGCACGCTTTCTCAAAACTGACCCTAGCTGTTGCAGTTCCTCCATGGAGATAGGAAATTGATAGAAGTTTTCTGCGCAGCAACCCACTGCCCTGTGCTTCCTTTGATTCTCTCCGTCCCTAAACTATTTCCTACCGTTTATCCACACAGTTACCGCTCTATCTGGGGCAGTTCTTTGTTCACTTTTGGTTTTTCTCATGAATCAGGAATCTGGCCTGGCATTTCAGTACCAGGGACTGATTCAGTCACTGGGAGAATGACTTGAATATTCATAGTCGACTCTGGCAATCACTGTCTGGCCATGGAGAGATTGTTGAAGAGTAAGCAATACTGCCACCTTGTGGAAGACAATAGTTATATTCTTTGTGGCAGAAATGGAAACAAAGAAAAGTAACGTCTGCTTTTTTTTTTTTTTGGAGAGGCAGTCTCGCTCTTGTGCCCCAGGCTGGAGTGCAATGGCACTATCTCGACTCACTGCAACCTCTACCTCCCAGGTTCAAGCAATTCTCCTGCCTCAGCCTCCCGAGTAGCTAGGATTACAGGCGACTGCCACCACGCCCAGCTAATTTTTGTATTTTTAGTAGAGACGGGGTTTCACCATGTTGGCCAGGCTGGTCTCGAACTCCTGACCTCCGGTGATCCACCCGCATTGGCCTCCCAAAGTGCTGGGATTACAGGCGTGAGCCACTGCCCCGGCCTTAACCTGTGCTTTTCTACTTTGTACTTTTTTGAATTGTTTGAATTTTGCCTTTTGCATGAATGACTCTTATTTTAAAATAAATTTAGCCCATTAGAAAATTAATTAAATTAAATTTCAAAAAGTGAAAAAAACTAGGATATTTTAATATATCCTAAAAAATATTCTATTGTTTAAGTCATTTAAAGTTTGCCCTGGCTCCACCTCTAACTATCTCTGTAAGTTTAACCATTTGAATTTTTTTCTTCATTAGTAAAATGTGGGAGGTGAATTTGATGACACTTAAATTACAATTAATGCTCTATATTGTCCCATTAAACTTTTCCCAACATTCTTTTATCAGGTATAGTAATCAATGTGTATGTAACTCACATAATAGAAAAATGAAAACCTTTTAGTAATGAGGTTAAATCAAAATAAGGTCATTCTAACCTGATGGTTCTTAAACATAGCTGCACATTAGAATCCATCTGGGGAGCTTTAAAAATTCCACTTTCTGATCCTCACCCCAGACCAATTATATTAGATTCTCTGGGGGTGGGTCTCGGCAATAGGCATCTTTTAGAAGCTTCTCAAGTGATTCCAAAGTGCAACTAAGATTGAGAATTACTGCCAGTTAAATTGTTGCCTGACCTAAAAACCATCTCCTTTACAGAGCCTAAAATTCCACTACAAAATCATTGTCACTTGGGTTAATGACTGTCCTTTTCTCAACTGTAAATATGCGTAAAGATTAAATTAACCAAATGCTTTGATTCAAATTAGCTTAGTAAGAGCACTTGCTTCCTAATGCCTAGCTAAGTTGAGCCTCTTGAAGAGGTTAAAAGTTTAAACAGAGTTAGAAATGGCTGAGTGTGGTGGCTCATATCTGTAATTCCAGCACTTTGGGAGGCCAAGGTGGGCGAATCACTTAAGGTCAGGAGTTTGAGACAAGCCTGGCCAACATGGTGAAACCCTGTATCTACCAAAAATACAAAAAAATTAGCCAGATGTGGTGATGTGCACCTGTAGTCCCAGCTACTGAGGAGTCTGAGGAAGGATAATTGCTTGAACCTGGGAGGTGGAGGTTGCAGTGAGCCAAGGTCATGCCATTGCACTCCAGCCTGGGCAACAAGAGCAAAACTCTGCCTAAAAAAACAAAAAACAGAGTTGGAAAAAAAGACACTTCATTTTGGAGTACACTGTATCATGAAATACTTTCAGAGAAATAAGTTCTGAATAGACTGCAAAAAGGAAAGCAACAAGAAATTAGAAACCATCATGTGGACACAAGGAATGTGAATACAGAAAAGGATGAACCTGAACAGAAAGCGGCAGGAAGGTGAACCAAAGACTAATTGCAACTACTTCAAGTTTGTCTAAAAATGTCCCTTAGTCCAATTCATAATGTAAACATTCCTAATAATATCAAGTCTTTAAGGTTGTGTGGAGAAGGCGTCTAGATATGTAGAGTATCTTAGTATTTTTTTCTATGTATTGTTTAATTGATTAAACATTTACTGTACTTACTTATTTTATATAATATATTTAATCCTTACAGCTTCATGAAGTAAATAGTATTATCTCCATTTTATAGGTAAGAAAACTGAGTAAGTTTGAAGGAAATGGGATCAACTTTGCTTTGTCACACTGAAAAGAAACTTAATCATGTCTCTATTTGGTATCTGAAAGAAGAGGTGTGTGTGTGTGTGCGCGCGCATGTGTATCTCACAGCTGTCCTGAATAATTATGCCTCATAACTAGCTATTTTCCTTAAATATCTGCTCATCTGTTCTTTCCTTTTCTTTTTTGAGATGGAGTTTTACTCTTGTTGCCCAGGCTGGAGTGCAATGGCACGATCTTGGCTCACTGCAACCTCCATCTCCTGGGTTCAAGCGATTCTCCTGCCTCAGCCTCCTGAGTAGCTGGGACTACAAGCATGCGCCACCATGCCTGGCTAATGTTTTATATTTTTTTAGTAGATACAGGGTTTCACCATGTTGGCCAGGCTAGTCTCGAAATCCTGGCCTCAAGTGATCCACCTACCTCGGCCTCCCAAAGTGCTATTACAGGCATGAGCCATTGCACCCGGCCATGGCCTGTTTTCTTTAATCGTGCTTATTCATACCCGCACATACTTCCCATTTTGATGATAAATGGCTATCCTGAAAATGTTAAAAATTACTAAGCATAAAAATAATCTGACACAAGATTACCAAATATTACACCTAGACTGATTTTCTAACCTAACAAAAAATTAAAAGCATAACCTGTTGTTTTTATGAAGTAAACTAAGGGAAAGATTTTATTTGCATACATTGAAACATTAGCAACCAAAGCAGGAGGCAACTAATGAGAAAGAATGAGCTTCCTTTCTTGAACTGAAAGGAATGTCATTTCCACCAGTACTTAATAAGTGACGTTTATAGAGAAGTTTCTTGTAAAATGAGACTGGCAGTAGTTTTAGTTACAGTGTTTTCTTCCTGATACAGGATCTTCAGGGACCACTAGAGAAGAAATTATTATTTGCTCTGGACTTAGTGAAACCTGGAATCACAGACCTGAGGTCACTTGGAGAAGAATCCCCAGGTATTTAAAAGTGTTTGTTCCCCCTGCTACTCAGGAGGCTGGGGCAGGAGAATCGCTTGAACCTGGGAGGCGAAGGTTGCAGTGAGCTGAGATCACGCCACTGCACTCCAGCCTGGGCAACAGAGCGAGACTCCGTCTCAAAAAAAGAAAAGTGTTTCATCCATGGCCAGGCACGGTGGCTCACGCCTGTAATCCCAGCACTTTGGGAGGCTGAGGCGGGTGGATAACCTGAGATCAGGAGTTTGAGACCAGCCTGGCCAAGATGGCAAAACTCTGTCTCTACTAAAAATACAAAAATTAGGCCGGGCGCGGTGGCTCACGCCTGTAATCCCAGCACTTTGGGAGGCCAAGGTGGGCGAATCACCTGAGGTCGGGAGTTCGAAACCAGCCTGGTCAACATGGAGAAACCCTACTAAAAAAATACAAAATTAGCTGGGCATGGTAGCACACACCTCTAATCCCAGTTACTAGTGAGGGTGAGGCAGGAGAATCTCTTGAACCTGGGAGGCGGAGGTTGCAGTGAGCCGGGATGGCGCCATTGCACTCCAGCCTGGGCAAAAGAGGGAAACTCTGTCTCAAAAAAAAAAAAGAAAAGAAAAGAAAAATTAGCCGGGCATGGTGGCATGTGCCTGTAATCCCAGCTACTCGGGAGCCTGAGGCAGGAGAATCGCTTGAATCCGGGAGGCGGAGTTTGTAGTGAGCTAAGATCACACCACTGCATTCCAGCCTGGGTGACAGAGCAAGACTCCACCTCAAAAAATAAAAATAAAAATGTTTGTTCCTGATGACTGTAGTGTCTTGGAGTTTATACATAATGAGCCAATTAATTTACTTCAGTTCAAAAAACATTTATTAATGAAACTGGAAACAAACACTTGTACTCGACCTTGTAGGGGATGCAAATATCTAAGGGTCTAAGTGACCACTGTCTCTTGCCTGAATAATTGCAAATGACAAATAAAACCACCTCCCACCAAAACAAACAAATAACAAACTCTTGTGTCTCAGATCTATTCATATTGCAGCAAACATGTGCTTTTATTTTTTTATTTTTATTTTATTTTTATTTTTTTGAGACAGAGTCTCGCGCTGTCGCCCAGGCTGGAGTGCAGTGGCGCCATCTCAGCTCACTGCAACCTTCGCATCCCGGGTTCAAGTGATTCTCCTGCCTCTTCTGTTGGCCAGGATGGTCTCTATCTCTTGATCCGTGATCCACCCACCTCGGCCTCCAAAAGTGCTGGGATTACAGGCTGGAGCCACCGCGCCCAGCCAACATGTGCTTTTACAAACATAATTCTGACCTCCTCATTTCTCTTATTGAAACCTCCAATTACTTCCTATTGCCCCTAGGATAAAATCATAAATTCTTAGGACAGCGTGATTCAGCCTCTGTCTGCTTCTACAGGCTCACATGGTGCCACTTTCCTCCTCATTTATTAAATTCCCACAACCTTGACTTTTTTCAGTACTAAGAACATGTCATTATTTCTAAAGTCTTATATTTCTTAGATACTGTTCCTGTCCTCTTTCAATTCCCTTCCCATTTTCATCTTGCTGTTTCCTACTTTGTTTTTGTTTATTTGTTTGTGTGTTTGTTTTTGAGACAGGGTCTTGCTCTGTAGCCCAGGTGGGACTGCAGTGGTGCAATAATGGCTCACTGCAGCCTCCATCTTCCAGGCTCAAGCAATCCTTCCACCTCAACCTGCCTGGTAGCTGGGACTATAGGCATACACCACCATGCCCAACTAATTTTTTTATTATTTTTTAATTTTTTTAGTAAAGACAAGGTTTTGCTATGTTGCCCAGTCTGTTCTCGAACTCCTGAGCTCAGGTAGTTCTCCCACCCCAGCCTCCCAAAATGCTGGGATTACAGGCATGAGCCAAAGCACCAGGCTGGTACTATCCTTTAAATCTCAGTTTAAATGTTACTTTTTCCAGGAAGCTTTCCCCAACTACTCAGACTAAATTATGTTCCCTTCTAATATGCTCCTATTAAAACTTACCTTTCTGTCATCATATTCAACACACTTATAATTATTTGTTAATGTCTGGCTTTCCTTGTTGACTACAAGCTTCATGAGAGTATTTAACACAGTGACTAACCCCATTCATTATCGAATGACTAAAATTGTGAAAAATTTGGTCACTGCTCTTAGGAGACCAAGTCCAGTAGAGCAAACATATTTATAAATCACTCTTAATTTGAATACAAGATAAACCAAATGTAGTAGTGGCACAATATGCAATGAAAATAATAGGAAAATAAGAGAGAGAGGCATTAACCCTCGATAAGGAGATGTAAAATAGCACTACTTGAGCTGGGCCACAAAAGATGGGAAGGACTCCAAAAGGAAGAGATAGATGATGGGAAAGGATTTCACAAGGAGAAACTAGCATAAAGAAAGATATGGAGATAAGAGACTGTAAGTAGGTTTGGGCAAAGGCAAACCCTCTAATGCGATTGAGGTATAGAATATGTGAAAGAGGATGGTACAAAATAAAATTAGGCTGACATTATCAAACTGAATATCAGACTGAGGAGTCTGCATGCTATTCTTCAGGCAGTAGAACCAAATCAGGCTTTAGAAAGGACATTTTGCATCGTACAGAATTAAGTGGAAGACAAGGAAAGAGACAGACAGATCATTTAGGGACTATTTAGAGAAGCAGATCTATTTACAGACAGCAGTCTCTCTATGCTCTAAATATGTCTATAAACATTTAAAACACACAAGAGATTAAGAAACTTCTATCCTGCTGCATGCAAGAATTTTCAGAAAAAAATGTGGATTATGCTATGGATATTACAGATGCTAATTGCAGAAGAATATAGGATCCATCCAGCTAAGTTTATTCCAAAGGTGCAAGTTCCAAAGTTAGAGGCCTTTTCTTCTTTCTTTTTTCTTTGTTTGAGAGATGGGATCTCACTATGTTGCCCAAGCTGGAGTGCAGTGGCTATTCACAAGCACTATCATTATGTACTACAGCCTCAAACTTCTGGGCTCAAGCAACCCTTCTGTCTTATCCTCCCAAGTAGCTGGGATTACAGGTATGCACCATTACACATGGCTAGAGTGGTTATCTTTTTGAAACAGGTTTTTACCAGGGCTAAATAATAGTATCTCCAATAACAGTGCTGGTAATTTCACTTAAAGAGCAAAATGCCTTTGGAAAAAACTACTTTAAAGTTCATGTGGAACTAAAAAAGAGCCCACATTGCCAAGACAATCCTAAGCCAAAAGAACAAAGCTGGAGGCATCATGCTACCTGACTTCAAACTATACTACAAGCCTACAGTAACCAAAACAGCATCGTACTGGTATCAAAACAGATATATAGACAAATGGAACAGAACAGAGGCCTCAGAAATAACACCACACATCTACAACCATCTGATCTTTGACAAACCTGACAAAAACAAGAAATGGGGAAAGGATTCCCTATGTAATAAAGGGTGCTGGGAAAACTGGCTGGCCATACGTAGAAAGCTGAACCTGGATCCCTTCCTTACACCTTATACAAAAATTAATTCAAGATGGATTAAAGACTTAAATGCTAGATCTAAAACCATAAAAACCCTAGAAGAAAACCTAGGCAATACCGTTCAGGACATAGGCATGGGCAAGGACTTCATGACTGAAACACCAAAAGCAATGGCAACAAAAGCCAAAATTGACAAATGGGATCTAATTAAATTAAAGAGCTTCTGCACAGCAAAAGAAACTACCATCAGAGTGAACGGGCAACCTACAGAATGGGAGAAAATTTTTGCAATATACTCATCTGACAAAGGGCTAATATCCAGAATCTACAAAGAACTCAATCAAATTTACAAGAAACAAACAAACAACCCCATCAAAAAGTGGGCAAAGGATATGAACAGACACTTCTCTAAAAAAGACATCTATGCAGCTAACAGGCACATGAAAAAATGCTCATCACTGGTCATCAGAGAAATGCAAATCAAAACCACAATGAGATACCATCTCATGCCAGTTAGAATGGCAATCATTAAAAAGTCAGGAAACAACAGATGCTGGAGAGGATGTGGAGAAATAGGAACGCTTTTACACTCTTGGTGGGAGTGTAAATTAGTTCAACCATTGTGGAAGACAGTGTGGTGACTCCTCAAGGATCTAGAACTAGAATTACCATTTGACCCAGCCATCCCATTACTGGGTATATACTCAAAGGATCATAAATCGTGCTACTATAAAGACACATGCACACGTATGTTTATTGCGGCACTATTCACAATAGCAAAGACTTGGAACCAACCCAAATGTCCATCAATGATAGACTGGATTAAGAAAATGTGGCACATATACACCATGGAATACTATGCAGCCATAAAAAAGGATGAGTTCATGTCCTTTGCAGGGACATGGATGAAGCTGGAAACCATCATTCTGAGCAAACTATTACAAGGACAGAAAACCAAACACCGCATGTTCTCACTCATAGGTGGGAATTGAACAATGAGATCACTTGGACACAGGGCAGGGAACATCACACACTGGGGCCTGTTGGGGGGTGGGGAGCTGGGAGAGGGATAGCATTAGGAGAAATACCTAATGTAAATGATGAGTTGATAGGGGCAGCAAACCAACATGACACATGTATACCTATGTATCAAACCTGCATGTTGTGCACATGTACCCTAGAACTTAGAGTATAATAATTTTAAAAAAAGCAAAATGCCTCAATTATTCAAAGAAAAGAAGTTGATCTGTCCTTCAAAAATAAAATCAATAAGATCAAATTATTTAAAACTCTTCTTCTAGTTCAGGAAAATAAATTCTCATAGACAACTGGTGTGACCACATCTACCTAAAAGACCAATTTGGCAATTAGTTTCCTATAAGCAAAAGGCATCTGATAATGTTTCCATTTTCTATGGCACAATGCTTTAATGACAGTCCTGTGTGATGCAATAACACAAACCTATCATGACCTTGAAATTTCTTACATGTATTCTGAGGGATTTGGCATTTTTTTTATTGCTTTCAGGTGCATTGTTTGATGTGTGAATGGCATTCCTTCTGCATGCATCTCAGTAACAGAATATAACACAGTTCCATATACTTGTGGGTGTCTTCTTTTCCTAGTTCCTGCATAAAGTATTTGCAAGAAAGTATGGAATTGTGGTAATTCCTCCAAGGATGAATATTTCCTACACTTATATCAATGTATGTTTCGCTGCTGTTCTGTGCTTTTCTGAAGACAGAATAAACTTTCATTTCAATTCTGAATCATGATGCAATCATGATTAATTTTAAATGGTGATTAAGCTTAATTCCTGTATTTCAAACAGTGCCTATAATTTAAAACAATATCAACTGAATAGTATGACCAAGGTCATGCACACATGCATAGGCACTGACAACTATGAAAAGGCTACTGCTTGGGACATGGTGGCTCATGCCTGTAATCCCGGCACTTTGGGAGGCCGAGGCAGGCATATCACCTGAGGTCGGGAGTTCGAGACCAGCCTGGCCAACATGGTGAAACCCCATCTCTACTAAACATACAAAAATTAGCCAGGCGTGGTGTCGGGTGCTTGTAATCCCAGCTACTTGGGAGGTTGAGGCCTGGGAGACAGAGTGAGGCTCCATCTCCAAAAAAAAAAAAAAAAAAAAAAAAAGAAAGAAAGAAAAAAAAGAAAGGCTGCTGCTTGAGTAAGGAGTAAGAATAATTTTATGCTCTTATACTCTGATTTCAGAAACACACCCTCATCTCAGAGATGCTAAAAAATGTAGGAAAAGAAAGAGAGATCAGACTGTTACTGTGTCTATGTAGAAAGGAAAGACATAAGAGACTCCATTTTGAAAAAGAACTGTACTTTAAATAATTGCTTTGCTGAGATGTTGTTAATTTGTAGCTTTGCCTCAACCACTTTGACCCAACCTGGAGCTCACAAAAACGTGTGTTGTATGAAATAAAGATTTAAGGGATCTGGGGCTGTGCAGGACATGTTAACAAAATGTTGACAAGTAGTATACTTGGTAAAAGTCATCGCCATTCTCTAGTCTCAATAAACCAGGGGCACAATGCACTGCGGAAAGCTGCAGGGACCTCTGCCCTTGAAAGTGTGGTATTGTCCAAGGTTTCTCCCCATGTGATAGTCTGAAATATGGCCTCATGGAACGAGAAAGACCTGACCGTCCCCCAGCCCGACACTTGTAAAGGGTCTGTGCTGAGGTGGATTAATAAAAGAGGAAAGCCTCTTGCAGTTGAGATACAGGAAGGCCACTGTCTCCTGCCTGCCCCTGGGAACTGAATGTCTCGGTATAAAACCCATTTGTACATTTGTTCAATTCTGTGATAAGAGAAAAACCGCCCTATGGTGGGAAGCAAGACATGTTTACAGCAATGCTGCCTTGTTATTCTTTACTCCACTGAGATGTTTGGGTGGAGAGAAACATAAATCTGGCTTACGTGCACGTCCAGTCATAGTACCTTCCCTTGAACTTAATTATGACGTAGATTCTATCGCTCACATGTTTGTTGCTGACCTTCTCCTTATTATCACCCTGCCCTCCTACTACATTCCTTTTTGCTGAAATAATGAAGATAATAATCAATAAAAACTGAGGGAACTCAGAGACCGGTGCCAGTGCAGGTCCTTGATATGCTGACAGCAGGTCCCCTGGGCCCACTGTTGTTTCTCTATACTTTGTCTCTGTGTCTTATTTCTTTTCTCAGTCTCTTGTCCCACCTGACTAGAAATACCCACAGGTGTGGAGGGGCAGGCCATCCCTTCAAAAAAATATGGAGAAAAGGAAGTACATCAGAGAGCCAGTGAAATATGGTGATCCTGCCTCCCCAACTAGATTGTGTCTTTGAAAGTTGGAACCTAGGTTCAGGTAGGATGCTCTCTGCAAATAACATCAATACTGATTCAAACTGTCCTAAATCAAAAGTTTATTGACTCACAAAAGCTTCAGCATTAGTTAACTCAGAAGAAAAATTACATGATCAAGAACTCAGAGCCCAGCGTGGTGACACATATGTGTAGTCACAGCTACTCAGGAAGCTGAAGCAGGAGGATTGCCTGAGCCTGGGAAGTCAAGGCTGCATTGAGCCGTGATTGCACCACTTGCACCCCAGCCTGGGTGACAGAATGATACCTTTTTTCTCAAAAACAAAAAACAAAAAAAACCCTCAGTTTTTTCCATCTCTCTGCTCTGCCTTCTGTAATATAGGCTTAATTATAAGCCTTCTCTGCCATAATCTCAAGATGATCCTCAGTAACTATCAGGCTATATAGGCTACATTCTACCCCTTAACACCCAGCAAGATCAATGAAGTTCCTTTCCCAGAGGCTTCCAGCAAACCTCCTATGACTTGTTGGTCAGAATTGGTTCACATGTCTCTTAAGTCAATTACATGACAATGGAAAGGAGGGGTTTTTTTGTTTTTGTTTTTGTTTTTGTTTTTTTTTTGAGATGGAGTCTTGCTCTGTCACCCAGGCTGGAGTGCAGTGGCTCAATCTTGGCTCACTGCAACCTCCACTTCCCAGGTTCAAGCGATTCTCCTGCCTCAGCCTCCCCAGTAGCTGGGACTACGGGTGCCTGCCACCACGCCTGGCTAATTTTTGTAGTTTTTTGTAGAGATCGTGTTTCGCCATGTTGGCCAGGCTGGTCTCCTGACCTCAAGTGATCCGCCCGCCTCAGCCTCTCAAAGTGCTGGGATTACAGGTGTGAGCCACCGCGCCCAGCCCAGAACCCTCTTGAATACTTCTTTTGCATCTCTGCTAGTACCTAGCACCTGACATATGAAATGATCGTTTTTTTTAAGGCCAAGGACTATGGCCTTATCTATTCTCTAATTTCCTTCACTTAACTGATGCTCAATAAATGTCTGCAATTTTTTTTTTTTTTTTTTTTTTTTTTTGAGACAGAGTCTCACTCTGTCACGCAGGCTGGAGTGCAGTGGCCCAGACACAGCTCACTGCAGCCTTGACCTCATGAGCTCAGGTGATTCTCCCGCCTCAGCTTCCCAAGTAACTGGGACTACAGGCAAATGCCACTATGCTCAAATAATTTTCTTATTTTTAGATTTTGTAGAAACAGGATTTTATCATGTTGTCCAGGCTTGTCTCAAACTCCTGGACTCAAGTAATCCACCTGCCTCGGCCTCCCAAAGTGTTGGCATTACAGGCATGAGCCACTGCACCTGGCCTATTATTTTAATAGTAGCAGTGTTGTTTTTGTTTTGTTTTGTTTTGAGACAGAGTCTCACTCTGTTGCCCAGGCTGAAGTGCAGTGGTGTGATCTTGGCTCACTGCAGCCTCTCCCTCTGGGGCTCAATCAATTCTTGTGGCTCAGCCTCCCAAGTAGCTGGAACTACAGGTGCGCACCACCATGCCCAGCTAATTTTTTGTATTTTAGTAGAGATGGGGTTTCACCATGTTGCCCAGGGTGATCTCCAACTCCTGAGCTCAGGAGATCCGCCCAGCCTGGCAGTATTGTTTATAATATTGATTGCTTTTCTTGCCAAAAGAATTCTAAAATTACCTATAGTTTCCTTTTCTTTTTTATTCAGGGGACTCTATACCAATAGAAAGAAAACAAAGATTGGGCCCGGCACAGTGGCTCACGCCTGTAATCCCAGCACTTTGGGAGGCCAAGGCCGGTGGATCACAAGGTCAGGACATCGAGTCCTGCCTAACACGGTGAAACCCCGTCTCTACTAAAAATACAAAAATTAGCTGGGCACGATGGCAGGCGCCTGTAATCTCAGGTACTCGGAAGCCTGGGGCAGGAGAATTGCTTGAATCTGGGCGACAGAGGTTGCAGTGAGCTGAGATCGCGCCACTGCACTACAGCCTGGGTGACAGAGTAAGACTCTGTCTCAAAAAAAAAAAAAAAAGAAAAGAAAACAAACAAAGATTTTGCTTGAAAAATCTGGTCCAGTTGGATTCTTGGGCTAAATTTTTGCATTCCCAAGAATTTCATGGGCATGGCAACTTATCCATGAAAGTAAAGTCAGAAAGTGTGTAATAGCTAAAGAGTGAACCAATGTCATTAAAAGAAACAGGATTATATTAACCAAAGCTGTTTACCAAAAGCTTTAATAAGGATTCAGGGAAAGGAGGAAGTAAACCCACATCTATATCAAAAGATTTCTTTTGCGGAACTCTGCTCCAAGGAAGACAAACAGAGATTATAGCTTTTTGTTTTTTTCTTATTCTGGTTGTATTCCAGTATGACTCATTTCTTGTTCTAAACTATTCTGCTTTCCTTTTATTTGATCCCCAAAGTCTGAAAACTAAAGATAGACAAGATCTGCTTGGCTAGCTAATCTTTTTCTCCCAAGTAGTCAGAGCTTCATGCCTTGGAGACTTTTTTTTCTATTTGACATTCATTTTAAATGTCTCAAAGGCACCAACCAGAATGTGAGCCCTATGTAGGTAGGGACATTGTCTGTCTTATTCCTGAATCCCCAGTTCCTAGCAGAGTGTGCAGTCCAAAGAAAGTACTCAATAATTTTTTGAATAGAGCTTGCTTAGGCAACACATATACTAAAATTGGAACAATAATTGTTTTGAATAATGCAATACATAAATGAGAAGAATGCATTAAGAAGAAATGATGTGGCTGGGAGCGGTGGCTCATGCCTATAATCCCAGCACTTTGGGAGGCCTAGGCAGGCGGATTGTCTGAGCCCAGGAGTTCGCAACCAGCCTGGGCAACATGGTGAAACCCTGCCTCTACTAAAATACAAAAAATTAGCCAGGCATGGCGGCATGTGCCTGTGGTCCCAGCTATTTGGGAGGCTGAAGCAGGAGAATTGCTGGAACCCAGGAAGTGGAGGTTGCAGTGAGCCAAGATAACACCACTGCACTCTAGCCTGGGTGACAGAGGGAGACTCCATCTCAAAAAAAAAAAAAGAAGAATAAATGATGTTACTATATAGTAAATTGTGAGATATTAGTACTGTGGGGGTTTTGTTATTTTATTTGTTTTTTTGTTGATTTTATTTTATTTTTGTGCGTACTGTGATTTTTTTCTTTTTTTCATTTTTGAGATTGAGCCTCGCTCTATTGCCCAGGCTGGAGTGCAGTAGCGTGATCTTGGCTCACCACAACCTCCACCTCCCGGGTCCAACTGATTCTCCTGCCTCACCCTCTCGAGTAGCTGGGACTACAGGCACATGCCACCATGCCCAGCTAATTTTTGTATTTTTAGTAGAGACGGGGTTTCACTATGTTGGCCAGGCTGGTCTCAAACTCCTGACCTCGTGATCTGCCTGCCTCGGCCTCCCAAAGTGTTGGGATTACAGGTGTGAGCCACCACGCCCAGCCCTGTGTTGTATTTTACACCTTGAAAGTGCTGTTAGAGCCTTAAGTGAGGAGTACTAGGAATATGCACAATTAAACATTTCATAGTAATGGTTTCCCTTATAGAAAATTGAAATCTTCAAGGTGCATGTTTGGAAAAATCCCAAATCTTGATTTTCGATAAGGTAGAAGTATATAATTTTAGAAGTGTATAATTTTATACATGATTTGTAAGAGGAGCTTAGAATTAAATTAGCAAAAAGTGTCTTGTATAGAGAAGGCATTTCAGAGACTGATTATTGAATTTAATTATATTATCTTATAAATCAAGTGGTAGGGATGGAAGAGACAAGTAGATGACCTATGAAAAAAAAAACACTGGCATGCTGAACTAGAGAATTTTCATATTCAAATGCCTTTGGTTACTTAATATCTTCAACCATTTACAGATAATGCCCCAGCATCCCTAGAAGTATTACTATGTGAGTGTCACTGAGCACTTAGATGGTCAATAGCAAGCAGAGGCTGGGCGTGGTGGCTCATGCCTGTAATCCCAGCACTTTCAGAGGCCGAAGCAGGCAGATCATGAGGTCAGGAGATTGAGACCATCCTGGCCAACATGGTGAAACCCCATCTCTACTAAAATACAAAAAATTAGCTGGGCGTGGTGGCGCACGTCTGTGGTCCCAGCTACTCAGGAGGCTGAGGCAGGGGAATCGCTTGAACCTGGGAGGCGGAGGTTGCAGTGAGCTGAGATTGCACCACTGCACTCCAGCCTGGTGACAGAGCAAGACTCCGTCTCAAAAAAAAAAAAAAAAAAAAAAGGGCAAGTAGAAGGGATGTTGGAAAAAGATGCTTGATGCTTGTCCTTATTCCATTTCAGGTAATTAGTCAATAAAATTTAATTGCAATTTTAGGAAAAAGCTTTGACACTTAATAGTATCCCCAAAGTGATTTCTAGGCATGGCAAAGTTTATCAGATGCTCTGTAGACATAACTTCATACACCCTCCAACACCCTACAGGAGGAAAAGTTCTACTTCTGTACTGCTTAATATGTATGTTTGAAGGCAGCTTTCTTTCATTTTTTTTTTTTTTTTTTTTTGAGACTGAGTCTTGCTCTGTTGCCCAGGCTGAAGTGCAATGGCACAATCTTGGCTTACTGCAACCTCCACCTCCCAGGTTCAAGTGATTCTCCTGCCTCAGCCTCCCAAGTAGCTGGAATTACAGGTGTGCGCCACCACACCTGGCTAATTTTTGTATTTTTAGTAGAGACAGTGTTTCACCACGTTGACCAGGCTGGTCTTGAACTCCTAACCTCTGGTAATCCACTTGCCTCAGCCTCCCAAAGTGCTGGGATTACAGGGGTGAGCCACTGTACCCGGCCTGAAGGAAACTTTTGAATTAGGGTGACCAACTGGCCCTGCTTTGCCAGGACTTTCTCAATTTGTTAAAAAAGTTCTGTATCCTAGGAAATTCATCCGTCCCAGGAAAACCAGGATGGTTGATCATCCTACTTTGAAAATTTCTTTCAAAAAAGCGTAGAAAACTTACTTGAACCTATCCGGATTTCTTAATGTACCTCTTTTCTCCTTCTTATCTTTTTCAAGTTTATAGTTTTTCTATTGAAATCCTAAAATGTTTTTCCCTTGTACCTCTGTTGACTTGTTTGCCTTAGTTTATTGCAGATTTATATGCCAAGGTTTTTGTTTTATAGCTGAATGCTATAAAACATATATTTTATTTAGAACTATATTTGTTAAGCTCTAAATAGGTAGATGGTCTCCATGAATTTTATTTGAGTGAATAAATAATGCATCAGATAAGGTGATACAGGTGCATTGACAGGCTTTCTTTTATTAGCTTGAGCCTTTATTTATTTATTTATTTATTTATTTATTTATTTATTTGAGACTGAGTGTTGCTCTGTCACCCAGGCTGGAGTGCAATGGCACGATCTCGGCTGACTGCAACTTCCGCCTCCCAGGTTCAAGCGATTCTCCTCCCTCAGCCTCTCAAGTAGCTGGGACTACAGGCACACACCACCATGCCTGGCTAATTTTTTGTATTTTCAGTAGAGACAGCATTTCACCATGTTGGCCAGGCTGGTCTCAAACTCCTGACCTAAGGTGATCCGCCCGCTTCGGCCTCCCAAAGTGCTGGGATTACAGGTGTGAGCCACCACGCCCGGCCTGCTTGAGCCTTTATAATAAAGGATCTTAGAATGAAAATGAACACTAACAAAATTGTGCTTTATAGATACGAAAATACAAGAGTATGATAATCTTTGGTGGCATAAAGATTTCTCCCTTTTGGAATTTTCCCTCAGTTTTTAAAAAATAATTCAATCCCTTTTTCTCTTGGTTTACTGTATCCCAAAGTGGGGCACACATACCACTAAGATACAGGAAATAATTTTAGGTGATAGGCACAACATCAATTAACTTGGGCAACAAATATAATATTTTCCTTTTAATTTTCTTTTAATAACACTGATTATGTCAAGAAGAAAGCTTCACTTTAATGCTAATATGTCTTAACATCTTTCTAACGTCTACCAATCTTCCTTTATAACAGTGAGTGAGTCCAGCCTTGGGCTGAGAGTCCAAGAATATCTAGATGGAATTCGATGAAAAAGTTTTATTTTTGTTGTATTTCTTTTCATGGTTACATTCTGCTTATGATAACAGAATTTTTTTTTAATTTATGACAGTGATACACATATACTTTTAAAAAATAAATGTATACAAATAAAAATAGTTAATTTAAAGAAAAATATTTGGCAAAAACCATGAAAGTAAAGACAAAGATTACTGAAGCATAGGAGCCCTTGTCTAGTTAATTTTCCACATACCCAAAGGACAATAGGGGATAGCCTGAAAGAGAATGGCATCTAAAGCTTCCTATGCCTCCACACACATATATATACCTATTTCCCTGAGGCAGAACTGAATAAAAAGATGTAGCATACTATGTGAAATAGAACACCATAGAATCTTATATTCGTAGCAGTATTTTAAAGGAAAACATATCTATATCCCTTTTTTCATGTCACACTGTACTTCTTAGCTTCCAACAACTACAACCAGCTAGCCCTGCAATTGGACTTAACAGATTGCCCTAAATTCTAAGGTCTTGGCATGTCCAGAAATTGGAATTGTCTTGTGACAGGAAAGCTATGAGCTATCCATGGTATTAATGTTGGAAGGACTGAAATGAATAAGTTTTACTTGTTGAGCTCATGTTTAAGAGCAAACAGAAACTGTTATTATTATTATTATTATTATTATTATTATTATTATTATTTTAGACAAAGTCCCACTCTGTCACCCAGGCTAGAGTACCTTGGCACGATCTTGGCTCACCACAGTCTCCGCCTCCTGGGCTCAAGTGATTCTCCTGCCCCAGCCTCCTGAGTAGCTGGAATTACAGGAGTGCACCACCATGCTCAGCTAATTTTTGTATTTTTAGTAGCGATGGGGTTTCACCATATTGCTCAGGCTGGTCTTGAACTCCTGACCTCAGGTGATCCACCTGCCTCGGCCTCCCAAAGTGTTGGGATTACAAGTATAAGCCATTCTGGCCCAAGCAGAAACTTTAGATGGGGTTTGATTTTCATAATTTTTATTCCTTTTTATGAAACAGTTTTTATGGATCAAATTCAGATAAAAAAGATAAATCTGGGAGTTAGCTTTCATCAATGGCAAACTTTTTGTTTTTATTAAAGTAAATGGTAGAGTAACATTTACCTTCTATTCAATATAAGACAGACAGCATAATATGATATTCAGTCAAATTATCTGGAATATCACAGATCTTATCTTGGATTGAAATTTGAGAAAACTCTGTTTCCCAAAACATCACCTTCATCGTGGTAATTTCCACTATATCAATCAATCATTTCTTTTTTTTTTTTTTTTTTTTTTGAGACAGTCTCACTCTGTTGGCCAGGCTGGAGTGCAGTGGCATGATCTTGGCTCTCTGCAACCTCCACCTCCCTGGCTCAAGCAATTCTCCTGCCTCGGCCTCCTGAATAGCTGGGATTACAGTTGTGTGCCACCATCCCTGGCTAATTTTTGTATTTTTAGTAGAGATGGGGTTTCACCATGTTGGCCAGGCTAGTCTTGAACTCCTGACCTCAGGTAATCTGCCAGCCTCGGCCTCCCAAAGTGCTGGGATTACAGGTGTGAGCCACTGCGCCCGGCCATCAATCAATCATTTCTGAGCTTCTCCTATGGACTCAGCTCACTTAGATACTGAATAGCATACAAAGAGTGATAAATCATAGACTCATCTCTTAATTGATTTGTGATACAAGTAGGGAGAGAGGCTATACTAACTAACCCATGTGAAATAAGTAGACATAATAAGTTGGAATCAATACATGCTAAATAGAACCATAAAGATTTTATATGTAAAGGGAATTACATAAAGTTATGTAAAGAAAATAGCAGGTTACACTACTCTAAGAACTTTTCACTTTGAAGTGAAATAAAGATAGTGAAATAAAGCAAGATCTCCATGATTGAGAACATGATTAAAGCATGAGTTAGGATGATGTCAGGACTGGGTGTGAAGGAAAATGTGTAGGACTAGTGGGACCACCTTGGGTAGGCATGGAATTTGTGAGAGGTACTGATGAGAGGAAATACTGGGTAAATGGAATGAAACCAAACTGTGTAAGACCTTAACAACTAGCCTCAGAAGATTAGCTAATTGTTTAAGCAGTAGAGAGATAATTCTCATAGAGTTGCTGTGAGGGTTAAAAAGGGTCATGTTATGTTGTATTCGTCCGTTTCCATGCTGCTGATAAAGACATACCCAAGACTGGGCAATTTACAAGAGAAAGAGGCTTAATGGACTTACAGTTCCACATGGCTGGGGAGGCATCACAATCATGGTAGAAGGCAAGGAGGAGCAAGTCACATCTTAACGTGGATGGCAGCAGGCAAAGACAGAGAGTTTGTGCAGGGAAACCCCCCATACAAAACTGTCAAATCTCATGAGACTTATTCACTGTCATGAGAAGAGCATGGGAAGGACCTGCCCCCATGATTCAATTACCTCCCACCAGGTCCCTCCCACATGTGGGAATTCAAGAAGAGATTTGGGTGGGGACACACCCAAACCATATCATATGTGAATTGAAATGGAATTTTCAGAATATGTGTCTAACAGTAACAGGCAAGATAGATTAAAATGAAAGAAGAAAATGAGGGAGCCAGATAGAAAGCTATTTCAATATTCTAAATACGAAGCCATGAGCGTATGGACTATGTTGGTGGAAATAGGGATAAAGAAAAGAGGCAAATCTGAAACATTTTAAAATAAGAATCTAGTTATTTATATTCTGATTTGTTTCTCATTTAACATTTATTGAGCAACTGTTACGTCCTAGGCACCGAGCCAGGCACATGAATTGATAGAACTCAGTACATAAGATGTCAAAGATTTCTGAACAAAGAGATTAGAAATAGCTTCATCAGATTAACTTCCAAGTAAAGGTGGCATCTTAACAGAGAGATCCAAGAGAGTTGAGAAGTATGCTTCTTGGGGAAAGATCCAATTTGTATATTTGATATTTGAGGAGAAAGCATTTATTTGTCAAACACTAGGCTAGATGCTGAAGCTACAAGGAGGTGTAAGACAAGGTCCCTACCTTCAAAGAGCTGACATTTACACCAGGGAAAGAAGAAATATTAATAAAATGGTAAATGACTATACACAGTGACAGGCTTACTGTCAAATGAGTGGTACAGATAACAAGTGCAAGAGAAGCTCAGGAAGGAGGCACTGTGGTAGGAGCAGTCTGAGGAATTTTTATAAAAGATATAGTACTTGTGCTGAATATAGAAGATAAGGGGTAACAACAATGGAATCACTACTATTTCTTAACTGTTTACCTTGTGCTTATATCATCTCATCACATACTTACTTCCTTTAATCCTCACAAATGATATAGATACAGAAGAGGAGATGAAGGCTTGGAGAGATGAAATGTGTTACACAAAGTTATGTGGTTGGGAAGAAATAGAACTGAAATACCAACCCAGGTTTGACTCAAAAGACCATACTTTTAATAGCTTCTATACAGGAAGGTACGAGACGTTATAGGAATTGAAAGTAAGGAATAAATTCAAAGGGCATGCAAGTGGAGATATATTAAAAGCAGATTTAAAAACTAATCTAGGCCGGGCGCGGTGGCTCATGCCTGTAATCCCAGCACTTTGGGAGGCAGAGGCGGGTGGATCACAAGGTCAGGAGATCGAGACCATCCTGGCTAACACAGTGAAACCCTGTCTCTATGAAAAATACAAAAAATTAGCCAAGCATGGTGGCAGGAGCCTGTAGTCTCAGCTACTCCGGAGGCTGAGGCAGGAGAATGGCGTGAACCCAGGAAGCGGAGCTTGCAGTGAGCTGAGATCATGCCACTGCACTCCAGCCTGGGCGACAGAGTGAGACTCCGTCTCAAAATAAATAAATAAATAAAATAAAATAATATAAAATAAAATAAAATAATCTAGAGCCTAATAAAAATAATAGTTAATACTGACATAGAGTTACCACGTAGTAGGCATTATTCCATGCATTTTACATAAATATATTTAATTCTCCAACAGTCCAACCAAGTAAGTACTATTATTATCCCGATTTTACAGATGGGGAAATTAGGTGACAGTACTACTAAGTGGCAGAGCCGAGATTTGAACTCAGGCATTCTGACACCACAATCCATGCTCTTAAGCTGTATATCATTTTACCTTTTTTTTTTTTTGAGATGGAGTCTCGCTCTGTCCCCTAATCTGGAGTACAGTGGCACAATCTTGGCTCACTGCAAGCTCCGCCTCCTGGGTTCACGCCATTCTCCTGCCTCAGCCTCCCGAGTAGCTGGGACTACGGGCACCCACCACAACGCCCAGCTAATTTTTTGTATTTTTTTTAGTAGAGACGGGGTTTCACTGTGTTAGCCTGGATGGTCTCGATTTCCTGACCTCGAGATCTGCCCACCTTGGCCCCCAAAATGCTGGAACTACAGGCGTGAGCCACTGTGCCCGGCCAAAAGTTAAGTCTTAGGAGAGGAATATGTGTAGAGAAATAGGAAGGTATTAAAATGAGGAAGAGAATGAATGAGACAAAGCCAGGCCAAAGACCCAGCTTTAGGGGCACACACAATTGGGTATAAAAGAGGGGAGAGGCCAGGTGTGGTGGCTCACGCCTGTAATCTCAGCACTTTGGGAGGTCGAGGCAGGCAGATCACCTGAGGTCAGGAGTTCGAGACCAGCCTGGCCAACATGGTGAAACCTGTGTCTATTAAAAATACAAAAATTAGCTGGGTGTGGTGATGCATGCGTGTAATCCCAGCTACTTGGGAGGCTGAGGCAGGAGAATCGCTTGAACCTGGGAGGCAGAGGTTGCAGTGAGCAGAGATCATGCCACTGCACTACTGCCCAGGCAACCCTGTCTCAAAAAAAAAAAGAGAGAAGAAATGTTGGCAAAGGAAATGTAGCGGTGAGCCACCAAAAGGCACTACAGAGAGATTCTTCCATCAGCAGAACAAATATTGCTAAGAAGAAAATATGAACTCAATAAAACTGACTGAAAGAATATTGGTTATCTTGGAGAGAGCAGTCTTAGGGATAGAAGTCAAAGCTCAAGATGTTAAGAAGAGAATGAGAGAAGATGTGGGCACAGTGAGTGTGAACCACACATTTTAGGAGATTGACAGTGAAAGGAGAGAGAGAAAGGACGTGAGCTAACAGTGTCATCAAGGTCCAATAAGGCCAGTCTCTCAGTTCTCCTTCCTGCCCTCAGGGACTTGGACATAGAAAGATATTCCACACCTTCCCTCCATAATTTGAACCCCAGGGTCCCAGAGAAGTCTCTCCTTTTAGGTGGATGAACAGAAGCTGGAGTTGTGCAGTGGTGCAATCGCAGCTTACTGCAGCTTTGAACTTCTGGGCTCAACTGATCCTCCCTTCTCAGCCTCCTGAGTAGCTGGGAGTATACATGTGCCATCACACCCAGCTAAGTTTTTTTTTTGTTTTTTTTTGTTTTTTTTTTTTTTGTAGCGATGGGCCCTCACTATGTTGCCCAGGCTGGTCTTGAACTCTTGGCCTCAAGCAATCTTCCTCCCTTAGTCTCCCAAAACACTGGGATTATAGGCACGAGCCACCATGTCCCGCTGTCCTTTTTTTTTTTTTTCTTGAGACGGAGTCTTGCTTTATCACCCAGGCTGGAGTGCAATGGCACGATCTCAGCTCTGCAACCTCCGCCTCCTCGGTTCAAGCGATTCTCCTGCCTCAGCCTCCTGAGTAGCTGGGATTACAGGTGCATGCCACCACACCCGGCAAATTTTTGTATTTTTAGTAGAGATGGATTTTCACCATGTTGGTCAGGCTGGTCTTGAACTCCTGACCTCGAGATCTGCCTGCTGTGGCCTCCCAAAGTGCTGGGATTACAGGTGTGAGCTACTGCGCCCGGCACCAGCTGTCTTTCTTTATGTATTGTTGCAAGTTGTAGTTTATTACAAGATAGTGCTACAAGTATGCTGTTTCATGCGTCTGAGCTTTTCCACTTGTTTATCTCTTCATATTCTCCAAGTTTCCATTCAAATGCAACCTCTTTTGAGGCCTTCTCTGGCCCCAGTCTGAGACTCTGCTCTGTGTCCCCACAAACCTCGCTCCCACCCTATCATAGCACCTACTGCACTCTCCTATAATCGCTAGCATTTTTATCATTTTCCTCACATGGACCACGTGCTCTTGTGGGAAGAGAGCAGGGCTTTCATTGCTGGCTTCCCAATGCCAAACACAGTGCCTGACATAGAGTAAGCACCTGTAAATGTTTATTGAATAAAGAAGTAAATAAAAGAAAGTAGGATTATAAGGCATCAAGCTGTACTTTATCCATTCAGTTCATCTGTCATCCTATAAGAACAAGCTCAGAACTGGGCTTCCAATAGCACTTGACTTTAAGGTGGCATATCACAACAAGTTCCTTACCCGTAAGATAAAGTTTTGTTAGTCTTTAAAATAGCGATTTTAAACTTTGTAACCCCCTTTCAACATATGCCTGTGAAAGAGAAGTGGAAGTAGAAATTAGCATGTTTATCACTTTTCACAGATAAGGAAATAAGTCAGAAAGCAGTGGAATAATTGTAAGAAGCTCATCTCTCTTTTTTTTTTTTTTTTTTTTTTTTTTTTTTTGAGACACAGTTGCTCTCTTGCACATTCTGGAGTGCAATGGCGCGATTTCAGCTCACTGCAACCTCCGTCTCCCCGGTTCGAGCAATTCTCCTGCCCAAGTCTCGTCAGTAACTGGGAGTACAAGCGCATGCCACCATGCCCGGCTAATGTTTCTACTTTTAGTAGAGACGGGGCTTCACCATGTTGGCCAGGCTGGTCTTGAACTCCTGATCTCAGGTGATCCACCTGCCTCGGCCTCCCAAAGTGCTGGTATTACAGGCATGAGCCACCGTGCTGGGCCAGAAGCTCATTTCTCTTTTTTTTTTTTTTTTTTTTTGAGACAGAGTCTCGCTTTGTTGCCCAGGCTGGAATGCAGAGGCGCAATCTCCGCTCACTGCAAGCTCTGCCTCCTGGGTCCACCCCATTCTCCTGCCTCAGCCTCCCGACCAGCTGGGATTACAGGTGCCCGCCACCACGCCCGGCTAACTTTTTTTTTCTTTTTTTTTTTTTTTTTGAGACAGAGTCTCGCTTTTTCTCCCCGCTGGAGTGCAGTGGCGCGATCTCGGCTCACTGCAAGCTCCGCCTCCCGGGTTCAGGCCATTCTCCTGCCTCAGCCTCCCGAGTAGTTGGGACTACAGGCGCCCGCCACCACGCCCGGCTAAATTTTTGTATTTTTAGTAGAGACGGGGTTTTACCGTGTTAGCCAGGATGGTCTCGATCTCCTGACCTCGTGATCCGCCCGCCTCGACCTCCCAAAGTGCTGGGATTACAGGCGTGAGCCACCGCGCGTGGCCAGAAGCTCATCTCTTATACTTAGGATCTCAGGGTCTCCCAAGAGTTGAATGATTTGCTCAGTCTGTGCTGAGTTTCTAGGTAAGAATGATCTGACTCTTTGGTTGTTTTTTTGTTTGTTTGTTTTGAAAAAATTTATTTATTTATGGCCAGGTGCTGTGGCTCATGCCTGTAATCCCAGCACTTTGGGAGGCCGAGGTGGGTGGATCACGAGGTCAGGAGTTCAAGACCAGCCTGGCCAAGATGGTGAAACCCAGTCTCTACTAAAAATACAAAAATTAGCCGGGCGTGGTGGCAGGTGCCTGTAATCCCGGCTAATCAGGAGGCCGAGGCAGGAAATTGCTTGAACCTGGGAGGTGGAGGTTGCAGTGAGGCGAAATCAAGCCACTGCATTCCAGCCTGGGCAACAGAATGAGACTCTGTCTCAAAAAAAAAAAAGAAAGAAAAGAAAAAATTTATTTATATAAGTTTATGGGGTATAAGTGTAATTTCAGTACATGCATAGACTTTGTAATGGTCAGGATTTTCAGGGTATTCACCATCCAAATAATGTATATTGTACCCATTAAGTAATTTCTTTTTATTTTTCCCTAGGGTATAGATCCTGAACATTAAGTAATTTCTCATTCTCTACCCCACTGCCATGATCTGTGACTCTATTAACCCTCCATCGGCCTCCTACACATACATACCCCATAACTGGCTCCTATTCTCAGAATTCAATACTCTGCCCGGGGCAAAACTGTCACTTTGCCAAACACATATTTGCTTGCAAAAACATCACCCAAATGCTATCACAAATCCTCTGTTAGGCTGGGCTCTTTCCCAAATTGGCTCATTCTCATCTGCAGATCAGAATCCGAACCACCAGAGGCTACATGTCTTTCTTATAGAAGCTTGCAACAAAGGGCAGAGGGGTTGGGAATCATGATATATAAAATAATTTGGGGCCAGGCACAGTGGCTCACACCTGTAATCCCAGCACTTTAGGAGGCTGAGGCAAGCAGACCACTTGAGTTCAAGAGTTTGAGACTAGACTGGGTAACATAGTGAAACCTTGTCTCTACAAAAAATACAAAAATTAGCTGGGTATAGTGGTGTGCACCTGTGGTCCCAGCTACTCCGGAGGCTGAGGTGGGAGGATTGCTTGAGCCCACAGGTGGAGGTTGCAGTGAGCCGAGATTGCATCATTGCACTCCAGCCTGGACAACAGAGAGAGACTCTGTCTCAAAAACAAACAAACAAACAACCCCCCCCAAAAAAAAACCCAATTTGGTTAGTTTGTGTTTATTTGATATGTTTTCTTTAACCATGTGAGATTAGCTAAAATAATTATTTCCATGGTATCTATTCCCTGAGTCTTGGGCATTCAAATATATGTGATGTACCATAGAACTCCAGCTCTGTCCATCTGTAAACACAATGGCCAAGTCAGGTTTTCCAGGTAACTAGGCTGTACTCTTCTGCTGATTTGTAAATTTTAAGGCAGTTGGGCGTCTGGCTCCACTTAGTGCTGAAATGTCATAGTGCAGCCCAGTTACTGTTCTATAACCATAGAAATTAAGGAAAGGGTGAACTATAAGTCACTTTTTTAAAAATTATTTTTAGAGATAGGATCTCACTCTATTGCCCAGGCTGGAGTGCAGTGGCAGCCCTGAACTCCTGGGCTTAAGTGATCCTCCCGTCTTAGCTTCCCAAGTAGATAGGACTACAGGCGTGTGTCACCACACCCAGCTAAGTTTTGTATTTTTTGTAGAGATGGAATCTTGCTATGTTACCCAGGCTGATCTTGAACTCTTGGCTTCAAGAGATCCTCTCACCTCAGCCTCCCAAAGTGCTGGAATTATAGGCATGAGCCACTACACCCAGCCTACAGGTCACTTTTCTAAGACAGATATGTGACAATTACAGACAATCTGAGAAGCTGAAGATCAAATCCTATAGTGTTTGTGCTGAAAATAAAAACTAGGAGCAAGGCCTATGAGAACAGAACTGAGTCAAGAGAGAGAGGAGAAGCTCTGGCCCTTTCTGATAAATCAGTTTGAGTTCCTGTTCTGTATTCTTTGCTTTCTAGATAGTATTACAGATCCTTTTAAAATCAACTGTCCTAACGCCACTGCAAGACTGTATGGAGGAGGGAAGAGGGCCCAGAGAGAGGCTAGAATCAGAAGTTGGAGGTTTTAAGTAGTATAATTGTGTTAGCCCAAATTTTGAGTTTACTATACACAAAAAATTTGATGATAAATTATTGGGCTAGTTTAAATTTGCTAAACCATAGAAGTGGCCCTGTCTGTCATTAATAAACATTTTTTAAAGGACTAATGATATACTATGTTGAATTTCTTTCAAACATTGCACCATAAAACACATTTGGTCTCCATTGCTGTTCTCTATCCATCAAGAATTGGGTCAAGTCAAACACTAAAGTTTGAGTACACAATGAGACATCAGACTCCCAAAAAGAGAAAGAGATATAAGGAAACAGGCCATTCAAAAAAGAGGAAAACCACTTCTCTGTTGATCTTGGTTTTCAATTCACCCTGTCCTTCCTGGCTCCTACATAAATATCTCTGTATTCACTTTTTTTTTTTTTTTTTTTTTGAGATGGAGTCTCACTCTGTCACCCAGGCTGTAGTACCGTGGCGCGATCTTATCTCACTGTAACCTCCGCCTCGTGCGTTCAAGCAATTCCCTGCCTCAGCCTCCTAAGTAGCTGGGAATATAGGCGCCCGCCACCATGCCCAGCTAATTTTTTTGTGTTTTCAGTAGAGACGGGGTTTCACCATCTTGGCCAGGTTGGTATTGAACTCCTGACCTCGTGATCCACTCGCCTCAGCCTCCCAAAGTGCTGGGATTACAGGCGTGAGCCACCACGCCCAGCCTTGTATTCACATTATTTATTTATTTATTTTTATTTTTTATTTTTTTGAGACGGAGTCTCCCTCTGTGGCCCAGGCTGGAGTACAGTGGTGCAATCTTGGCTCACTGCAAGTTCCACCTCCCGGGTTCACGCCATTCTCCTGCCTCAGCCTCCCGGGTAGCTGGGACTACAGGCGCCCGCCACCAGGCCTGGCTAATTTTTTGTATTTTTAGTAGAGACGGGGTTTCACCATGTTAGCCAGGATGGTCTCGATCTCCTGACCTCGTGATCCGCCCGCCTTGGCCTCCCAAACATTATTATACTCACTTAAATTTTAGATTCCAGTTTGATTTGAGAAAGTCTTTTTTTTTTTCTTTTTTTTTTTTTTTTTTTTGAGACAGAGTCTCGCTCTGTCACCCAGGCTGGAGTGCAGTGGCGAGATCTTGGTTCACTGCAACCTCCGCCTCCTGGATTCAAGCGATTCTCCTGCCTCAGCCTCCCGAGTAGCTGGGACTACAGGCAGGTGCCACCAAGCCCGGCTAATTTTTTTTGTGTATTTTTAGCAGAGACAAGGTTTCACTGTGTCTCCATCTCCTAACCTTGTGATCCACCTGCCTCGGCCTCCCAAAGTGCTGGGATTACAGGTGTGAGCCACCGCGCCCAGCCGAGAAAATCTTTTTTTTTTTTTTTTTTTTGAGATAGGATCTCACTCTGTTGCCCAGGCTGGAGTGCAGTAGTGTGGTCTCTGCTTACTGCAACTTCCGCCTCTGGGCTCAAGCCATCCTCCCACCTCAGCCTCCCAAGTAATTGGGACTACAGGTGCACAGCACCATGCCTGGCTAATTTTTGTATTTTTTGTAGAGACAGGGTTTTGCCTTGTGCCCAGGCTAGTCTTGAACTCCTCGGGCTCAAGCGATCCTCTATCTTCTGCCTCCTAAAGTGTTGGGATCACAGGCGTGAGCCACTGCGCCCAGCCTGAGAAAGTCATTTTAAAACTATTTTTTTCTTTAGCTCTGGGTTCCATAAATGATAGGGTAGGTATCATTCTCCTCAAGAGCAGGTACTAAATCTGTTACTTCCCAGGTAGAGCTTGCCGCGTGTATTCTTTGTGTGTAATGGGTACTCCATGAATCTCCTGACTGATGAACAGGAGGATGACACTGAGCAAATCAGCAGACTCTTCAATATGAATTGCTTCTACATAATAGTTTTTGTCGATTTAGGGACCATTACATGGCTTTGGAGAAAAAAAATTGATCCTGGCATATTTTTATTTTAATAGAGACAAAGCTTTCATTTTATGTCTGAAAGACAGAGGGGTCATGCTTATTACCGGTATAATCTTTGGGTTTTCTGAATGAATGGAGTTATAGAAATGAGGCTGCATCTGAGTAAATACATTAATCTGGTTCCAGGCTTGGTGTTTTGGCTAGTACAATTTCAATTGTTCATTGTTATTCCTTAAATAGGCCTCTCTGTGTAATCACAAAAACATTTTCTTAACAACCATTATCAAATAATTAAAGGGATAGGATACAGTGCCCTTGTGCTATGATACAAAGATAACACTATTATATTTATATAAAACTTTATAGTTAACAAAGTACTTTTCCATCTTATGACACCTTAATCATCTAATCTTTGTGACTCCATGATATAACTATTATTACTATTATCACCCATTTTACAGATGACTAAACTGAGACTTAGAGAGGTCAGGTAACTTGTGCCAAAAAACAAGCCCTGTCCACCTAAGTCCCATTCTTTCCCCCTTGTTGGTTAATTTGTCATGCCTTGATCCTTCAGTGTAATTTGGAACAATTATAATGTTTGGATGATAAGAATAAGAAAAAAAATTAAAATGTCAACTGAGGAAGAAAATTAAATAAAACTATAATTTTAATTAATTTAAAGAATTTAATTAATAAACAGCTTCCTAGATGACAGTGTCTATGTAGATTTATAAAAATGATCTAAAAAGAAAAGAAAGAGATGTAAGTGTGTCGAAGGGACACAGAAGCTAACCTGAACAAGCTCCTAATAGCAAAAGCTGGAATAATTTGATCAACAAAACCATATAATGGGCTCGGCATGGTGGCAGCTCACGCCTATAATCCCAGCACTTTGGGAGGTTGAGGTGGGCAAATCACTTGAGGCCAGGTGTTTGAGACCAGCCTGGCCAACATGGAGAAACCTCATCTCTACTAGAAAAAAAAAAATACAAAAATTAGCCAGGCATGGTGGCGCATGCCTGTAATTCCAGCTACTCGGGAGGCTGAGACGTGAGAATCACTTGAACCCAGGAAGCAGAGGTTGCAGTAAGCCAGGATTGTGCCACTGCACTCCAGCCTGGGCAACACAGCTAGACTCTTCGTAAGATAGATAGATAGATAGATAGATAGATAGATAGATAGATAGAAAGAATTATATTATAAGCCAAAGAATATAATAAATATCCAGGAGTCCACACAGATATAAATAGAGGACTAAATACATAAATAGGAGAAAAAGAACAATTGTTCCTTACAGAAGAATTCCAGTTAACAGTGTAGAAAAAATGAGGGAAACAGAAAATTACAGTTAGAAAACCACAATAGTGGCTGGGTGCAGTGGCTAATGCCTGTAATCCCAGCATTTTGGGAGGCCAAGGCAGGTGGGTCACCTGAGGTCAGGAGTTCAAGACCAGCCTGGCCAAAATGGTGAAACCCCATCTCTACTAAAAATACAAAAATCAGCCAGGCATGGTGGTGGCTGCCTGTAATCCCAGCTACTCATGCGGCTGAGACAGGAGAATTGCTTGAACCCAGGAGGTGAAGGTTGCAGTGAGCTGAGGTTGCACCATTGTACTCCAGCCTGGGCAACAAGAGCGAAACTCCATCTCAAAAAAAAACAGAAAACCACAACAGTAATTGCTACAGGCAAGATCAATTGAATGTTAAAATGAGTGGATGTAGTGAAATCTAAATAAAGTACAGAGTTTATAGTATAATGTATAAATGTTGGTTTAATAGTTGTGACAAATGTACACAGAAGATATTAACAATAGGGGAAAATGGCTACTATGTGCTATTTTTGCAACCTTTCTGTAAATGTAAAACCCTTCTAAAATGAAAAGTTTATTTAGGCCAGGCCAACTTTTCTCTAAATCTAAAACTATTCTCAAACAAAAAGTTTAATTAGGGTGGGTGTGGTGGCTCATACCTGTAATCCCAGTACTATGGGAGGCCGAGGCAGGAGAATCACTTGAGCCCAGGAGTTCAAGACCAGATTGGGTAACATAGCAAGACCCTGTCTCTAACAGAAAGAAAAGAAAAGCAATGAAAAAAGAAACGAAAAGATCATTTAAAGGCTGGACATGGTGCCTCACACCTGTAATCCCAGCACTTTGGGAGGCTGAGGCGTGCAGATCACGAGGTCAAGAAATCGAGACCATCCTGGCCAAGATGGTGAAACCCTGTCTGTACTAAAAATACAAAAATTAGCTGGGCGTTGTGGCATACGCCTGTAGTCCCAGCTACTTGGGAGGCTGAGGCAGGAGAACCGCTTGAACCTGGGAGGCAGAGGTTGCAGTGAGCTGAGACTGCACCACTGCACTCCAGCCTGGGTGACAGAGCAAGACTCCATCTCAAAAAAAAAAAAAAAAAAAAAAAAAAAAGAAAAAGAAAGAAAAAGAAAAGTTGGTTTAAAAAATAAAAAAAAAACTAGTGAGTAAAGTTTTAAGGAGAAACCAGATATTTGCATAGCCCCAAAATATCTTCTGAAAAATATTTGTTAGTTACAAAGAAAAAATAGTAACCTTACAGTGGGGAAACCTGGCAGATACCAACTTATCCAAATGATTGAAGTTAATAACACCAGTAATTAGACATGTCAACAGCATGTACTCCTGATAGAATGCATTCAGAAGGGCATGTTGCCTCTGTGATATTTTTTCTCCCAAATTTATAACCTTAATCTAATAATGAGAAAACATCCAGACCAGCCCAAATTGAGGAAAATTCTAGCAAATTCCTGATTGGTACTATTCAAAAGTGTCAAGGTAGTTAAAGACAAGGAAAGAACGAAGAACCATCAGAAATTGAAGGAAACTAGGGAGACGTGACAACTAAATGCAATGTGGGATCCTAGATCAGATCCTGGAACAGAAAAAGAGCGTTAGTGAAAATTGGTGATATTCAAATAAAGTCTATTTTTTAGTTAATAGTATTGTACCAATGTTAATTTCCTAGTTTTGATAAATGTACTATGGTTCGGTAAGATGTTAACATCTGAGATAAAGGGTATAAGGGAACTCTTTATTTTATCTTTGCAACTCTTCTGTAAGCCTAAAATTATTTCAGAAATTAAAAAAATTCGGCCAGATGCGGTGGCTCACGCCTGTAATCCCAGCACTTTGGGAGGCTGAGGCGGGTGGATCACCTGAGGTCAGGAGTTCGAGACCAGTCTTGCCAACATGGCAAAACCCCATCTCTACTAAAAATACAAAAAATTAGCTGGGCATGGTAGTGGGCACCTGTAATCCCAGCTACTTGGGAGGCTGAGAAGGAGAATTGCTTGAACCCAGGAGGCAGAGGTTGCAGTGAGCTGAGATCGCGCCACTGTACTCCAGTCTGGGTGACAGAGCGACACCCTGTCAAAAAAAAAATTCATAACAAATTTAAATTGTATGTAAATGATACACAAATTAAGTCTGCTTCCTATGGCTGACCTGTGACTTCTGGAAAGTCCTATTAGGTTTTAATATGTTGTGTCGTAAAACTGAAATATGGTCCCTATGTATAAAATCATCTCTTTGGAAAGATAAATACCAGTAAACTGTAAGCTCCTCGAGAGCAGAATCCACATTTTTAAAAACAGATACGGGACCTTGCGCTATTGCTTAGGCTGGTCTTGAACTCCTGGCCTCAAGTGATTCTCCCACCTCAGCCTCCTGAGTAGCTGGGATTATAGGCAGGAGCCATCATGCCCAGCAGAATCCATATCTTATTCATCTTTGTGTCCTTGATGCATGGGACATAATAACTTAATAAATGCCTATTAAACTGAACTATGATATGTAGATGTATATTATATATATACATATTCACACAGATATATACATATGCATCTATAGAAAGGATGGGGGAAGCAAAAGATTGCAACCATAAAGGCATAAGTGTTAGTAAAATTGAAGAGCAAAATACAAAAAATGAAACATCTCATGAATTAAATGAGCATGTTCTGTAAGCTCAGATGCTGTAAATCCTTGACTCTTTTCCTCCCTGATAAGCTTTTGGGCCATTTGCCTTTGCCACCTGGTGACAGGATTGCAGAAACAGTGAATAGGCTGACAGACTATTCACTCTTGCCCTGTGGGGCACCTTCCACAAAGTGTTCAATCAGAGTTCCCCCGTATCCATAAAAGAGCATCTCTACAGCAGCTATGGAGTCACTGAAAAGGGAAATCGTGGCACAGAAAATAGCGGACTGCCTTTTTACACACCCACTTTGTCTCCAAACCAGCATGAATAAGGGAATAGGGAGCAAAATGAATACAAGAGAGCATTTTGCCCAAGTTTGCAGAGTGATGGATAGGAAAATACAGATGGTAGATGGATCAGATTGGGAGCTGTTTTCATGTTTTCTTTTTCTATATCCTTTTCTTTCTGTGTGTGTTTGAATATGTATGTGTGTGTGTGAGAGACAGAATGAGAAAGAAAGAGATACAGAGATACATAGAGAAGAATTCATTTCTGAATGTGTGTAAGAGGCCATATGCAGCCACCGTTATACACAGACACTTAGAGGTGTAGATAGAATTGGAGACAAAACTCCCTGCTTGCCAATTTTACTAAATAAACATGTTCACAGATTTCATAGCATTAATGAGCTGCAAAATAACCACATATTGAAGCTGTACGCAGCTGTCTGTACTATTTGAGGATATTTTAAGTGAATATTAAGCCAATAATATAAATTAAAGAGGCCAAGTTCTGAAAGAGGCTTAAATAAGAAGCCAGTTAGCATGAATAGAGAAAGAGCACATGGTTTGGATGACAGATGTTAGATTCATGGGTATTCATTATAACTTCATGATTTACATTATACGATATGCATTTTGTGAGTTAAAAAAATATATATTCTGGGCCCGGCTTGGTGGCTCATGCCTGTAATCCCAGCACTTTGGGAAGCCGAGGCGTGCGGATCACCTGAGGTCAGGAGTTTGAGACCAGTCTGGCCAACATGGTGCAACCCTGTCTCTACTAAAAATACCAAAAATCAGCCAGGCATGGTGGCAGGCGCCTGTAATCCCAGATACTCAGGAAGCTGAGACAGGAGAATCACTTGAACCTGGGAGACGGAGATTGCAGTGAGCCGAGATCACGCCATTGCACTCCAGCCTGGGCCACAAGAGCCAAACTCCGTCTCAAAAAATATATATATATATGTATGTATATATATACATATATATGTGTGTGTGTATATATAAATATATTCTGGGGGGATGGTAAGAAGACAATAAGAAAAACATTTTAAATTGGTTTCTAGGTGAGTACAAATGTTTAAAGTTAAAAAGATTAGGCACAAGTTACAGTTATGATAAGTGGGTAAGGATGCCCACAGCTGACTGATACATTGTCTGCTGCATGTCATGTCATATCATGACATGTCTGATACATGTCATGATAGCTTTGACGCATTTCTGAACTGGACTAAGAAATATTTATCATGATGCCAACAAACCTGTGCAGTGCTGAATTTTAACAATCCAGTCAAAGCCTGACTTTTTATTGCACTGAGCATTATAGAAACAAAACCTATACTCTGTATGATTTATAACTAATATTAAAGGAGGAGGAAGAGAAGAATAATGGTGAAATTTAAAATATGCATCATAATTTATAAAACATTTATAAAGAATGTATTCACATACATAATTTTTACCCCAATCTCTCCCAGTTTAGATAATATGTATCTAATGTACCCCAATCTCTCCCAGTTTAGATAATATGAATTTCTGAAAGTTAGGCTCTTATTATGCAAAAACTTCTAGCATCTCAGATCTGCCATTGCTCCCAGTCAACTGAGAAGGGTGTAGGAAAACATGCTAGACAAGCCAAGAAAGAACAGATATAAGGACCACCATTATCAAGTTCCTTTTCTGTGCTAAGCACATTTACAAAGGTTCATTCCTCATAAAGTAATTATTTTTATCCCCATTTTACAACTGATAAGCCTGAATTTAGGGAAGCTAATTAACTTGTGCTTATAAAAGTGATTGTCTCAATGGGAAGAAGATAGTCTCATATTTGCAATAACAAAGTTATTTTTCTTCCCTAATTTCAGTAATAAAGATGTTTCTGTTATTGTGGCCTAAAAATTGATCAAAATAGATAAAAACAAGCCTGTACCATTCTCATGTCCCACACTAATAGAGAATGGTAGGAATAAATTCAAACTCAAGTCTGATAGCACGGCCCATGTTTTTCCCACTATATCATGTCTTTTCAAAGTGCTATTGTCATTAAAGTTCTAAATAACTATAGTCCCACAGAAATTTAGCTGCTGAAAGTCAGCACTAGGAGAGAAAAATGAAAGTTCCACTTGACATGTTAATTCTAAAAATTATACAGAAATGCAAAGTAACAAATAGCCAAGACCCAACTGAAGAAGAACTGGAATGTAGCACTTGTTCTCTTGGATATAAAGACATGGTATAAAGCTATAGCAATGAAGATAGTGTGATGTTTGTACAAGGATAGACAAATAGAATGAAATAGCTCATGCATTGATCAACATTTGATTCTTAACAAAGGTGGTGCTGCAGAGCAGTGGAGAAAGAACAGTCTTTTCAATAAATGACACTATGACATTTGAAAAAGAATCTTGGGAAGAAAAAAAGAAACAACCTTTAACTCACATCATATATAAAAGACAATCCAATGTAGATTGTAGATCTAAATTTGAAAGGAAAAAAAATACAATTTCTAGAGGATAGTACAGAATACCTTTATGATCTTGGTGTAGGGAAAGCATTCTAAAACAGGGAACATATTAAAAAGTTGATGAATTTGACTGTGTTATAATCAAGAATTTCTCTCCTTCAAAAGACTATATAGAGAATGAAAAGACAAGCCACAAAAAGAAGAGGAAATTTACGACATATACAACTGACAAAAGGCTTGTATCCAGAGTATACTGTATGAAGAACTACTGGAAATCAATAACAAAAAGATGAACAACTCAATTGAAATCAGGCAAGAGACTTGAACAGGCATTTCACAAGAGGATATCAAATAGCCAATAAACATATGAAAATTGCCCAATCTCATTAGTGATCAGGAAAATGTAAATTAAAACCACAATTGGGGCTGAGCATAGTGGCTCATGCCTGTGAATCCCAGCACTGTGGGAGGCCGAGGCTGAAGGGTCACTTCAGCCCAGGAGTTCAAGACCAGCCTGGGCAACATGGTGAAAACCCATCTCTAAAAATAAATAAATAAATAAATAAAAATTAAAGGAAAAGAAAAAGACCAGCCTGGGCAACATAGTCAGACTCTGTCTCTACGAAAAAAAAAAAAAAATTAGCCAGGTATGGTGGCATGTACCTGTAGTGCCAGTTACTTGGGAGGCTGACGTGGGAGGCTCAATTCTGCCCAGGAGTTTGAAGCTACAGTGAGCTGTGATCCTGCTACTGCACCCCAGCCTGGGCAACAGAGCAAGACTCTGTCTCTAAAAAACAAAACAAAATAAACAAACAAAAACTCACAATTGGATAATACTGTATATCCCCCAGAAAAGCTAAAATTAAACAGACTGACAATAATAACTGTTGGCAAGAGTGTGAAGCACTGGGAACTCTCATACACTGCTGGCAGGAGTGATACAACAACAGCTTGACTTTCTCTACTAAGGTTGAAGGTGCATACTCAGTGATCCAGCAGTTCCAGCAATTCCACCCTCAGGTACCCAGTACAAAAGTGAACACATATATATCAAGATACATATATATAAATGTTCATAGAGATATTATTTGTAATCGTTCCAAACTGGAAATAACCTAAATATGGCATCGACAGTACAATGAATAAATATGAGGCCAGGGACAGTGGCTCACGCCTGTAATCCCAGCACTTTGGGAGGCTGAGGCGGGAGGATCATGAGGTCAGGAGATTGAGACCATCCTGGCTAACACCGTGAAACCCCGTCTCTACTAAAAATACAAAAACTTAGCCAGGTGTGGTGGCAGGCGCCTGTAGTCCCAGCAGCTTGAGAGGCTGAGGCAGGAGAATGGCATGAACCCAGGAGGTGAAGCTTGCAGTGAGCCGAGATCACGCCACTGCACTGCAGCCTGGGCCGACAGAGCGAGACCTCGTCTGGAAAAAAAAAAAAGAATTAGTAAATATGTAGTGTGATGTATTCATACAATGGAATGACATACAGCAATGGAAATGAGCAGGCTAAATCTATATACAACATTATGGATGATTATGGATGAATTTTAGGTATAAATCTATTTACAACATTATGGATTCATTATGGGTGAATCTGAGATACGAAAGAACACATGCACAATTAGTGTCCTTGGACGGAGTTTCCTGATGGATCCCTGTCATCCAGAGTCAGTAGCAGTAGGGGAGCTCCTCACACGGCAGCGTGTTGGGCGGGATGCTCCAGCAGGCGGCCGCTCTAGGGTAACTGCCTCTTGGATGAGCAGGTTTAGAGAACTAAGGAATTAGGTTTTCATTTTTCTGGGGCAGGTAGGGAGGGAGAGAAAATGTGGCGGGGGGCAGGCATCTAAAAAATACTCATCTTAATCATTTTCAGCTCTGAATACTGCAAGGTGTTCTCTTCCTGTTCAGTGTTATTCCATTTGTAGTAAGCTTTAAAAACCAGGCCAGACTAACCTACAGTGTTTAAGAGTATATGTTTACAAAAGTCAAGATAATAGTTACCTTTGGGAGAACAAAGGGGATAGTGATTGAGAGAGGGTTGCTGGTAATGTTTTTATTGAGCTGAGTAATAGCTACACGGATGTTTGCTTTGTGGATAATTTGTTGAGCTATACATTTTTGTACTGTGTTCTTTTCCGCCTTTCTGATTTCACCATAAAAAAGGTTTAAAAAAGATCATAATTTTAAAATTCCCATTCAATTTCACTGAGAAAAAAAAAAGTATTCAGTGCCTATGTGTTAGGCATGGTAGTCTTTTTCTGAAACCAAGGGAGGAATGAAATATAAAGATGAATGGTATGATTACTGTCTTCAATAAGCTTACAATCTGAGAGATGAAGTATTACAAGGTAGAATTCAATAAGCAGCAAATAAAGGCACTGTTGTGTTATTTGCACAACTTGGGTTTAAAACATCACATTATCAGCTGGGTGCAGTGGCTCATGCCTGTAATCCCAGCACTTTGGGAGGCTGAGGTGGGTAGATCACAAGGTCAGGAGTTCAAGACCAGCCTGGCCAAGATGGTGAAACCCCATCTCTACTAAAACTACAAAAATTAGCCAGGTGCGGTAGCAGGCTCCTGTAATCCCAGCTACTAGGGAGGCTGAGGCAGGAGAATCACTTGAACTCGGGTGGCAGAGGTTGCAGTGAGCCAAGATCACACTACCGCACTCCAGCCTGGGCAAGACAGAGTGAGACTCTGTCTCAAAAAAAAAAAAAAAAAAATCACATTATCTAAAAATTGCGTTTAAAAGTTGATGGTCTCAACGGGAAGAATTGAGATATAAGAAAAAATAATAGAGTTCTTTTTTTCAGTAATGGCAGCAATAAAGACGTTTTTGTTATTGTGGCTTAAAAATAACAGATTGGGGGCCAGGCACGGTGGCTCATCCCTATAATCCCAGCACTCTGGGAGGCCGAGGCGGGCGGATCAGGAGATCAGGAGATCGAGACTATCCTGGCTAACATGGTGAAACCCCATCTCTACTAAAAATACAAAATATTAGCCGGGCGTGGTGGCAAGCGCCTGTAGTCCCAGCTACTCGGGAGGCTGAGGCAGGAGAGTGGCGTGAACCCAGGAGGCAGAGCTTGCAGTGAGCCGAGATTGCACCACTGCACTCCAGCCTGGGTGACAGAGCGAGACTCCGTCTCAAAAAATAATAATAATAAAAATAACAGATTGGGGCCAGACATGGTGGGTCATGCCTGTAATCCCAGCACTTTGGGAGGCTGAGGAGGGCGGATCACAAGGTCAGGAGTTTGAGACCAGCCTTGCCAGATGATGAAACCCCATCTCTACTAAAAATATAAAAATTAGCTGGGCATGGTTGCATGCACCTGTAATCCCAGCTACTCAGGAAGCTGAGGCAGGAGAATCGCTTGAACCCAGGAGGCAGAGGTTGCAGTGAGCCAAGATTGCACCACTGCACTCCAGCCTGGGAGACAGAGTGAGACTTCATCTCAAATAATAATGATAATAATAATAATAACAGATTGGTTGATCAAAATGAACAAAAACAAGCCTGAACCCTTCTCATGGCCCTTTAACTTCACACTCTGGAGCTTTCCCATTACTGTTATCATTTCTGGCCTTTAAGTTTTCCAAGCGCTTACATTCCAAAAAAAATAATTTTTAAAATCTTATTAACATTGACTTTATTTTATTTTATTTTATTTTATTTTGAGATGGAGTCTTGCTCTCTCACCCAGGCTGGAGTGCAGTGGCATGATCTCGGCTAACTGCAACCTCTGCTTCCCGAGTTCAAGTGACTCTCCTGCCTCAACCTCCCAAGTAGCTGGGATTACAAGAGCCTGCCACCAAGCCTGGCTAATTTTTTTTTTTTTTTTTTTGTATTTTTAGTAGATACAGGGTTTCACTATGCTGGCCAGGCTGGTCTCGAACTCCTGACCTTGTGATCCACCTGCCTTGGCCTCCCAAAGTGCTGGGATTACAGGCGTGAGCCACCGCGCCTGGCCAACATTGACTTTAATAATACGAAATCCAGACCACACTGCTCTTTATTGCCAAATAATATTCCAGTATATAGATATGCCACGTTTTGTTAAATATTCAGTTAGAAAACATTTAATTTGTTTCCACCTTTTGGCTATTACGAATAATGCTGCTATGAATATTCATGTATAAGGAAACCTATTAACTTTGTAGGTGTCGAATAGCAGCGTGAGTCTGTGGCCACATGCCTGTGAATATGTGAACATCCTGAACATCATTTGGAGAGCTAAGCAGTCACTGGGAAAATAATGTATTAAGTATTAGGTTAAGAACAACCTTAAGTTCTTCTTTTTCCACAAAATAAAGCATATAAATTATATTAGAGGAAAGGAAAGAGCATATTGAATATACTACAATATTACAAAAATGCTTACCACCTTATAATATTTCTAGTGGAGACGAGAAGATGCTTACCTTTTAGTGCTCCAAATGAAAAGGAAAAAGTTATAATTGGATGTCTTCACTATCAATCTTTTTTTTTTTTTTTTTTTTTGAGACAGGGTCTGGCTGTGTTGCCCAGGCTGCAGTGCAGCAGCACAATCTCAGCTCACTGCAACCTCTGCCTCCCGGTTCAAGTGATCCTCCCACCTCTGCCACCTGAGTAGGTGAGACTACAGGCACCTGCCACCACGCCCAGCTAAGTTTTTGTATTTTTAATAGACGTTGCCCAGTCTGGTCTCACTCGTGAGCTCAAGTAATTCGCCTGCCTCAGCCTCCCAAAGTGCTGGGATTACATGTGTGAGCCACCACACCCGGCCTATCAATCTTCTTGATTAAACGAGGAGAAGGCAGATAACCTGGGGAGCAGGGAGCAGAAATCAGGTCAGGTCTTACTGAGACGGGCAGGGTCAATCTCTGTTTCTGGTTGGAACTTTGACAAAATTCTAGGAGCAAGATTACCAGGAGCAGATGGCTGATAAGCCAGTGCAGGAAATATGCAGTAATTACTGAATGTTACCTTGAGTGAAAAATAAGGAAACTATGTTGAAAAAGCATTCTAATTGATGTCTGCTTCTTGGAGCACTGACATTTTCACTTAGGGAATCTAATAATTAGTTTGCATCCTGGTTTTAACCCACCCCCCCCCCCATTTTTGTCTTAACACTTGCTGACTTTCTAGGCATTATTGTCCCATGGAGCACAATTTGGGAAGTGCTGGTATAGTTACCTCTGTTCTTTTGTCGGGTGGGGAGGGAGGAAAGGCAAGCCGCATCCCGGGAACCTCCCCACTCTGTTATCTCTGTTCCTCGTTCCATGAGCAAATTATTTCTCATTGGATCAAAAGTTAGGATCCTCTCTTAGCAGCAATCATTTGAGACTTCATAAAACATTTAAGTACGGAACTTAACAACCTGGCCATTTCCCCATATTTAGGTCTTAGGAAAATTCAGCTCATTTCTAACATAGGTCTGGGTCAAAATGACTTATAATCTTAAAATGAGTAGTCAAAGTCTTAAAATGTAAAAACTGGTCTAATTGGCCTGGTGTGGTGGCTCACGTGTATAAAAGTAAATAAATAAATAAAAATTAAAAAACAAACAAACTACCAAAACAAACAAAAAACTCCACCCTGGGCTCAAGCGATCCTTCTACCTCTGCCTCCCGAGTAGCTGGGACCACAGGCATACACCACCATGCCCAGCTAATTTTTGTATTTTTAGTAGAGACAGGATTATGCCATGTTGCCCAGGCTGGTCTCCTGAGATCAAGCGATCCTCCCACCTTGGCCTCCCAAAGTCCTGGGATTACAGGTGTGAGCCACCACACCTGGCCAAGAGTGAAGTTAGAAGAGGAATTACTGCTTATTTTTTTCTGCTAGGGAGTTCCACTGAGACTACTAACCAAACTAATATTCCTCTTGGAAAAAGATTGCAAACAATCCACAATCAGGACCAGACATATTACTAGCATATCCAGGAAATTGAGGGTCAGATGCCAATGATCAAGGTACGACAGAAGTCAAATTTCAAGAGGAGACTGCTTCTTAGAAATAACTCATTCCAAAGGAAGAAGTAATTAAACACTGCCTTTCACTGTTCGGGCCTCTTGCATCTTGGTCCTGTCCTTTTACCATTGTAGTCATGCTGTTGATAAATATTGTACTACAGGAACAGTTATAAAATGACCACTAACATAGAATTAGAGAGCAACGCAATGAGGGGATCACTAGGAGAAAAGGAGTTAATGTTCACAGTTCATCCTTATTTGGTTTCTTCTCTTTATCTGCCTGGGTCTTGCTGTATTTCCTTGGGTTTCAAAACTTTTCCAATCTTATTCCCACCATGCCTCTCCATTGCTGAGAGAGAGAGGCATAGAGCCCCAGACTGATTCTGAAAGAGCAAGGATTCACAAAAGCAACACTAATGACATTTGGGACTAGATAATTCTTTGTTGTGCAGGGGGCGAGGGGGCAACTGTTTTGTACACTGTAGGATGTTTAGCAACATTGCTAGCCTATACCCACTAGATGTCAATAGTATCCAGACATTGCCAAATGTCCCCTGAGGGGGAAAAGGATCTCCAAGTTAAGAACCACTGTAGCCTGATGCAGTGGCACATGCCATAGTCCCAGCTACTCTGGAGGCTCAGGTTGGAGGATTGCGTAGGTCCAGGAGTTTGAATCCAGCTTGAGCAACATAGTGAGACCCCTGCTTCTTAAAAAAAAAAAAAAAAGAAAGAAAGAAAGAAAGAAAAAGAAAAACTGTAATGGTGATATGAAAAAGATTTTTTTCTTTTCTTTTTTTTTTTTTTTTTTTTTTTGAGATAGAGTCTCACTCTGTCGCCCAGGCTGGAGTGCAGTGGTGCGATCTCGGCTCACTGCAAGCTCCACCTCCTGGGTTCACACCATTCTCCTGCTTCAGCCTCCCGAGTAGCTGGAACTACAGGTGCCCGCCACCATGCCCAGCTAATTTTTTGTATTTTTAGTAGAGACGGGGTTTCACCGTGTTAGTTAGGATGGTCTCGATCTCCTGACCTCGTGATCTGCCCACCTCGGCCTCCCAAAGTGCTGGGAATACAGGTGTGAGCCACCACGCCCAGTCGAAAAAGTTTCTTTTCTTTTCATTCAGCTGAGGGAGAAGATTTATTTAAAATATTATCTAAGGAAACTAAGGGAGGAAAAACAAAACACAAAAGCATAGCATTTATAGTTAGTGATGATGATTACACAATATTGTGAATGTACATAATACAACTGAATTGTACACCTAAAAATGGTTAAAATGGTAAACTTCATGTTCTGTGTATTTTACTACAATTTTTTCTTTTTTGAGACTGAGTCTCACTCCGTCGCCCAGGCTAGGGTGCAGTGTTACAGTCTTGGCTTACTGCAGCCTCCGCCTCCTGGGTTCAAGTGATTCTCCTGCCTCAGCCTCCCAAGTAGCTGGGATTACAGGTGCACACCACCACACCTAGCTAATTTTTGTATTTTTAGTAAAGGCAGGGTTTCACCATGTTGGCCAGGCTGATCTTGAACTCCTGACCTAGTGATCCGCCCACCTCGGCATCCCAAAGTGCTGGGATTACAGGCATGAGCCACCGTGCCTGGCCTTTTACTACAATTTTTAAAAAAGCACAGTGGCCAATTGTGGCTCATACCTGTAATCCCAATACCTTGGGAGACCAAGGCAGGAGTATCACTTGAGGCCAAGAGGTCAAAACTAGCCTGGGCAACTTATCGAGACCCTATCTCTAAATTTTTTTAAAAAAAACATTAACTGGGCATGGTGGTGCACACCTGTAGTCCCACCTACTTCAGAGGCTGAGGTGGGAGGATCACTTGAGCCCAGGAGATTGAGGCTGCAGTGAGTTGTGATCACACCACTGCACTCCAGCCTCGGCGACAGAGGAAGACCCTGCCTCAAAACAACAACAACGACAAAATAACACTGCTCATGTCTACAAACTTCTGATTCTAATTTAACCAAACTTTAATGACAGATTAGCATGGGCAGCAGTTTATCACTTACTTAAGTGTGAGGTTATTTGCCTTGCCCCATCATTGTCTAGGGGTCTCTACCTGGGAGCCCCTTTCTTAGGACATAAATATTTTAACTTCTGTCTTGTTCCAGGCATGTAAGGCAAATCTCCTAGCCAGATAGGACATTAGGCTGCTTAGTTCACAATTCATCATCTGAAAGGATCATTATAGTCAAAGGGATCTTAGAGATCATCTTGTTTTACCCATAAAAAATGTTGAGGTCAAAATAAGTTGAGCAACTTGCCCAGGTTCATGGAGTTCCTTGAAGGACATGCCAACATCTAGATATCCTGCTCAGAGCTCAGTTTTCAGCTCCCAAGCCATGTGAATGACTGTACGCGGATATATATTTTTATCAGAGACTGCCAGTACCTTTTGTAAATTATATTAATTCTTAGAGAAAAATGGCTAATGGGAAGAAAATGAATGCAGATTAATGTGAGTAAAATTATCTAAATAAGTCATTGAGAAGTGATTGAGGAACAGCAACGCCTGTTCTTAGGATATAAGATATACTAGTTCTACACAACAGAATAGATATACATTTACATTATTTTAAAACTTATTTGAAAATTGGCTTTCAAAAAACCTTGTTTCAGCCATGACAGATAAATTTCCATTTAGAGAATGGAATGCTTCCACAGCAATGTTTCCTGTTTCTTCATGATGTATGCTCACATGGATGTGCCTGTCCCCCCTTGTATACCTACAAACACATTCTCTCCTTACTCAAAACTCAGATCAAATGGGCAACCTTCCCTGAACTTCAATCCCCCTGGTACCTCCAAGAAGGAATTAAGTATTTCTTTCTCCATGTTTCCATAGCAACTTACACTTATAGACATTTCTTCTACAGTGGATTTTCACATTGCAAACTAGATACAATCAGATATGTAGGGAACATGAATTATAGGGCCTAGACTGGCTACAGGTTCTATAACATCACTGTGATACAGAACTGCTGCTGCTTGTTGCACTAGGAACATAAGGTTGAATGAGAGGCTGGCAGCTCACTTGGCCTCTTGCTCATGCTTGGTGTTTGCAAACTGGGCTGGGATTTGTTTTGCATTGTATTTCACTTTTCTGTGATCTCTATTATTAAAACGGATAATAAAAGTGATAAGCAGGTATATAAGTGCTGGGTTAACAACAGTACTTTGCAGAGCTAGAAAATAAAGGCCATGACTTGTGCACAAGTCAAGAGTAATAAATTCTTTGAAAAGACATGCATTGGCCAAGCATGGTGGCTCACGTCTGTAATCTCAGCACTTTGGGAGGCCGAGGCTGGCGGATCATGAGGTCAGGAGATTGAGACCATCCTGGCAAACACAGTGAAACCCCATCTCTACTAAAAATACAAAAAAAAAAAAAAATTAGCCAGGCGTGGTGGCGGGCGCCTGTAATCCCAACTACTCAGGAGGCTGAGGCAGGAGAATTGCTTTAACTCGGGAAACGGAGGTTGCAGTGAGCCAAGAACACGACATTGCACTCCAGCCTGGGTGACAGAGAAAGACTGTGTCTCAAAAAAAAAAAAAAAATAGTAATGAAGTATTGATACATGCTAAAAACATAGATGGAGCTCAAACACATTATGCTAAGTGAAATAATCCGATCACAAAAAACCCCATATAGTATGATACCATTTATATGAAATGTCCAGAACCGGTAAATCCATAGAGTCAAAAAGTAGGCCTAGACCTAGGGGGAGGAAGAATGGAGAGTGACTGCTTATGGATTTCTTTTTGGTATAATGGAAATAATCTGGAATTAGATAGTAGTAATGGTTGCACAGATCTGTAACTATACCGAAAATCATTGAATTATACACTTTAAATGGGTGAACATTATGGTATGTAAATTATATCTCAGTGGCCGTGCGCGGTGGCTCACGCCTGTAATCCCAGCACTTTGGGAAGCCGGGTGGGTGGATCACGAGGTCAGGAGATCAAGACCATCCTGGATAACAAGGTGAAACCCCCGTCTCTACTAAAAATACAAAAAAATTAGCTGGGTGTGGTAGTGGGCTCCTGTAGTCCCAGCTACTCCGGAGGCTGAGGCAGGAGAATGGCTTGAACCCAGGAGGCAGAGCTTGCAGTGGCCAAGATTGCACCACTGCACTCTAGCCTGGGCGACAGAGAGAGACTCCGTCTCAAAAAAAAAAAAAATTATACCTCAGTAAAGCTGTTTAAAAAGTTAATAGGTTTCTTTATTACAAAACTTGTCAGAGCCTTTAATATCTTAATGTAATTTGTGAATCTTCAAGAGGAAAGTAGAGAATGAAGTGCTTCCCAAAATGATTTGTTCATGGACCCAACTTCCCCTGTACCATAAATTTTGTAAAATTAATTAAAGAATTCTTTTTTTTTTTTTAGAGTCAGGTCCTCACTCTGTTGCCCAGGCTGGAGTGCATCAGCACAATCATGGGTCACTGCAGCCTCAAACTCCTGGGCTCAAGGAATCCTCCTGCCTCTGCCTCCCCAACAGCTAGGACTATAGGCATGTGTCACCAGGCCCAGCTAACTAAAAATAAACTTTTTTTGGCCAGGCGTGGTGGCTCATGCCTGTAATCCAGCACTTTGGGAGGCCAAGGCAGGTGGGTCACAAGGTCAGGAGATCGAAACCATCCTGGCTAACACGGTGAAACCCCGTGTCTACTAAAAAAAAAATACAAAACGTTAGCCAGGCATGCTGGCGGGTGCCTGTAGTCCCAGTTACTAGGGAGGCTGAGGCAGGAGAATGGCGTGAACCCGGGAGGCGGAGCTGGCAGTGAGCTGAGATTGCGCCACTGCACTCTAGTCTGGGCGACAGAGCGAGACTCTGTCTCAAAAAAAATAAAAATAAATAAATAAATAAATAAACATTTTTTGTAGAGACAGGGTCTCGCTGTATTGCCCAGAATGGTCTCGAACTCCTGGCCTCAGTGATCCACCTACCTTGACCTCCCAAACTGTTGGGATTACAGGCATAAGCCACTGCACCTGGCCTATACCATCATTTTTATGAGCCTCTGTTCCAGGGAAATGGTGTTTCTATGTATCCATTTAGAAAAACTCTAAGATATCTAAACTATAGTTAAAGGAGTCCTAAGTAAGAGATAGAAGTTGTAAATCCTTTGATAGGGTTTTGGGGGAACACATTTCAATGGATTTAAGTGAGATGGATCAGCTCTTATTACTTTAGCCAAAGTTATAGATAAATAATACTATAGCTAAGACATATATTTTAAAAAGTAATGTTTCAAGTTAGTAAATTCCTAGACTTAATTTGGTCTCACCCAAAAATTATCTTTGAGTGGGAGAGGAAAAGGAGGAAAGACAGTGGAAAGAAGTATCCTGCTTCAGCTTCGAGAATGCTGAGGAGAGTTGGCCATCATTCTTGCTAGGATAAGTTCTTCCTGAGGAATAAAAGGCAGGTCCAGATGTGAGGAACATCAGGCATGATGAATGAACATTTCCAGGCCCATACCTACCATTCTACTACTAGACCAAGGGAATTGTTTGTGTCTTGTTGCAAAGCTAGTTGACTAAACCCCAGTAATCTTGTTAACTTTTTCTGTGGAATCCATCTTTCTGAAGCATCAGTCATACACCTAATACTTTCTAGAAATAAAAAACAGTCTAGACAGATGCCTGTTCCTTCAAAACGACTTCCCAGAGGGAAGAGGAGGAGGAGAAAGAGAAAGTGTAACAAAAAGTGGGGTGGTGGGGGGAACACGGGGAAAGATCACACTTTGTGAATGGATTATCAAAAAAATTGTTTTAGTATTTTTTTCTTACATATCCGTCATACATTGGCAGGAGGAGGTAAAAGGCATGACATGTTATTCAGTCAAGAAAATTTATTTCATTATGACAAAGGATAAAGCTAGAGGAGTAAAAATTAGCTTCATGGTTTAAGACTTAAGACAACCACAACCCCAAACAGCTCTTGAATATAATTTGAGAGTAGAAAAGGTCTGAGGTTGTCAGATGAAGATCTTCAAGGACTTAGTGAAGTAATGTGTAATTTTTCGTTCAACTAGAAAATCTTCTGCCTTATAGAAACGACTTGTAAGCTCATCAATTCTCCAGATTCCTCTTTCAGGGAATGCCCCCAGCACTGATACAACTGTCCAAGTTAAAAACTGTTTCTGGGATGTTTCCTGGACTCTAATGTTTCTCATATGAATTGTTGAAACAGTCTCTCAACTAGCCTTCCTGCCATCTACAGACTTGCAGGCACAATCACACTTAGCTAGAAAAGTCTTTCTAAATAATAAATATTCCTAAAACCTTTTAGTGGTTTTCTCTTACTCTTGGGTAAAAAGCCAGACTGTTTAATATGAGCTCTCTACGATCTGGCTCCCACTTATCTCTTCACCTCCATTCTCGCTACTTCTTTCACTTCTACACCGGGGATCTCAAGTGGAGTGTACAAGATCATCCTCTGGGTATAGGATAAAAATATCTGAACTTCTACTGACTGACAATAAGGGACAGAAACCAAAAGAATGTCACATATAGGAGACAAGAGCAAGCCAAGTCAAAGCTCTGTACAAGTGGAAGTTGAGAGGAAGCAAAAACTCTGAAGAAGAAGAGAAAATTGGGGAGACATGGAGACAAGAGGAGAGACAGAAGTGTCAGAAAGAGGCTGGGCGCAGTGGCTGATGCCTATAATCCCAGAACTTTGGAAGGCTGAGGTGGGCAGATCACCTGAAGTCAGGAGTTCATGACCAGCCTGACCAACGTGTTGAAACCCCATCTCTACTAAAAATACAAAAATTAGCTGGGCATGGTGGCAGGTGCCTGTAATCCCAGCTACTGGGGAGGCTGAGGCAGGAAAATGGCTTGAACCCGGGAGGTGGAGGTTGCAGTGAGCTGAGATCACACCACTGCATTCCAGCCTGGACAACAGAGCAAGACTCAGTCTGGAAAAAAAAGAAGTGTCAGAAAAAGTAGTTGGTTTATAGAGCTTTGTCCTGATAGATGGACTTCTGGTTCCAGTTTTGATCTATGGACTGAACATCCTTTAATGTGCGCTCTTGTTCCTTGAGGAAATCTGAACGAGTCTTTCCTACATTTTTAAAGTATCTTGCCAGCTGGGCATGGTGGCTTACGCCTATAATCCCAGCATTTTAGGAGGCCGAGGTGGGTGGATCACCTGAGGTCAGGAGTTCGAAACCAGCCTGGCCAACATGGCGAAACCCTATCTGTACTGAAAATACAAAAATTAGCTGGGTGTCGTGGCATGCATCCCAGCTACTTGGGAGGCTGAAGCATGAAAATCATTTGAACCCAGGAGGTAGAAGTTGCAGTGAGCCAGGATTGCACCACTGCACTCCAGCCTGGGTGACAGAGTAAGACTCTGTCTAAAAATAATAATAATAAAATAAAAATAAAGGATCTTGAGGGATGTCTTGGTTCTGGGCGACCATAAGAAGCTACCTAAAATACTTAGTGATCACCTATAGGAGATTCATTAAATAAAGTATATAGTACATCGTTCTATGCATTGACCAAAAACGGATATGTAGCAATAAATTTATTACATGGAAAGTTGCCTGCAAGATATTGTTAAGTGAAAAAGCAGGTCACAAAACAATACACATGGTACTTTTGATATGCATTAAAAATGCATTGATGGGCCCGGGAGTGGTGGATCATGCCTGTAATCCTAGCGTTTTGGGAGGCTGAAGAGGGAAGATCACTTGATGCCAGAAGTTCAAGATCAGCCTTGGTAATATAGTGAGACCCCCATCTCTACAAAAATAAAAATTACCTGGGCATGATGGCATGCACCTGTAATCTCAGCTACTTGGGAGACTGAGGATGGCTTGAGCCCAGGAGTCCGAAGTTACAGTGAGTTATGATTGTGCCACTGAACTCCAGCCTGGGTGACAAAGCAAGACTCTATCTCAAAAAAAAAAAAAAAAAAAGGAAAAAGGAAAAAGTCTGGAAAGCTCTATGCTAGAATGTTAACTGTGGTTTTACTTTGGTGGATGAAACTGTTGGTGATTTTCACTGTTTGTTTTCCCATTCTGACTATCTGATATATATATTTTTTTTTGCTCTGAGCATGTTCATAAGCATTACAAAACATTAAATTATTTCCACTTCTAAAAAACACCCCCAAATTCATACATTCATATGAATTCAGACAATTCAACATGAAAAATTCATCTATTTTATGATTTTCTTTATATGTGACAGAAAGACCAAGGATTAGTCAAATACCACCCGGAGGAAATAAATGATGTTCCTTTATCAAACATGATATATGTCAGCCACAGTGCTAAATGGTGGAAAGATAAGGACACAGTCCTTATCTTTAGGGATCTCACAATCTATAACAAGGTGACATATGTATAAACTAAATAGCAGTAATACACTTATAGTAAGTGTAATACCAAACATGTAAATGAGGTGTAGTAGAGGCACAAAGATGAAATTGTTTTGTAAGAGACATTCAAATAGTATCTTAAAAGACTTAGGAGAATGAAAAGGGAGTGCATTCTAGCAAAGAGAAACAGTGTTTCAAGGCATGGAGGCATGAAATAGCACAGTATGTACTGAGTGTGGTCTAGCTACATATCATATGAAATAAGTTACCTGGCTATGGAAATTAACAGATTTTCTTTAAAATATCCGTAGTTTGTTTGTTTGGTTGGGGTTTTTTTGAGACAGGGTCTTGCTCTGTCGCCCGGGCTGGAGAGCAGTGGTGTAATCACAGCTCACTGCAGCCTTGACCTCCTGGGCTCAAGTGATCCTTCCACCTCAGCCTCCCGAGTACTTGGGACTACAGGCACGTGACACCATGCCTGGCTAATTAAAAACCAGTAATGAGTTTTTTGCTCGTCACCAAGGCTGGAGTGCAACAGTGCGATCTCAGCTCACTGCAACCTCCACCTCCTGGGTTCAAGCAATTCTCCTGCCTCAGCCTCCAGAGTAGCTGGGATTATAGGCGCCCGCCACCATGCCCAGCTAATTTTTTTTTGTATTTTGAGACGGGGTTTCACCATATTGTTCAGGCTGGTCTTGAACTCCTGACCTCAGGTGATCCACCCGCCTTGGCCTCCCAAAGTTGTTTTTTGTTTTTGTTTTTGTTTTTGTTTTGAGATGGAGTCTTGCTCTGTCCCCAGACTGGAGTGCAGTGGCGCCATCTCAGCTCACTGCAACCTCTGCCTCCGGGGTTCAAGAGATTTCCCTTCCTCAGTCTCCCAAGTAGCTGGGATTACAGGCACGCACCAACACGCCTGGCTAATTTTTTGTATTTTAGTAGAGATGGTGTTTCACCATGTTGGCCAAGACGGTCTCGATCTCCTGAACTCGTGATCCTCCCACCTTGGCCTCCCAAAGTGCTGGGATTACAGGCATGAGCCACCATGCCCGGCCAAAAAAAATTTTTTTAATAGAGATAGGGTCTCACTGTGTTGCCCAGGCTAGTCTTGAACTCCTGGCCTCAAGTGGTCCTCCCGCCTCAACCTCCCAAAGTGTTGGCATTACAGGCATGAACCACTGTCCCCAGTTAAATATCAGTAATTTGTTTTATTTTCATTTTGTGAGACATGGTCTCACTCCCATCACCAAAGCTGGAGTATAGTGGTGTGATCATGGCTCACTGCAGCCTCATCCTCTTGCTCAAATGATCCTCCCACCTCAGCCTTCCAAGTAGCTGGGACCATAGGCATGGGCCACCATGTCCAGCTAATTTTTGTGTATTTTGTAGAGATGGGTTTTACTGTGTTGCTCAGGCTGGTCTCCTGGGTTCAAGCAATATGGCTGCTTTGGAGTAATTTTTAATAGGGATTTAAAATAATCCCGTCAATGCTCAGATGCCAAAAGAAAGCATTGTGCACACCAATATGTTAATAAGGATCAGTATTTCAAAGTTACTACATCGCCCTGCTACAAAATATGGTGTTTTGCAATCCCTGGCTTCTGTTCTGGCCTTGGATGCAATGGGCTGCTTCTCTGGGATACCGACAAATCAAAACATAGCACCTGAACAGGAGCATGAAGTGAGCTCAATCCATCATGGTGTTTACTTGATAGATATCAGGAATTGCACTACTGAAAACAACATAAACAACATGCTGAAACTAACAGATTCAGTGAAAAACTATGTAGGTTAAAAAAAGCTTTTAGCTTCTACTTAAAGCTCAGACAATGGATACACACGAGGATCTGCTTAAAGAGCAGTAGATGACACACGACCAGCTCTGCTCACAGCTGCGTCTTCTGCCTGAAAGTCAGCACAGGAGGATTTATTGTGATGCCACACTAGCATCTGCAGCAGGTACTGAGGAATGAAAAAAAAAAAAAAACTACATAAATAAAGGTTCGGAAAATTACAAGGTGATCATCTCAAACTAGCCACACATAAAGTCCCACTGCATCAAATGGGGCCGTATTTAATTGGGTCACTCTTCAGAACAATGTCTAGCAGAGGAAGCCACCATGAGCTAGAAGATTAGATGAACTGCCGGGCAGAGAACAAAAAATAGGGCAGAAACCTTGGGTTTTCTGCCAAGTGTAGAAAAAATACATTGCAGCAGACTGTGCAGAGGAATGACCATCTTTTCATTGCTTGCCAAGAATCTAAGTATGGTTTTTAAAAATTTCAATGGAAATAGAAGCAAATGTTAAGGAACAAGAACCACTATATTTTGAAAAGATAGGTGAGAAGTGATGACTAATCAGTCAAAAAATATTTGAATCCCTACTATGTGCCCATTAATTCACTCAATACATACCTGCTTAATATCATTAACTGCCAACAGAGAAAATAAAAATGACAAATCTGTGCTTTCCAGAGTTTACAGCTAACTGGAGAGTCAAGTCAAACCAATGTGAGAGACTTGAGTAGCAATGCAAGGCAGTATTATACTCTATGATTATTGCCAAAATGATGCAGACAATAAATGTAGATAATATATGCAATGATGTAGACAATAATTGCAAAATTCAGATGAAAAATATGTGAGCTGAGCTGCAATTTGGAAGAAGCTCTCAGAGGGGGAGGATTTATGCTGGGTCTTGAAGAAAGCTTGTATTCTCATCCTATGTCTGCCTTTGACTGGTAGAATAGAATAATTCTTGCTCTGTCACCAGGCTGAGCAAGACTCTGGCGAGTCTTGCTCTGTCGCCAGGCTGGAGTGCAGTGGCACAATCTCAGCCCACTGCAACCTCTGCCTCCTGGGTTCAAGCGATTCTCCTGCTTCAGGCTCCCGAGTAGGTGGGACTACAGGCACGCACCACCATGCCCAGCTAATTTTTGTATTTTTAGTAGAGACAGGGTTTCACCATGTTGGCCAGGATGGTCTCGATCTCTTGACCTCGTGATCTACCTGCCTCAGCCTTGCAAAGTGCTGGGATTACAGGCGTGAGCCACCACGCCTGGCCAAATAGGATAATTTTAAATCACAATACTTCTCTGGATTTTTATCTTCATCTATTAAATAGGAGTTTTAGACTAGGTAATCTCTAAATTCCCTTCCTGTTCTAAAATTCCATAATTCAAGGATATAAAGAAAAAAAGAATGAAATGAATAAGAGAGTATTTTAAAAATGTTTTAGGCTGGGCACGATGGCTCACGCCTGTAAATCCCAATGCTTTGGGAGGCCGAGGCCGGAGGACTGCTTGAGCCCAGGAGTTTTAGACCAGCCCGGGCAACATAGAAAGACACCGTCTCTACAAAAAATTTAAAAATTAGCCAGGTGTGGTTGTGTGTGTCTGTAGTCCCCACCTACTTGGGAGGCTGAAGCGGGAGTATTGCTTGAGCCAGGGAGGTCGAGGCTGCCGTGAGCCATGATTGTGTCACTGATCTCCAGCCTGGGTGACAGAGTGAGACACTGTCTCAAAAAAAAGTTTCAGATAAATGGAAAAGAAAGAAGTGAGCAGACATTGGAGAAGGGGAAAAAAAAGCCTAATGGTGTGGTGTCAAAACAAAATCACAGCCTACCTCATACTATCTTATAATGCGGTCCTGCAGTAAAACATCTACCAGCTGGGTGCGGTGGCTCACGCCTGTAATCCCAAAACTTTGGGAGGCCAAGGCGGGTGGATCACGAGGTTGGGAGATCAAGACCATCATGGCCAACATGGTGAAACCCCGTCTCTACTAAAAATACAAAAAATTAGTTGGGCGTGGTGGTGCGCGTCTGTAGTCCCAGCTACTCAGGAGGCTAAGGCAGGAGAATCGCTTGAACCCAGGAGGCGGAGGTTGCAGTGAGCCGAGATTGTGCCACTGCATTCCAGCCTGGGCAACAGAGCGAGACTCCATCTCAAAAAAAAAAATCTATCAAAAGTTTACTGTAGAGTCAGCAAAATAAACTGCTACAATAGAAAACTAGAGGACATCATGCAGGCTCAGTAAGATAGTGGTCACTTCCATTACAGGAGCAGCAGGGCATGGGAGGTGTTGAAAAATGTTTTCAAGGAGGAAACTGAATACAAGTGTTCCCCTGGTTGGGCACTGATAAAGGAGGAAGAGACTGGAAGCTTCAGGAGGACCTTTCTGTTTCTGCGGTATCCCCCGCACTTCCTCTCACCTACAACACTATAGATTGTCACACGGCAGGCACACAGTAAATATTTGAGTAATTAATTAATTTGTTAATTACTTAATGCATGCACCATGATGTAAATCCTTGAACAAAGCAGGCTTCCAATAACAATGCCATGATGATAAATTTTAAAAATTTCACTGAAAAGTATTACTCAGCTGGACACAGTGGCTCACATCTGTAATCCCAGCCCTTTGGTAGGCTGAGACAGGAGGATTGCTTACGGCCAGGAGTTCAAGACCAGCTTGGGCAATATAGTGAGATCCTGTCTTCACAAAAAAATATTTTTTTTAATTAGTTTGGGAGGCTGAGGCAGGAGGATCGCTTGAATCTAAGAGTTCGAGGCTGAAGTGAGCTATGACTGCACCACTGCAGTCCAGCCTGAGTGACAGAGTGAGACCCTGTTTCAAAAAAAGCCAACAAAAAAATTACTGTTACAACTTCATATTATATTAATAGTTTTGATTGTGTACCTATGTGAGAAATTTGTATCATTTTTATTAAGAATGAATTCTTGAATAACTGACAGTGAAAGAAGAAAGTTAGAGAAGCATTCCAAAGGGCCAGAGACATAATATATCCTGGGAAACAGGATTATCCTAGAGCTAGGGCATAAGTGATAGAAGAAAAAATAAGGCTATGGAGGCTGGTAGAGGTGGGGTTATAGTCTTATAAAAAATGTGGTACTGGCTCGGCGCAGTGGCTCACGCCTGTAATCCCAGCACTTTGCAGGCCGAAGCGGGCGGATCACGAGGTCAGAAGATCGAGACCATCCTGGCTAACACGGTGAAACCCTCTCTCTAATAAAAATACAAAAAATTAGCCGGGCGTGGTGGCGGGCGCCTGTAGTCCCAGCTACTCGGGAGGCTGAGGCAGGAGAATGGCATGAACCCGGGAGGAGGGGCTTGCAGTGAGCCGAGACTGCACCACTGCACTCCAGCCTGGGCAACAGAGCGAGACTCTGTCTCAAAAAAAAAAAAAAAAAGTGGTCCTATAGGCCAGAGATTACCAACTTTTTTTTTTTTTGAGACAGAGTGTCGCTCTTGTTGCCCAGGCTGGAGTGCAGTGGTGCGATCTCGGCTCACGGCAACCTCCGCCTCCCAGGTTCAAGCAATTCTCCTGCCTCAGCCTCCCAAGTAGCTGGGATTACAGGCATGCACCACCGTGCCTGGCTAATTTTTTTTTTGTTTTTCTTTTCCGAGACGGAGTCTCGCTCTGTCGCCCAGGCTGGAGTGCAGTGGCGCGATCTCGGCTCACTACAAGCTCTGCCTCCCAGTTCACGCCATTCTCCTGCCTCAGCCTCCCGAGTAGCTGGGACTACAGGCGCCCGCCACCATGCCCGGCTAATTTTTTTTTAATATTTTTAGTAGAGACCGGGTTTCACCGTGTTAGCCAGGATGGTCTTGATCTCCTGACCTCGTGATCCTCCCACCTCGGCCTCCCAAAGTGTTGGGATTACAGGCAGGAGCCACTGTGCCCAGCCGCTAATTTTGTATTTTAGTAGAGACGCGGTTTCTCCATGTTGTTAAGGCTTGTCTCGAACTCCTGACCTCAGGTGATCCGCCCACCTCGGCCTCCCAAGGTACTGGGATTACAGACACGAGTCACCGTACCCGGCCTCCAGGAACCTTTTATTTTTTTAGAGATGAGTCTTACTATGTTGCCCAGGCTGGAGTGCAGTGGCTAATCACAGTGAGGATCATAGAGCACTACAGTGTTCAACTCCTAAGCTCTGGCCATCCTTCTGCCTCGGGCTCCCAAGTAGCTGGGACTACAGGCAGTGACAATGCTCTGGGCTTAATCTTTTGATTCTACAAACTTTTATTTTTTTTGAGATGGAGTCTCGCTCTGTCTCCAGGCCGGAGTGCGGTGGCGTGATCTCAGCTCACTGCAACCTCAGCCTCCTGGGTTCAAGCTATTCTCCTGCCTCAGCCTCCTGAGTAGCTGGGACTACAGGCACATGCTACCACACCCAACTAATTTTGTATTTTGAGTAGAGACGGGGTTTCACAGTGTTAGCCAGGATGGTCTTGATCTCTTGACCTTGTGAGCCACCTGCCTCGGCCTCCCAAAGTGCTGGGATTACAGGCGTGAGCCACTGCACCCAGCTCAAACTTCTCTTTTAATGTCAAAAACTGTACAGATTACCATGTGATAGTAATTATAAGTTTAGTATATATTGATTTTTTTTTTTTTGAGACGAAGTTTGCTCTTGTTGCCCAGGCTGGAGCGCAATGGCACAATCTCAGCTTACTGCAGCCTCTGCCTCTCAGGTTCAAGCAATTCTCCTGCCTCAGCCTCCCGAGTAGCTGGGATTACAGGTGCCCGCCACCACACCCGGCTAAATTTTGTATTTTAGTAGAGACGGGGTTTCACCATGTTGACCAGGCTGGTCTTGAACACTTGACCTCAGGTGGTCCACCTGCCTCAGGCCTTCCAAAGTGCTGGGATTACAGGCATGAGCCATCGCGCCTGGCCAGTATCTACTGATTTTAAAAATACATAATGAAAAAGGTTAAAGTGGATTCACTAGTAATTTTACTTAGTTTTTTTTTAGAGACAGGGTCTTGCTCTATCTCATGCTAAAGTGCAGTGGCTTGATCATGGCTCACTGCAGCCTCAAACTCCTGGGCTCAAGGGATCCTCCCAACTCAGCCTCCCAAGTAACTGGGAGTACAGGCATACACCACCACACTCCACTAATTTTTAAATTGTTTTGTAGTGATGGGGTCTTGCTATGTTGCTTAGACTGGTCTCCAACTCCCTGCCTTAAGTGCTCCTCCCAACTCGGCTTCCCAAAGTGTTGGGATTACAGGCATGAGCCACTTCGCCCTGCTATTTATTTTGAGACAGGATCTTGCCCTGTTACCCAAGCTGGAGTGCAGTAGTGTGGTCAAGGTTTACTGCAGCCTTGAACTTCTGGACTCAAGAGATCCACCAACCTCAGCCTCCCAAGTAGCTGGGACTATAGGCATGTGCTACCATACCTGGCTAATTTTTAAAATTTGTTGGTAGAGATGGGGTCTTCTTATGTTGCCCAGACCAGTCTCGAACTCCTGGCCTCAAGTGATCCTCTTGCCTTGGTGCACCAAAATGCTGCTATCACAGGCATGAGCCACCATAACCAGCTCAATGTTAAGTAGAATTTTATTCAACACAATTTCAAACTCTTTTTAAAGTAATGAGATTTCGTAGACATTAATTTTTCTGTACATGGACAAAAGTTAGTGAAAATATAGTGAACATTTATGACCTCCTACAAATTGAGAACCAGCTGTAATAGCAGCCACAGTAGCAACATTTACTGAATACTTGATAAGTGCCAGTTCTAAACACTGTACACTTATTAATTAATAAAACAACCATGTGAGATAGGCTTTATTATTATCCTCATAGATTTCAGAGTTGTTTTTTGGTTTTGGGTTGTCTCTTTGTACCTTTCTTCTCTTTTCCTTTACTAAAGATCTGAATTTTCAACTGGAGACACTGCTGTTCTGCTGTAGCACTGTATTTCCTTGCCTCCTTAATGTCTAAGATGACTCTGAGACTAAATTCAGGTCAATGAAAAATGACTAGAAATGTGTATTTGGAGAAGTCTTCTTAAAAATTGGGGGGGGGGACCCTTCCTCCTTTTTTTTTTTTTTGAGATAGTCTCGCTCTGTCACCAGGCTGGAGTGCAGTGGCTCGATCTTGGCTCACTGCAACCTCTGCCTCCTGGGTTCAAGAGATTCTCTTGCCTCAGCCTTCCGAGCAGCTGGGACTACAGGCGTGTGCCACCACGCCCAGCCAATTTTTGTATTTTTAGTACAGACAGGGTTTCACCATGCTGGCCAGGATGGTCTCCATCTCTTGACCTTGTGATCCGCCCGCCTCGGCCTCCCAAAGTGCTGGGATTACAGGCATAAGCCACCGTGCCTGGCCCTTTTTTGTTTTTTGAGACAGCATCTTGCTCTGTGGCCCAGGCTGGGCAGTCCTTCTCCCTCAGTCTCCCAAACAACTTGAACTACAGGTGTGTACCACCACCCCTGCTTTTTAAATTTTTTTGTAGAGACAAGGTCTTACTATGTTGCCCAGGCTGGTCTCAAACTACTGAGCTCAAGCAATCCTCCTGCTTCAGCCTCCCAAAGTGCTGGGATTCCAAGCATGAGACACCATGCCTGGCCCTTTCTGCTTCCTGCATCAAGAATGTCATGGCTGGAAGTGAACATGAGGGCAATACTGTAGGGATGATTGAGCAGTGAACTCAAAGGAGCCTGTCGTGTCAGTCCTGCATGGCCTGCTTCTGGATTTATGTGTGAGAGAAGAAAATCCTATCTTGTTTATTTTTATTTATTTATTTTCCTGTTACATGGCACCAAACTTAATCCTAACTGATTTGCCATTTTGGAAACGAGAAAACTAAGGTTAAGTACCTTGCCTGATGTTACAAAATTAGTAAAAGTGAAGAGATGACTTTCAGCCTATGAATTCTTACTCCAGAGCCCACCTTACTCTTACAGTATATTGCCTCATGCTACACAACTATAGGAAATGGATTTGTCATAGGGCAATAACACGTGTGTTCTGTTGACCAGTATTGGATTGGGGGCTGGGGTATTCCCTTTATGAAGCACCCCTCTTTAGCTGAGGCAATTCTGAAGGTGGCTGACTGATCACTGAGAGGTGTCTGCTGACAGCACTCCCAGCAGCTGGGGGAATATGTCATTCATTCCTGAAGACAGGGATCTGGGTGGCACACCACAGCATCCATTACCCATGCATGACATCATACTCCCTTCCTGTGCCTGTGGCTGAACTATAAATCGACTATAGTTTGCTTTATCAATAAGTCTGGATATATTTTCCTAATCTTTTTTAAATGCACCAATCCAGGCATTGTTTGTTTGTTTGCTTGTTTCTGAGACGGAGTCTTGCTCTGTCGCCCAGGTTGGAGTGCAGTGGCACTATCTCGGTTCACTGAAACCTCTGCCTCCCAGGTTCAAGCGATTCTCCTGCCTCAGCCTCCTGAGTAGCTGGGATAACAGGCGCCTGCCACCATGCACAGCTGATTTTTGTATTTATAGTAGAGACCGGGTTTCACCATGTTGGTAAGGCAGGTCTCAAACTCCTGACCTTGTGATCCACTCACTTCAGCCTCCCAAAATGTTGGGATTACAGGCGTGAGCCATCACGCCCAGCCCAGGCATTGTTACTAATGGATTGCAGTTTGACCTTTCCCCTTCATTATCTAAAACCTGGTTGGTGTGGGAGTATAAAGGCCGAGCCCTTCCAACCCAGGACAACTCTGAAGGGTCACCACAGCTTCAGAGTTCTACGTGGAGTTGCCCGAAGCTTTCACTGAAACTTCCCAGCAGCCCAACTTCACCCTCTGCTCATCCTGTTTTCCTCTCTTTCTTTCCCTTCCCTTCTGCAGGTGGTGATCCCAAGAACACTCCCTAAAAAAACTTCCTATTACTAATCTCCATCTCATAGTCTGTTTTCTGGATAACCCAACCCACGACACCATGGCTTTATTCACACATTAACTGTTCCTAATTGGAAGGAAAGTACTTAATACATCTCAAGAAAAAGAAAACTCAGTTGTAATTAACATTATTTATTTTGGTCTACCCAATACACTGTTTCATAGTAACATACTGCCCACTGGCCAGAGAGGAGCGTCCTATGCTGGGCCAATCATAAAATTTTACCTCCCTGAACACAGTAATGGGTACAAGGGGTGGGCACATGACCAGGCTTGGACAATCAAAATCGTTCCCTGAGGATTTTTGTACTGAAAGCTAGAAGACAAACCTCCCTTTCTTCTCAGATCAGAGAAATGTTAAGATATTACTCTATGGATGCTGGGGCCATATTTGCTGCCTACAAGGAAAAGGACCATCTGAAGTAGTGAATAAAGCCAAGCAGAGGGGAAAAACAGAAAGGGTTAGAGGTCCTGGAAGCATCAAATCTACTGTAGGTACTCCAGTTCCTACTGCTACACCAATAGTAGTACTGCGAACTATCCTAGTATCCTTCTAATAATTTTTTCTTTTTCTTTTTTGAGAGGGAGTCTCGCTGTCACTCAGGGTGGAGTGCAGTGGTGCGATCTTGGCTCACTGCAACCTCTACCTCCTGGGTTCAAGCAATTCTCCTGCCTCAGCCTCCCGAGTAGCTGGGATTACAGACGCACGCCACCACACCTGGCTAATTTTTGTATTTTTAATAGAGATGGCATTTCACCATGTTGGCCAGGCTGGTCTCAAGCTCCTGACCTCGTGATCCGCCTGCCTTAGCCTCCCAAAGTGCTGGGAATACAGACATGAGCCACCGCACCCGGCTGTAATTTTTTTTCTTAAGCTGGTTTTAAGTTAGGTTTTTTCATTAGCAATAGAAGGAATCTTGCCTACATATCTGTGTATTTCTTATTTCTATGAGCTGCCACCTTCTCTAACCTAGTCCTACCAAATGTCCAAAATATTGAGGAATAAACTATAAAATAATCCACTTTTCTGCCCAAGTCCAGCATGTCAAACTTTTTATGGGTCAAAATATACCGAAGACAATATATGTGAAATTGTGTTGTGGGCTTAAGAAAGGGGGTCAGAAGGATTATGTAAGAGAAATAAATGACATAATTTTTGCCTTTATTTATTTTTGAGACGGAGTCTCGCTTTGTCACCAGGCTGGAGTGCAGTGGTGCGGTCTCGGCTCACTGCAACCTCCACCTCCTGGGTTCAAGTGATTCTCCTGCTTCAGCCTCCTGAGTAGCTGGGACTACAGGTGCATGCCCCTATGCCTAGCTAATTTTTGAATTTTTAGTAAATATGGGGTTTCACCATGTTGGCCAGGATGGTCTCAATCTCTTGACCTCGTGATCCGCCCACCTCGGCCTCCCAAAGTGCTGGGATTACAGGCGTGAGCCACTGCGCCCGGCCAATTTTTGCCTTTAAAGATGACTTCATCCAAACACAAAATTCCTACACCTGCTACCCTATAACAGATGCTTATCCCCAAACTAAATCTGTATAATTATTTAATTAATGTATTTATTCTTGAGACAGGGTCTCACTCCATCACCCAGGCTGGAGTGCACTGGTGCGATCACAGCTCACCACAACCTCCCCCTCCCAGACTCAAATGATCCTCCCACCTCATCCTCCTGAGTAGCTGGGACAACTGGCCTCCCAATTAAACCTTAAAACATTATATGTTGGCCAGGTGCGGTGGTTCATGCCTGTAATCCCAGCACTTTGGGAGGCCGAGGCAGGTGGATCATGAGGTCAGGAGTTCGAGACCAACCTGGCTAGCATGGTGAAACCCCCATCTCTGCTAAAAAAAAAAACAACAAAAATAAAAAATTAGCCGGGCATGGTGGCATGTGCCTGTAATCCCAGCTACCTGGGAGGCTGAGGCAGGAAAACTGCTTGAACCCAGGAGGCGGAGGTTGCAGTGAGGTGAGATCACGCCACTGCACTCCAGCCTGGGTGAGAGTGAGACTCTGTCTCCACCCCCCCAAAAACAAAAGAGAGAAAAAAAAAACCATTATTTGTCTATGATTGGCCAGGCATGGTGGCTCATGCCTTAATCCCAGCACTTTGGGAGGCCCAGGCAGCAGGATCACCTGAACTCAGGAGTTCAAAAGCAGCCTGGGCAACATGGCAAAACCCTGTCTGTACAAAAAATACAAAAATTAGCTGGGCGTGGTGGCAGGCACCTGTAGTCCTAGCTACTTCTGGGATCGAGGCAGGAGGATCACTTGAGCTGGGGAGATCAAGACTGCAGTGAGCTGAGATCCGAGATTGAGCCACTGCACTCCAGCCTGGGTGACAGAGCAAGACCCCATCTTTTAAAAAACAAAATAAAACAAACAAACCACAAGAAACATTATTTATCTATAATTACACTGCCTTTACAGTTATATGATATTTATGTCTATACTGGATAACAGATCCTAAAAGACAAGAATGGACTTTTTAAAAATAATTTTTTAGCAGCTTTAGATCTACAGAAAAATTGTGGAAATAGTAGACTTCCCATATATCCCACACCGTTTCCCCTGCATTAGTATGGTGCATTTGTCACAATTAATGAATCAGTACTGATATATTATTAACTAACATCCATACTTTATTCAGATTTCCTTAGTTTTTACCTAATGTCCTTTTCGTGTTCCAGGATCCCATCCAGGATACAATACATTTAATCATCACGTCTCCTTAAGCTTCTTTTGGCCATGAAAGATTTTCCAATTTTCCTTGTTTTTGATGACCTTGACAAGTTTGAGGAATACTGGTCAAGTATTTTTTAGAATGTCCTTCAACTGAGATTTGTCTGATGTTTTTCTCATGAGTAGACTAGGGTTATGAGTCTTTGTGAAGAAGATCACACAGAGTGCTACAATCATCATATTGTATCACCAATACATACTATCAACAGGACATCACTGTTGATGTTAACTTTGATTACCTGGTTTAAGGAATTGACTTTTACCTTAATTTGTTTAATGCCTAACTCAGAACTACATATGGGAGGGCACTTAAACACTGTCTTTATATTTGGTTTCTATTCAGTAGGAGGAACAGCTTGATGAGACAACCATCAAAATGGAAAAAAAAAATCCTCTGGGGAAGAGTGGAAAGAGGATTGGTCATCTCTGCCATTTACTACATAAATGACTTTCGGCAAGTTACCTCTGCACCTGTAAAATGGAATAATGGTACCCAATAGTTCTATTAAACATCTGTTGAGAAAATGTATGTGTATGTGTTTTGTACAATATTTATACTTTTAGATTTGCCTATGTAAAAATGAAAACACTCGTGGGAACAGTAAATCTTAAGTAGTTAACATCACTGTATAGGCTAATTTTCTTTTTTTCTTTTCAGACGGAGTCTCACTCTGTTGCCCAAGATGGGGTGCAATGGCACGATCTCCGCTCACTGCAACCTCTGCCTCACCAATTCAAGTGATTCTCCTGCCTCAGCCTCCCGAGTAGCTGGGGCTACAGGCGTGAGCCACCGCGCCCGGCCTAGAATAATTTTCTATTGCTCGTTGAGCAGAGCAAGGCCAATATGAGTTGAGGAAAGCAGAGATGGAAAGGCTCATTATAGTTAATGATTTCCCATTTTTGCTTTGCTTCCTCTTGCCAAAGTCTGCTTGTCATCTGAGAGTGGAGAGGATTTCTTAGATCTTATGAAGCCAGAGTTCACTTCTGATGTGAACCAAGTATTAATAATTTTGGTGGTGTTTTTCTGTACTGCATCTGAGAGAGTAATCATTGTTCTTTGAAGATGCAATAATTCTTCTACGCTACTACGGGACTTAGGGAAATAATTTTTGAGGATAGGAAGCACAGAATAATTATTCAAAGATGACAAGTCTTCCTGCCTCAAAATCATATCACTCTGATTTGAATAAAAAATACCAAGGTTTTTCCGTTCTTGAGGTTTTATACTCATGGAAGTTCTTCAACCTGAGGTCTAAAAAATAAGGCAACCCCATCCTCTCCTTAAAGAGGTTAGAGCCAGTACCTTTTTATTTTTCTATGCACGGACAAAAGAATTATGCAGAAAAAACAAAAGAGGCGGGTTTTTTTTTTTTTTTTTGCAGTACTGAAATTCACACTTAACATACAAACAGCATGCTATATGCAGACAGCAATGGTGTTTAGAGTCCAACGATCTGGATTCAAGCCTATTTAAAACCAAACAAGAGAAAGTTCCCAAACATATATGTGTCTTGGATTCTTCATCTGTAAAACTGCGTTGTTGAGAAGATAATATGAGACTAGGCGCGCAAAACAATTTGGTAGAGCTATTATTTCTAACCCAAAATATGTTCGCTGTCAGTAACAGTGCATTAGTTACGATTCATCGAGGGCAGCTTCTGGACTTTCTGTTTGGAAGTCCAGCTGAGGCAAAAGCAGCAGTGCGCTTAAAAACTGGAGCTCGCCACATTCTGAAATTCTTTCGGTTCGTGAAAGCAGTAACCTTGGAAACAAGACTGGCACCACCCCTTTCAGTTCTAAAGCTTGGTTTCTCCCGCTTTTCTCCATTATGTTTAGGGCATCGCTATCTTATGGTCTTTTTGTTTTTTCTTTCCACATCATTAGCACAAAAGAGAAATTCCCCTTCTACAGAAGCAAGTACAAAACCTTTCTAGTCGCCCCTTTTTGGCTGCAGCTCATCTACTATTTTTTTCTATTCCGCGATCGGAGCCCCAGACGTCCTCAAAGACAAAAACATTTTCGCGAGGGCCAGTGTAGGGCAGGAACTCCCTAGGCCTTGAATCAAGGGAATCCAGTAGGTAACAACAGAAAGGACTCCGACCCAGGTACCTGAGAAATCTGAGACCGCCAAAATTAACACAACACCCTGCACGACACAGAAAACTCTGGGCGGGGAGAGAGAGAGAGAGTGAGAGTGAGAGTGAGAGCGACCGAGCGAGCGAGCGAGCGAGAGAGAACTGGGAGACAGAGAGAAAAGGAGACGAGAGAAAGCAACGTTCTCGCGACAAGAGGGGTGTAGACGGAAACTCGGAAATGGTCCCCTAGACTACCCGGCCCCAGCCAGTGGGTGGGGCCAGGGTAAATCCGCCCCCTTCCGGTTTTTTTCCTCGCCTCCCAACAGTGAGGTGTTGGGTTCTGGGGACGCTGGCAGCTAGGTTTTCTCGGTTCCCTTGGGCAGGTGCAGGGTCGGGTTCAAAGCCTCCGGAACGCGTTTTGGCCTGATTTGAGGAGGGGGGCGGGGAGGGACCTGCGGCTTGCGGCCCCGCCCCCTTCTCCGGCTCGCCGCCGACCGATAAGCCCGCCTCCTCCCTTGGCCGGCCCTGGGGCCGTGTCCCCCGGGCAACTCCAGCCAAGGCCTGGGCTTCTGCCTGCAGGTGTCTGCGGCGAGGCCGCTAGGGTACAGCCCGATTTGGCCCCATGGTGGGTTTCGGGGCCAACCGGCGGGCTGGCCGCCTGCCCTCTCTAGTGCTGGTGGTGCTGCTGGTGGTGATCGTCGTCCTCGCCTTCAACTACTGGAGCATCTCCTCCCGCCACGTCCTGCTTCAGGAGGAGGTGGCCGAGCTGCAGGGCCAGGTCCAGCGCACCGAAGTGGCCCGCGGGCGGCTGGAAAAGCGCAATTCGGACCTCTTGCTGTTGGTGGACACGCACAAGAAACAGATCGACCAGAAGGAGGCCGACTACGGCCGCCTCAGCAGCCGGCTGCAGGCCAGAGAGGGCCTCGGGAAGAGATGCGAGGATGACAAGGTAGGTAAGAGAAAGGACGACCCCTTTCTCTTCAACCCCTATGGTTTCTTTTCTCTCCGGGGTCTGGGGCGGGATGTTAATCCGCTAGCTGTTGTCTTATCCCTTCCAGTATTGCAGTCCTGAAGGCTCCTTTCACCCCCAACAACCCTGTTTCTGTCAGACTTTTCCCGGTTTATCAGTGCCACGTTCTCTGGTCCCTGCCAGACAAAAATGACTGTAAATTCTGGTTCTCAAGAGTGGACTGTGTGCAGATGCTGCCTATTCTCTAAGCTCAGCTAGTGAGCTGGCGGTAGTAATCATCTGGCCTATGTGGCCCCCTTGCCTTCAAAGACACACAAATCTGGCGACTGCCAGGTTTGGTGTGGTTATTGTCTCATTTTTATTCCGTGCACACTGATCAATATTAATTTCGTTATTTAAAGAACGAAGCCGCCTCTGACTCCTCTAATTATGGTAGTCACCATATATTTTTTAAGCTGTGTGACTTTTAAAATCTCTATAGGGTGATGTATTGAATAAATAGTCAGCTGTGACTGCCTTTTTGTGATCAAAATGTTATGATAGATGGGCCCTCAAGCTATATGTGAGACACACTTGTGTCTTGGACATAGTTGATCCATCATTATCTACTCAATTTGAATTGTTAATGAAATTAGCCAAAAGATTAGAATCTGAAAATAAATTTTAAGCAATGGAATGTCATGTCAGTGTCTTCATTGAAAGAAAATAGAATGAAATTTTGTATAGCTAAGTTGCTATTAGGGTTGGTGTTTTATGCAGATGGAAAACTATACAAAGTTTTAAATATGAAAAGTTTAAAATTGAACTGTAATCATACTTGCTACTAAATAATTCTTGTTTTCATTAGCTCATTGGTAACTATATTAATAGTTTATGACTTAGCAACTTCTGTAGGTATAGTAGAGTTATGAAAATTTCTGGGCAGGATAGTAGATGCCTTTCTATACACTTCTTTGGTAATCTTCACATTTTTGTGCGTAAATACCCATTATAATTACAAGTTTTACTTTGCATATCAAAATCATTTAAGGGTAAGTCATTATAAATTAAACTCTCTGTGAGCTTCTAACTTTCCTGTTGACAGCCTCTACTTTGCTTTCTTATTTCATGAAGATTAAGGCCCTCAGCTAAGTGCTTCCCTATAACCCCCTCCTCTTCACCATAACATAGACGTGCTCTGATAGGGTCAAGGAATCAGTAAATTTATATGTGCGCTGCATGCTTGACTCTAAAGACTGAAAAACTCTTGGGCAGAGTAGGTAGAAATCCATGAAAGTTTGGAGTATTAAAGTAGTCTTCCTACTTGGAATGGTTAAGCATTACAATTCACATTCTTCTCTCTGGTCTCAAAGGAGAGTCTCTTGTTGTAATTAATACTCTTGATTCCATTCTTTCATCCATTGGACTTTTTTTTGTTCGTTTTTTTTTTTTTTTTTGAGACGGAGTTTTGTTCTGTTGCCCAGGCAGGAGTGCAATGGCGTGATCTCAGCTCACTGCAACCTCCGCCTCCCGGGTTCAAGCGATTCTCTTGCCTCAGCCTCCTGAGTAGCTGGGATTACAGGCATGCGCCACCACGCCTGGCTAATTTTGTATTTTTAGTAGAGAAGGGGTTTCTCCATGTTGGTCAGGCTGGTCTTGAACTCCCAACCTCAGGTGATCTGCCTGCCTCAGCCTCCCAAAGTGCTGGGATTACAGGTGTGAGCCACCATGCCCGGCCTCTTTTTTTTTTTTTTTTTTTTTTTTTTTAAGAGACAGGGTCTCACTGTGTTGCCCAGGCTGGAGTGCAGTAGCTGTTCACAGGCATGATGCACTATAGCATTGAACCCCTGAGCTCAAGTGATCCTCCTGCTTCAGCCTCTGAGTAGCTGGGACTGCAGGTGTGCACCACCTTGCCCAGCTCTACTGAACTGTCAGTCTCTTTCAGTTTGTTTCACTTTTTACCTTCAACAGTATGTGGGTGTCCCCTGTTCTCAGTAAAGAAAAAAAAATCTATGTATTCCTTTCTCCCAACCAACCCATTTGTTTTTTCACTTTCATTGCTAAAGTCAAATTATTGATGGTCTACAAATGTTCCATCTACCTATTTTTTCATAACCATCCTAATCTTAAAATGTCTGCCATCTTTCTTTCCTCCCCTTTTCTGAAACTATTCTCTTGAAGGTCACAAATGGCAGTCTTCCTAGTCAAAACCAAAGAATATTTTTATTCTTTCTGTATTTGACCTCCCAGTAGTTTGATCCTGTTGATTGTCTCTAGCTATTTGGAAACTATTTCCTTTCTTGCTTCTGTAATACTGGACTCTCCAGTCTTATCTTCACTATATTCTTTGCTGGATTTATTTTTTCTTTCCAATCACCTAATAAGGGACTCTATTCTTGAGCATTTGCTCTCCCCTAAGAGCAGTATTCCCCAAAGTAGTGTTAAACAGAATACTCTTCTTGTAATATTTCTTAGGTGGTGAGGAGAAAAAAAAGAAAACCTCTTTTGGAGGGAAATGTTAGTGTATCCTCCTCTTGGAATTCATAATGCCTGCTAGAATATAAAAGCTCTGAGAAATTCATTAATAAAGAAGCCTATTCAGTTTTGTTTAACTCAGTCTTGTTTAGTTTATTTGATCACAGGTTACTATTTTCATGGCCTACTTATTATGGTACAGAATAATATAGCAAAGCCCACTAGTTTGGGAAATATTGCCCTGGGTATCTTAACTACTTTCGAGTGTTTGGCTAATATTTTATGCAGCTGGCTCACAAGACTGTATCTCTTATTGAATGTCAGTTCTGTGTGTGTATATGTGTATACATATATATATATATATATATATTTTTTTTTAAGACGGAGTCTCGCTCTGTCAACCAGGCTGGAGTGCAGTGGCGTGATCTCGGCTCACTGCAAGCTCCACCTCCTGGGTTCACGCCATTCTCTGCTTCAGCCTCCTGAGTAGCTGGGACTACAGGCGCCCACCTCCATGCCCGGCTAATTTTTTGTATATTCAGTAGAGACGGGGTTTCACCGTGTTAGCCAGGATGGTCTCGATCTCCTGACCTCGTGATCCACCGGCCTTGGCCTCCCAAAGTGCTGAGATTACAGGCGTGAGCCACCACGCCTGGCTAGTTCTGTATATTTTTAAAAGTTTTTTCTTTTTTTAGTTTTGTAGAGATAGGGTGTCACTGTGTTGCCCAGGCTGCTCTCAAACTCCTGGCTCCAAGTGATCTTCTTGCCTTGGGCTCACAAAGTGCTAGGATTCTAGGTGTGTGCCACAGCACTTGGTGTGCCACTTCTGTATTTTGAGCTGGCTATAACAACTTTCTTGGGCTGCTTGTGAATGTCTGTTCTTGGGGTTAATGAGGACTCTCTGAGCTGCTTAGTAGAAAGGGTAGTCTTGGTCTCTGTCTTTTAAACTTAACAGTTTTTCAGGGTTTTTTATTGTTGTTATTGTTTGTTTGTTTTGAGACAGGGTCTTGCTCTGTCACCCAGGCTGGAGAGCAGTGGTGCGATCATAGCTTACTACAGCCTCAAACTCCTGGGCTCAAGCGATCCTCCCACCTCGGCCTCCCAAGTAGGTGGGACTATAGGTGCATGCCACCATGCTGGTCTAATTTTTTATTTTTTGGTAGAGATGAGGGTCTCATTATCTTGTCCAGGCTGGTCTCCAATTCCTGGCCTCAAGTGATCCTCCTGCCTTGGCCTTCTAAAGTGCTGGGATTACAGGTGTGAGCCACCATATCTGGCCACTTAACAGTTTTAGATCTGGAAAATTATGGCAAAGATAGTACAGGGAGTTTCTACATACCCTACACCCAGTCTTCCCTATTATTAACATCTTACGTAAGTATGATGCATTTGTCACAATTAATGAACCAGTATTGATATCTTATTTTGAAAGTCCATACTTTATTCAGATTTCTTCAGTTTTCTCCTGCTGTCCTTTTTTAATTCCAGGGTCTCATCCAGAGTACTACGTTACATTTAGACATTATGTCTCCTGAAGCTTCTTTTCAGTCTTTCCTTGTTTTTTAGACCTTTTCTTGTTTTTGATAATCTTGACAATTTTAAGGATTACTGATGAGGTGTTTTATAGAATGTCCCTCAATTGGGAATTGTCTGAGTCTTTTCTCAGGATTAGACTTGGGTTGTGGGTTTTGGGACAAAGACCACAGAAGTAAAGTACCAATCTCAACACATCATATCATGGGTACGTTTTTCAAAATGATTTATCACTACTTATGTTAACCTCTATCACCTGGCGTGATATAGTGCTTGTCAGGTTTCTCCACTATAAGGTACTCTTAAAAAAAAATCTGTTTTCATACTGTACACTTTGGAAGAAAGTATGTTCACCCTCACTTAATGAGTGGGTAGTTATGTTTTTCCTCCTTAAGGGCAGAGTATCAACATAAACTATATGGAATTCTTCTGCAAAGGATATTTGTCTCTTCTCCCTCATTTATTAACTTAATAATTTACTTGTATCAGTATGGATTCATGGATATTTATTTTATACTTTGGCTTATAATCCAATATTAGTTTATTTTTTTGTTGCTGAAATTGTTCTGGCTCTGGCCATTGGAGAGCTCCTTCATTAACTCCTGTATCCCCTTTTTACTTTTATAGTGCCAGAAAGTACAGAGAATTTCCACATACCCTACACCCAGTTTCATTGTGACATACCCCTTTCTTACTTTTTGGTACTTTTAGATGCTCTAGGCCTCTCTATATGTTTCCTACTCCAGTCCTAGAGTCAGCCATTTCTCCAAGGAGCCCTGGTTCCTTTTACTGGAGAATGGCGTTAGAAACCAAGATCTGCAGCTGGGCACGGTGGCTCATGCCTGTAGTCCCAACACTTTGGGAGGCTGAGGCTAGTGGATCTCTTGAGGTCAAGAGTTCAAGACCACCCTGACTAACATGGTGAAACCCTGTCTCTACTTAAAAATACAAAACTTGGGCCAGACGCGGTGGCTCATGCCTGTAATCCCAGCACTTTGGGAGGCCAGGGCAGGCAGATCACAAGGTCAGGAGTTCGAGACCAGCCTGGCCAGCATGGTGAAACTCCGTCTCTACTAAAAATACAAAAAATTAGCCAGTTATGGTGGCGCACACCTGTAGTCCCAGCTACTCAGGAGGCTGAGGCAGGAGAATTGCTTGAACCTGGCAGGCAGAGGTTGCAGTGAGCTGAGATCACGCCATTGCACTCCAGCCTGGAGGACAGCGAGACTCCATCTCAAAAAAAAAAAACAAAAAAACACCACCACCACAAAAAAACAACAATTAACTGGGCATGGTGGGAGATGCCTGTAATCCCAGCTACTTGGGAGGCGGAGGCGGAGAACTGGGAGGCAGAGGTTGCAGTGAGCCAAGATCGTGCCGCTGCACTCCAGCCTGGGCAACAGAGTAAGACTCTCTATCTCAGAAAAAAAAAAAAGAAACCAAGGTCTGCATGGCAGATATGCTCATTGCTACTATAAGGTTATCTTTGGAAATCAAGGAATCCTTTCTCCAGAGGAATCAGAAAGGTGATATTTGGTTTCTTTAACATCATTATGCCATTCTGTCACTTCCAGTCTGTTACCTGCGTTACTAAACATATAAATTCCTTTTTTTTTTTCCTGAGATGGAGCCTCACTCTGTCACCCAGGCTGGAGTGCAGTGGCGCAGTCTCAGCTCACTGCAGCCTCCACCCCCCGGGCTGAAGCGATTCTCCTGCCTCATCCTCCTGAGTAGCTGAGACTACAGGCGCGTGCCACCACGCCTGGCTAATTTTTGATTTTTTAGTAGAGACGGGGTTTCACCATGTTGGCCAGGCTGGTCTTTAACTCCTGACCTCAAGTGATCTGCCTACCTTGGCCTCCCAAAGTGCTGGGATTACAGGCGTGACCCACCACATCCGGCCTTGAACATAGAAATTCTTTAAGGGAGCTTTAAGTTGCTTCTGTCTTGTCCAAAGAAGTGAGAAACAACCCCCACTTCTCTGAGATTCCCTCAAACTTTTCTGATTTTTTAAACTTCCCTCTAAAGGGTTTCAGCCTGGAGGGGTGTATTAGTTTGCTAGGGCTGCCTGCCATAACAAAATGCCACAGACTAGGTGGCTTAAACAGCAGAAATTTATTTTCTCACATTTTTGAAGGTTGGAAGTCTAAGACCAAGGTGCCAGCAGGGTTGTTTTTCTCTGAGGCTTCTCTCCTTGGCTTGCAGATGGCAACCTTCTTGCTGCTTTATTGTGACAGAATAGTCCCTCTGTATGCACACATCCTTGGTGTCTTTTCCTCTTCTTAAAAGGATACGAGTCATATTGGATTAGACCCACTGTAACTTAAGCACTTTAAAGACCTTGTCTCCAAATACAGTTACATTCTGAGATCCTGGAGGCTGGGACTTCAACATGTGAATCTGGGGGAAACACAGTTCATCTTAGAACAAGGGAGATCCATCACACATACACACATACACACACACGCACACACACACACACACACCCTTTTATTTCCTCTTTCTATCAGAAAAGTCCTTATTTCTCTTTCCTCAGTACAGGGCATGTGTCTTAACTTGGATTATTATTCTCTCTCTCTTTTTCTTTTAAAGAGATGGGGTCTCACTACATTGCCCAGGCTAGAATGCAGTAGCTATTCATAGGTGTGATCATAGCACACCACAGCCAGGAACTCCTGGGCTCAAGCGAAGGTCCTCCTGTTTAAGACTTCTGAGTAGCTGAAACTACAGGTGTGCACTACTGTGCTTGGCTCCTGAACTTAGATTCTTGCAAACTGTAGCTCATACTAAAGCTATGTGGTCCAGCTGGGGCAAGTCAAGCTCTTGATAAATAAAAGGAGCTGTTAGAATGTAGAAAAAGTCCTCAAAATTGTCATTTTATTACACACACACACACACACACACACCAGTTTTGAGGTTTGAAGCTGAATAGTAAATGACCTTTTTCTCCTTTAACAACCATAATTTTCCTTGAGGCAGCGTATGCCTTTAGTTGAATGGGGAAAAGGTCATGTGTCAGAAAGGAGGATGAGAAGTGTATTACAAAAAATTGTTTTTTGGGGGAATATTTTGGAATATAATAGTAATCTCGCTTATTCTTGAGAGGTTTGAGTAAATTGGTTAAAATTCTTAAAACAGTGCCTACTACATTGTTATTCTACAGCTACTTCCTTATTTCTTTTTTGCCTTTTTTCCAGGATGGGACTCTGTGTTCCTGCCCAAGATGTGGTCCCAGCCCTAGCCTACCTGCCTCACCCTTTGCTCCTGAATGTCTGACTTTTTTTGTTGTTTGTTTGTTTTCAGTTTCCTGGTTCATTTCCAGTTAGGCTTAATTGGCTCCTCCCATAGGTGTCTTAGCTGACTCCCTAGAGCTTACCTGTTCTTCTGTAATTTGAGTATCAACCTTCCACAGTTCTAATATGCTGCACATGATAATTCCTGCCTTTGCCTCACCAGCCATAATCTGGCCAACTTTTAACTGTAATTTCTACCTCAAATTATTCATAAATCAATCAAAACTGATAATTCCTCCAAACGATATACCTTTCCTACCTTCTTGGTCCCTATAAATGAAGCCCATGCAACCATTATTTAAGACTGAGGTTAGAAATTTGATGTTGTCTTTGATTCCTTCAATATATCATATTGAGTGTTTCAACATGCAGAGGAGTTACTTGATCGAATTAAAAAAAACGTCATTCTGACTGCAGAATAGAGAACTTGGTAGATCCCTAACTAGTCCCCTTTCCTTGGTCTCCATTTCTTTTAGTCAGTTCTCCTGTGAAGCCAGCCTGAACTTCCTCAAACCTTATTTTCAGAGTGGCTGTATTACTCACTGACTACGTCAGGTTAGAATTCTGCTGTCTCATCTTTAAGGTCTTCCATAGAGTGGCTCTAGCTACCTTTGTCTCCCACTATCTCCTGACCCAAATTGTATTTCAGGCTGATTGTTTTGCTTACTTTTGCCTTCCCACCTGCCTTTCTGTATCATGTTAATTCCTGTTTCTGTGCCTTTGTTCCTGCTGTTTGACTCTTAGCTTCTTGCCTCTTTTCTGTATATTTATTATACCAATCTGTTTTTTTTTTTTTTTTAATTGAGACAGAGTCTCACTCTGTTGCCCAGGCTAGAGTGCAGTGGCGTGATCTTGGCTCACTGCAAGCTCCGCCTCCCTGGTTCACACCATTCTCCTGCCTCAGCCTCCTGAGTAGCTGGGACTACAGGCACCTGCCACCACGCCCAGCTAATTTTTTTGTATTTTGAGTAGAGAAGGGGTTTCACCATGTTAGTCAGGATGGTCTCCGTCTCGATCTCCTGACCTTGTGATCCACCCGCCTCGGCCTCCCAAAGTGTTGGGATTACAGGCGTGAGCCACCGCGCCTGGCCTTTTTTTTTTTTTTTTTTTTTGAGATGGAGTCTTGCTCTGTTGCCCAGGCTGCAGTACAGTGACGCAATCTTGGCTCACTGCAACCTCCGCCTCCTGGGTTTAAGCGACTCTTCTGCCTCAGCCTCCTGAGTAGCTGCGATTACAGGCATGCACCACCAGGCCTGGCTAAATTTTTTTGTATTTTTAGTAGAGATGGGGTTTCACCATGTTGGCCAAGCTGATCTCGAACTCCTGACCTTGTGAACCGCCCACCTTGACCTCCCAAAGTGCTGTGATTACAGGCATGAGCCACCACGCCCGGCCTATTCTACCAGTCTTTTATCCAGCTTCTGATCCATGTCCACTATGAAGCCCTGTGGGACTTCTGACCTGGAACATGCTTTTCCTTCTTTTTTTTTTTTTTGAGATGGAGTTTTGCTCTTGTCACCCAGGCTGGAGTGCAATGGCGCGATCTCAGCTTACTGCAACCTCTGCCTCCCAGGTTCAAGCGATTCTCTAGCCTCAGCCTCCCAAGTAGCTGGGATTATAGGCACCCACCACCATGCCTGGCTAATTTTTTTTTTTTTTTTTTTTGTATTTTTAGTAGAGATGGGGTTTTACCACATTGGCCAGGCTGGTCTCGAACTCCTAACCTCAGGTGATCCACCCACCTGGGCCTCCCAAAGTGCTGGGATTACAGGTGTGAGCCACTGCTCCCAGACATGCTTTCCTTCTTTATACACCATTTACATTTATTGTTTGAGCTTCATTAACTTATTTTGTTCATTTTTTACTAATAGCTTATTGTGTGTGAACTTTGTTTTCTCAACGAAATTTTAAGTTCCTTGAGGAAAGACTATGTTTTAAATTTTTTCCTGTGGGAAAAATAGTTCTTAGTGCTGTTACAAAATGTACGAGGTTGATTTGTATCCCCTAAAAGGGTATATTGAAGTCTAAATCACCTGTGAATGTTATCTTATTTTGGGAATAGGGTCTTTGCAGATGTAATCAAGTTAAAAAGAGGTCATACTGGATTAGGGTGGCCCCTATTCCATTATAACTGGTATCCTTATAAGAAAAAAAACGGAATTGGAACACCAGGTGCATGAATACACAGAGACACACAGACACATTGGGGAGACCGCATGGCAGATAAAGGCAGAGACTGGAGTTATGTTTCCACAAGCCAAGGAATGCCCAGGGCTACCAGAAGCCAGAAGCCAGGAGCCTCCCCCTAGAGCCTCCAGTGGGCACAAGGCTTTGCCAACACCTTGATTTTGGACTTCTAGCCTCCAAAACTGTCCTCTAGCACTGTGAGACAATACATTTCTGCTTTATACTATTCAGTTTGTGGCACTTTGTTACATCAGCCTAGGAAACAAATACACATAATGCATACTTAAAAGTTAATTTGATTTTTTGACTAGGTAATTTTTTTTTTTTTTTTTTTTTTGAGACAGAGTCTTGCTCTGTCGCCCAGGCTGGAGTGCAATGGCGCGATCTCAGCTCACTGCAACCTCCACCTCCCGAGTTCAGGTGATTCTCCTGCTTCTTCCTTCCGAGTAGCTGGGATTACAGGCATGCACCACCACACCCGGCTAAATTTCGCATTTGTGGTAGAGAAGGTGTTTCACCATATTGGCCAGGCTGGTCTTGAACTCCTGACCTCAGGTGATCCGCAAGCCTCGGCCTCCCAAATTGACTAGATAACTACTCTTATATACTGTGTGGCAATATGGTTTACTGGAAAGAACAAGGGTTTTTGGAGTCAAACAGACTTGAGTTTATAATTCTACCATTATGTTACCTCTCCTTAAGCCTGTTTCTTCACTCATAAAATGAAGAGGATTCATGAAGTAAAATATTTAGAGGCCTGTCCCATACAAAGCTTGACATTTAATAATATTAGTTCCTTTCTTTCATGGGTGCATTGGTATAGCTAATCTTGAAGAAATTTGGGGCTAGGTGTAGTGGCTCATGCCTATAATCCCAGCACTTTGGGTGGCTGAGGCAGGAGGATCACTTGAGGCCAGGAGGTTGAGACTAGCCTGGGCAACATAGCAAAAAAAAAAAAAAAAAAAAAAAAAGCTGGGCATGGTGGCACATGCCCATAGTCTTAGTTGCTTGGGAGGTTTAAGCAGGAGGATCACTTGAGCCCAGGAGTTTGAGGCTGCAGGGAGCTATGATTGTGCCACTGTACCCTAGCCTGACAACAGAGCAAGACCCTGTCTCAAAAAAAGAAAGAAAAGGAAAAAAGAAAAGAAGAGAGGACAGGAGGGGAGGGGAGAAGGAAAGAGAAGGAAGGAAGGAAGGAAAGGAGGGAAGGAAGGAGGGAAGGAGAGAAAGGAAGAAAGAGGGAGAAGGAGAGGGAAGAAAGAAAAGAAAGAAAGGAGGAAGGGAGGGAGGAAGGAAGGAAGAAATTTAGTCTTGTATTCTGTTGAAACTCAAGTATATTAATACAGTTGACAAAAATTTATTAAATATATTGGGCACTTACTGTACTATACACAAAAATGATCTTTAAAACATGTTGTCACTTTTCTTTGTCTCCCTTTCTTATTTTTGTATTTCTCTGTTTTTTCTTACTCTCCTGATAAAGGACTGAGTAATCTCAGGAGGTTCCATGAAGATCATAAAACAAGCTGCTTTTTGAAAAATGATGACTAGGATTTAGTTGTGCAGAAAAAAGGTAAAAGGACATTCAAGGAGCTCCCTTTTACTTACTCCATAGAGGAAAACAAACAGTTCTTATAGTGTGGCATGTAACATCTGTCTCCTGAAGTGATAGGGAGTACCTTTTGACTTATGACCTCATTAAACAAGAGGAACTAGTCCTTATAATTTTTGGTTGAAGACCTTAAAGTTCCCCATGTTAGCCTCTTCCTCAAAAGAGAGTTAAAGTTTCCTTGAATTCAAAGTCCAGGCTTTTCTCTAGGGACAGGCTGGGCATGCAGTAATTTCAGTTTCTCACAGTGCTTCAAGGCTCTCTTTCTTGTTCTTAATTAACTTTATCTAATTTTCTTACACTGTTTCTGGCCAGGTAGTTCCTCTTTTGAACAATGTTGCCTCAGGGCTTTTGCTCAGGTCCTTCTAATGTCTGATTCTTTCTCTTTTTCAAACTACACTTTTCCCCTGAGGATGACTTCAAAACTTACATCCACGAAGCTTTTTCTATTTAACATAAAATGATTTGCTTTCCTTTTACAATTTCAATTTTCTATATCCAATTTAAGTTCAACTTAGGGGAACATTTTTTCTCATTTGATGATTAACAAAGGCCTCTCATAGCTCACTGCAGCCTCAGACTCCTGGCCTCAAGTGATCCTCCTGCCTCAGCATCTCAAAGTGCTGGGATTACAGGCATGAGCCACCATGCCTGGCTACATTTTCACTCTTAAACTTGACTCTCTATAGCATTTTATACTGATGATCTCTCGTTTCTCTCCTTTTTGAAACTTCTTCCCTTTAGTTTTAATAACACCCATTTATCCTGGTTATCCTATCATTTTTCCCACTCAATGTTTATATATGCTGTGCTTCCATCTTTAACCCCATTTTAATTTCTTTATTGAACAAATATGTTCAAGTTTCTATTTTGGATCAGTTACTATGCGGCATGCATATCACATAGTGAATGGGTGAACAAGACAGATGTGGTATACATTGACTATGGAACTTACCCTTGAGCAGGGGCTATGAGGGGAAGACCTAACCTATTTTAGAGGTTTAGGGATGACATTCTTGAGAGTTTTAGTTGAGTCCTAAAAAAAAGATTAGGATTTAATGAGGCAAAGATTGAGTGAGAGGTTTGGGTAAGAGGATCAGGAGAGATGAAAAGAGGGTTCCAAATGTAGAATGTTGCATATTTTATTTTATTGCATATTTTAAAGCACAGGCTATCAGCTGGGTATGGTACCGCATGCCTATAATCCCAGTTACTCAGGAGGTTGAGGCAGGAGAATTACTTGAATCCAGGAGGCAGAGGTTGCAGTGAGCCGAGATCATGCCAAGTGCACTCCATCCTGGGCTACAGAGGGAGACCCTGTCTCAAAAAAAAAACAAAAACTTAGGAGCCAAGGTCGTGGCACCACTGTACTCCAGGATGGGCAACAGAGTGAGATCCTATCTCAAAAAAAAAAAAAAAGTTCACTATGTGGAATGAGGGAGCTAGAATCAGTGTGATAATATTTGATGTTGCACTATAAGACTGAATTCAGTTTGTGAAAAGATTTGTGAGTAATGTTAAGGGCAATAGGAAGCCATTGATTGACTCTCTTTTTTACATTTAAATTTTTTTTTTTTGAGATGGAGTCTTACTCTGTTGCCCAGGCTAGAGTGCAGTGGCACGATCTCGACTCACTGCAACCTCTGTCTCATGGGTTCAAGCGATTCTCCTGCCTCAGCCTCCCAAATAGCTAGGACTACAGGTGCATGCCACCACACCCAGCTAATTTTTGTATTTTTAGTAAAGACAGTTTTGCCATGTTGACAAGGCTGGTCTTGAACTCCTGGCCTCAAGTGATCTGTTCACCTCGGCCTCCCAAAGTGCTGGGGTTGTAGGCATGAGCCACCACGCCTAGTGGTTCTAATTTTTTTCTTGTCTTCCAATGATATATTGTGAATTTTCTTTCTTTCCTATTTATTTTGAGATGGGGTCTCACTCTGTCGCCCAGGCTGTAGTGCAGTGTCACCATCTCGGCTCACTGCAACCTCCACCTCCCAGGCTCAATCGAGCTTCCTGCCTCAGCCTCCCAGGTAGCTGGGACTACAGGTGCACAGTACCACACCCAGCTAATTTTTATTTTTTTTGTAGAGATAGGGTTTCATCGTGTTGCCCAGGCTGGTCTTGAACTCCTGGACTTAAGTGATCTGCCGGCCTTGGCCTCCCAAAGTGTTGGGATTACAAGCATGAGCCACCATACCCAGCCTGTGAATTTCTTGACTATAAAAATATAGTCTAGGCCGGGCGCAGTGGCTTACTCCTGTAATCCCAGCGCTTTAGGAAGCTGAGGCGGGCGTATCACGAGGTCCAGAGATCAACACTATCCTGGCCAACATGGTGAAACCCCGTCTCCACTAAAAATACAAAAATTAGCCGGGCGTAGTGGTGGGCTCCTGTAGTCCCAGCTACTTGGGAGGCTGAGGCAGGAGAATCAATTGAACCTGGGAGGCGGAGGTTGCAGTGAGTGGAGATCGCGCCACTGCACTCTAGCCTGGGCGACAGAGCAATACTCCATCTCAATAAATAAATAAATAGTCTAAATCTAGTATAAATCTAACACTTAATATTTCATACTATTCCCTATGTCTGAACTCAGTAAATATTTGATGATTGATTTAGCAATTTGTATTGGTTCTTGAACCAACGGTTGCATAAATATGTACTAGGGCTACCACAGATATTATCCACATATCTGATTGCACTACCTTTTCTGGAAGACATAACTAAAATATTCAGATGTAAAACTACCGCTTGTCAACTCATCTTTCTAGTATACATAGAATATATCTTTTATTTGAAACATGTTATAGTAGATCTAGAATAATATTTTATTCATTTAGAAGCTCAAAAATATTTTTCTGATTCAATTTAGTGTTTAAGTGAAGAGAACAAAACCTTGGGATTAGCTTCACGGGGATATAATGAAAAAAAGTTTGAGTTATAAGCATAGCTTGGATTTTTGTTTGTTTTTTTTTTTTGGTGACAGGGTCTCATTCTGTCACCCATGCTAAACTGCAGTGGCATGATCATGGCTTACTGCAGCCTTGACCTTCTGGACTCAAGCAATCCTCCTGCCTCAGCATCTGGAGCAGCTAGGACAACAAGCTTGTGCCATCACACCTGGCTAATTTTTTTTTTTTTTTTTTTTTTGAGACAGAGTCTCGCCCTGTCACCCAGGCTGGAGTGCAGTGGTGTGATCTCAGCTCAATGCAACTTCCACCTCCCAGGTTCAAGCAATTCTCGTGCCTTAGCCTCCTGAGTAGCTGGGATTACAGACATGCGCCACCACGCCTGGCTAATTTTTGTATTTCGGTAGAGACAGGGTTTTGTTGGCCAAGTAGGTCTCAAACTCCTGACCTTAAGTGATCCGCCTGCCTCGGCCTTCCAAAGTGCTAGGATTATAGGTGTGAGCCACCATGCCTGGCCACACCTGGCTAATTTTAAAATTCTGTAGAGATGTGGTCTTGCTATGTTCCCCAGGGCTGGTCTTGAACTCCTGGCCTCAAGTAATCCTCACACCTCAACCTCCCAAAGTCCTGGGATTACAGGTATAAACCACCATGCCTGACCTATTCAAGTTTTATTGTGAGATTGCAGCAATTCAGTTACGTCTTCAGGCTCCACTTCTTTTTTTTTTTTTTTTTTTTTTTGAGACAGAGTTTCACTCTTGTGTCTAGGCTGGAGTGCAATGGCATGATCTCGGCTCACTGCAACCTCCGCCTCACAGGTTCAAGCGATTCTCTTGTCTCGGCCTCCCGAGTAGCTGGGATTACAGGTGCCCGCCACCACACCTGGCTAATTTTTGTATTTTTAATAGAGACAGGGTTTCACCAGGTTGGCCAGGCTGGTCTGGAACTCCTGACCTCAAGTCATCTGCCCTCCTCAGACTCCCAAAGTGCTGGGACTACAGGCATAAGCCATCGCTCCCAGTCCTCCAGTCTCTACTTATATTTCTAGTTCTCTCTCTTTCTCTCTTACTCTGTCACTTAGGCTGAAGGCAGTGGTGCAGTCACAGCTCACTGTAGCCTCAACCTCCTGGGGTCAAGCAATTCTCCCACCTCAGCCTCCTGAGTAGCTGGGCCACAGACCCGAGCCATCACTCCTGGCTAATTTTTAAAAAATGGTTTGTAGACCAGGGTCTTGCTATGTTGCCCAGGCTGGTTTCAAACTCCCATACTCAAGTGATCCTCCTGCCCTGGCCTCCCAAAGTACTGGGATTACAGGCATAAGCCACCATGCCTAGCCTAATTCTAGGTCTCTTGCTATTTGTACCACATCTGCAGTTACTTCCTCCACTGAAGTCTTGAATCCCCTCAAAATCATTCATGAGAGTTGGAATCAACTTATTCCAAACTCATGTTCTTGTTAATATTTTAGCCTTCTATGAATCACAAATGTTCTTTTTTTTGAGACACAGTCTCTGTCGCCCAGGCTGGAGTACAGTGGCACAATTCATGGCTCACTGCAGCCTTGACCTCCCTGGACTCAAGTGATCTTCCTACCTCAGCCTCCTGAGTAGCTGGGACTACAGGCACATGCCACCATACCTGGCTAATTTTGTATTTTTTATAGAGATGGAGTTTTGCCATGTTATCCAGGCTGGTCTCAAAAATCCTAGGCCCAAGAAATTCGCCTTCCTTGGCCTCCCAAAGTGATGGAATTAATGGCCACTGTGCCCAGCCACAAATTATTATTATTATTATTTTTTGAGACAGAGTCTTGATCTGTCACTTAGGCTGGAGTGCAGTGGTACGATCTTGGCTCACTACAACCTCCACCCCCTGAGCTCAAGTGATCCTCCCACCTCAGCCTCCGAGTAGCTGGGACCACAGGTATGGGCCTCTACGCCTGGCTAATTTTTCTATTTTTAGTAGAGACAAGGTCTCCCCATGTTGCTCAGGCCGGTCTTGAACTCCTGAGCCCAAGCGTCCACCCGCCTCTGTCTCTCAAAGTGCTGAGATTACAGACGTGAGCCACTGCACCCAGCCTCTACAAATGTTCTTAATGGCATCTAGATTGGTGAATTCTTTCCAGAAGACTTTCAAATTATTTTGCCCAGATCCATCAGAGGAATTACATCATGGCAGGTATAGCCTTATAAAAGGTATTTCTTAAATAATAAGATTTCAAAGTAGAAATTACTCCTTGCTCCATGGGCTGCTGTTAGCAGACATGAAAAGATTAATGTCCTTGTAAATCTTCATCAGAGATCTTGGGTGACCAGGGACATTGTCAGTGAGCAGTAGTATTTTGAAAGGAATCTTTTTTTAAGTAGTATATCTCAACAGTGAACTGAAAATATTCAGTAAACCATGCTGTAAACAGATGTGCTATCATCCAGGCTTTGTTGTTCCATTTATAGAGCGCAGATAAAACAGATTTAGCACAATTCTTAAAGGCTAGGATTTTAGGAATGGTAAGTGAGCATTGGCTTCCACTTAAAGTCACCAGCTGTCCCTAACAGGAGAATCAGCCCGTCCTCTGAAGCTTTGAAACCAGATATTGACGTCTCTGCAGCTATGAAAGTTCTAGATGGCATCTTCTTCCAATAGAAGGCTGTTTCATTTACATGGAAAATGTGTTGTTTAGTGTAGCCACCTTCAGTGATCTTAGCTAGATTTTCTGGATAACTTGCTACAGCTTTTTCATCAGCACTTGCCACTTCCCCTTGCACCTTTATGTTATGGAGATTGCTTTTTTTTTAAACTTCATGAACCAACCTCTGCTGGCTTCCGACTTTTCTTGTACAGCTTCTTTACCCTTCACCCTTCATAGAATTGAAGAGAGTTAAGTCCTTGCTCTGGATTAGGCTTTGGTTTAAGGGAATATTATGGTTAGTTTGACCTATCTGGACCATGGAAACTTTCTCCATATCAGCAACAGTAAGGCTGTTTTGCTTTCTCGTTATTCATGTGTTCACTAAAGTAACACTTTGAATTTCCTTAAAGAATTTTTCCTTTGCATTCACAATTTGGCTGTTTGGCACAAGAGGCCTAGCTTTTGGCCGGTCTGTGTTCTTGACGTGCCCTCTTCACTAAGCTTAATTATGTTTAGCTTTTGATTTAAAGTGAGAGACATACAACTCTTTTACTTGAACACTTAGAGGTCATTGTAGTATCATTTTGTCTCAGGAAATAGGGAAGCCTGAGGAGAGGGAGAGAGATGGGGGAATGGTGGTTCCATGGTAACTCCCATTACCCTCTCCCCAACCCTTGGCAACCTCTATTCTACTTTCTGTTTCTATAAATTTGTTTATTCTATTTACACACACAACATTTATTGATTAAACTCACTGTCCTCTTTGAGTGCAGTTCGTGGTGCCCCCAAACAATTATAATAATATTGAAGGTCACAGATCACAGATCACCATGACAGATGTAATAAAGAAAATTTTGAAATATTTTGAGAATTATCAAAATGTGACATAGGGACATGAAGTGAGCACATGTCATTGGAAAAATTGTGCCAATACATTTGCTTGATGCAGGGTTATAAGAAATGCATAAAGCAAGGTACAATAAAACAAGGTATGCCTGTATCCAAGTTATACTGCTTATCATCAGGGACTTGTCTCATGAGCTGGAAACTAACATGATACTAATTCTCTTTTTTTTTTTGAGACAGAGTCTGGCTCTGTGGCCCAGGCTGAAGTGCAGTGGTGCGATCTCCGCTCACTGTAAGCGCTGCCTCCCAGGTTCACGCCATTCTCCTGCCTCAGCCTCCCGAGTAGCTGGGACTACAGGAGCCTACCACCACGCCCGGCTAATTTTTTGTATTTTTAGTAGAGACGGGGTTTCACAGTGTTAGCCAGGATGGTCTCTATCTCCTGACCTCGTGATCTGCCCACCTTGGCCTCCCAAAGTGCTGGGATTACAGGCATGAGCCACCGCGCCCAGCCCACATGATACTAATTCTCAACAGGCAGAATGAAATAAAACCATTTATTGATACAGTGCTTTATGATTTTTTCAAAGTTTATTATATGCATAAGTCATTTATTTGGGAAAGTTGAATACCATGTGGTATGTGATAGGGATAGAAAGATAGTAAGATTCCTGTTCTTTGAAGAAGTGAGGGAGGCACACATAGAAAAATAATCCATAATGCATGATTAAATGCTATAGTAAAGCTACTTACAAAGGGTTTTGAGAATACAGAGGAATAACTGATTAACTTCCTCTGGAAGTCAAGATCGAAATAATTCACTGAAAAGGTGATCTTTAGTAATTTAACAAAATGAGCAAGGGATAAGGACAGGAGGAACATAAATGAGGCCAGGAAAACTGGAAAGTGTGTTGTACCGTCACACAAGGTCAAGCAGTAGAATAGGAGAGTGTAATGTAAGGTACATGGTATTGAGATGTAGGGGAAATTATGTCTGAGTTAAAGCTATTTGGGACCAGAATGATGATGATTATTGTTATTACTATTTTATTGTGGTAAAACATCTGTAACAAAATTTACTATTTTTACCATTTTAAGTGTATAATTTAGTGGCATTAAGTACATTCACGATGTTGTGTAACCATGATTACTACCATCTATTTCTAGAACTTTTTCACTATCCCAAACCAAGCAAAACCTCTACCTATTAAGCAGTAATTCCCATTGCCCTTCCCTCCAGCCTGTGGTAACCTCTATTGTAGTTTCTGTGTCTATGAATTTGTCTATTCTAGATACCTCATATAGGTGGATTATACAATATGTGTCCTTTTGTATCTGGCTTATTTCACCTGGCATAATGTTTTCAAGATTTGTTTATGTCGTAGCATGTATCAGAACTTCATTCCTCTTTATGGCTGAATAGTATTTTATTGTATTGTTTATACCATGTTTTGTTTTTCATTCATCTGTTGATGAACACTTGAGTTGTTCCCCTCTTTCAGTTATTGTGAGTAATGCCTCTATAAACGGTGGTGTACAAGTTATCTATTTGAGTCCCTGGTTTCACTTCTTTTATGTCTAGCAGTGGAAATGCTGGGCCATATTCTACATTTAACTTTTTTTTAGAGACAAGGTCTCTCTCTGTCACCTAGGCTGGGTACAGTGGCATGACTGTGGCTCACTGCAGCTTCGACCCACCTCAAGCGATTCTCCCACCTCAGCCTCCTGAATAGCCGGGACTGCAGGTGTGTGCACCAAAACCACAGGCAACAAAACTAAAAATTGACAAATGGGATTACATGAAATTGAAAAGCTCCTGTACAGCAAAAGAAAACTATCAACGGAGTCTAAAGGTACCTACAGAGTAGGAGAAGATATTTGGAAATCGTATATTTGATAAGGGGTTAATATCTAAAATATATAAGGAACTTATACAATGTAATAACAATGAACAACCTGTTTTAAAAATGGGCAAAGGACTGTAATAGACATTTCTTGAAAGAAGACATACAAGTGGTCAACAGGTACAGTCATATGGAAAAATGTTCAACATTATTAATCATCAGGGAAATGCAAATCAAAACTACAGTGAGATACTATCTCACACCTGCTAGAATGGTTATTGTCAGAAAGGTGAAAGATAACAAATGTTGGTGAGGATGTGGAGAAAGGGGAACCCTTGTACGTTGTCGGTGGGAATGTAAATAGCCACTATGGAAAACAGTATGTAGGTTCCTCAGAAGTTAAAAATAGTACTATATTATGATCTGGCAATCCCACTTCTGGGCATATGTTTAAAGGAAGGCTACCAGGGACTGGGGGAAGGGGAAAATGGGATGTTGGTCAAGGGGTAGCTGAATATATATATTCAGATAGCCAGGTGTGGTGATGCATGCCTATAATCCCAGCTACCTGAGAGATTGAGGTAGGATCCCGGGAGTTAGGATCAAATTCCTTTGATCCCAGGAATTTGAGACTGCAGTGAGCTATGATTGTGCCTCTGTACTCCAGCCTGGATGACAGTACAAGACCCTGTCTCAATCAATCAATCAATCAGTCAATTAAAAAATACATACGGCCAGGCACAGTGGCTCACGCCTGTAATCCCAGCCCTTTGGGAGGCCGAGGCGGGCGGATCACGAGGTCAGGAATTCGAGACCAGCCAGACCAATATGGTGAAACCCTGTATCTACTAAAAATACAAAAATTAGCTGGGCGTGGTGGCACACACCTGTAATCCCACTTACTCGGGAGGCTGAGGCAGGAGAATTGCTTGAACCCGGAAAGCAGAGGTTGCAGTGAGCCGAGATTGTGCCGCTTCACTCCAGCCTGGGGGACAGAGTGAGACTTTGTTTCAAACAACAACAACAACAACAAAACGAACAAACAAAAAACAAACATACATACATACCTGGAAAAGTTCTTAAAAGAACATCTGACTAAAGAATATGGATATAAACTTTCCATACCAAATCCTGCAAGGTAGTTTTATAATTATACATGTTCTACTTATAAATCTTATAGATTATGCCACTGCCTTGATGCCACATGTGGTATTTCTTACCTTAACTGAAAAAGAGAAAACTATTTTAGAGTTTAATGGGGAAAGTTTCTTAACAGATTTTAGTTCCTTAAATGGTTCCCCTCCCTAAGAGGAAAAACATTTTTCCCCAAACATGTTGGGGAAATGCTTCCAATTAGAGAGGCATTCCAGGCACCCTAACTTTAATATGAATTAACAGCATAGTGTCTATATTTTTCAAATGAAATTCAGGACATGATGTCCGAAAAAGATTGCTTTTCTTTTTTTTTTATTATTGTGTAAGTATGTATGTGGTAAAAAACACATACCTTCAAAGGAGTGGGGAGAGACAGTCCTTCGAAGGGCCTGGGATGAGAACTAGAAATATTTGCCAACGTTAATGAACTATCAAAAGTCTTGATTATTAATTCATTCAAACATAAACCTAACATAGGATTGCTTTTTTGTGTGTGTGTGTGATGGATTCTTTCCCTGTCACCCAGGCTGGAGTACAATGGCGCGATCTTGGCTCACTACAACCTCTGCCTCCCGGGTTCAAGCGATTCTCTTGCCTCCGCCTCCCAAGTAGCTGGGATTACAGGTGCCCACTACCACGCCTGGCTAATTTTTGTACTTTTAGTATAGATGGGGTTTCACCATGTTGGCCAGACTGGTTTCGAACTCCTGACCTCAGGTGATCCACCTGCCTTGGTCTCCCAAAGTGCTGGGATTACAAGTGTGAGCCACTGTGCCAAGTCATTAACATAGGATTTCAAATCCTTGAAATTTAAAGTTTGTGAACTTCAAACTTGCATGTTCTTGGGAGAACGTAACAAGAAAGAGGTTAAAACTGCTGAATAAACTATAATTGTTCTCCAACTTTATCTGGACCTTTAATCTATTACCTCTTCCTTTCTAGCAGCCCTATGTATTCTTTACTTTCCTCCCTATCCAGCTAAGATTTTGTTTCAATTTAGTTTCTTGCCATTACCCTCTCTTTTACATGCCGATTTCAAGCACAGCTGCAGAAAATCATATAACCAGATTTGCAGGAATTTATCATCAGCAAACTCAACTGAGTTTTCAATAACACGTTACATATTATATTTCTCCAGGCAACACACCCTTTCCAACAACTTTCAGATCTCTGCCCTCCTTAGGCCCATTTAAAATTTTTCTCCTTTCTCAAGCTTAGTAGGTGATCTTGTCTCCTGCTTGACCAAGAATTGGACTGATAAAACTTTAACTACCAAATCTGTAGGAATACTTACATCTGTACCCATCTGTCTTTCCTCTTTGTTAAAATAAAAGAAGGTTCATCCATTCTCCAGGGCCAGCCTCTCTACCTGTTCTCTGTATCCAATGTCTTCCATCTTTTCAAAGACTTTGTAGAATTAGTAATCCAGTCCTCCTCTTATATTCAGCCTCTCAGTCTATACGTGCTCCTCAGCATTTAAAAAATAGTTGTCTGGCCTGGCGCGGTGGCTCATGCCTATAATCCCAGCACTTTGGGAGGCCAAAGCAGGCAGATCACTTGAGGTCAGGAGTTCGAGACCAGCCTGGCCAACCTGGTGAAACCCCGTCTCTACTAAAAAATACAAAAATGGCCGGGTGCGGTGACTCATGCCTGTAATCTCAGCACTTTGGGAGGCCGAGCGGGTGGATCACGAGGTCAGGAAATAGAGACCATCTTGGCCAACATGGTGAAACCCCATCTCTACTAAAATACAAAAAATTAGCTGGGCGTGGTGGCGCGCTCCTGTAATCCCAGCTACTTGGGAGGCTGAGACAGGAGAATCATTTGAACACAGGAGGTGGAGGTTGCGGTGAGCTGAGATCATGCCATCACACTCTAGCCTGGGCGACGGAGCAAGACTCCATCTCAAAAAAAAAAAAAATACAAAAATTAGCCTGGTGTGGTGGTAGGCACCTGTAATCCCAGCTACTTGGGAGGCTGAGACAGGAGAATTGCTTGAACCCAGTAGGTGGAGGCTGCAGTGAGCCAAAATTGTGCCACTCACTGCACTCCAGCCTGGGCTACAGAGTGAAACTCCATATCAAAAATAAAAAATATTTGTCTTACTTCCCCTTTCCAGGAAAATTTCTTGAAAAGACATTTTATCTCTGCATTTTCTGCTTTCATCTGCATTTTCTCTTCCTACTCCTGATAATTTCAGCATCTTTTCCCCAGCATTCTATGTTCTTGGCTTCTTATCTCTCAGTTTACTTCTTAGTCTCCTTTGCTGACTTCACCTGTATTCATTATTAAATGTTATAGTTCATAGTTTTCTGTCTGAAATCTTCTCATTCTACTCTCTTACTAAGTCATCATACTCACTTATAAAACTTGTTACACTTTATGTGCTAATGACTCCAAATCTGTATCCTTTATCCAGACTTCTCTCTTGTTTCTTATATATTGCTGTATCTTTAGGCCTTACACAGTGTCTTTCACTTAGCAGGTGTTCAATAAATGTTTCTTTGTGACTAGCTGACTGACTAAATAAGTAAACTTTATAGTAATTCTTTGTGATTCTTCTTAACAGACCAAGATCAAATCCTTTGTATCCCTAGGTCTAGCACATAGCGGGTACTCACTAAGTGCTTTATAAATGACTGATTGAATAAATAATGAATAAGCACCACAATAAAATAAAATTTCTTAATAAGATGAATGAGTGAATGAAAAAAAACTTTGTGCTGTTCATTATCGCCAATCAAGACCAAAGACCTTGTTTATTCTCTTTGAAAATGTAAGTGGGGGCCCGGAGCAGTGGCTCACGCCTGTAATCCCAACACTTTGGGAGGCCGAGGTGGGCAGATCACAAGGTCAGGAGATTGAGACCATCTTGGCTAACACGGTGAAACCCCGTCTCTACTAAAAATACAAAAAATTAGCCGGCTGTTGTGGCGGGTACCTGTAGTCCCAGCTACTCAGGAAGCTGAGGCAGGAGAATGGCATGAACCCAGGAGGCGGAGCTTGCAGTGAGCCGAGATCGCGCCACTGCACTCCAGCCTGGACAACAGAGCGAAACTCCATCTCAAAAAAAAAAAAAAAAGAAAAGGTAACTGGGTAGGCCAGGTGCAGTGGCTCACACCTGTAATCCCAGCACTTTGGGAGGCCAAGGCAGGTAGATCACCTGAGGTCGGGAGTTCGAGACCATCCTGGCCAACATAGTGAAACCCCATCTCTACTAAAAATACAAAAATTAGCCAGGCCTGGTGGTGTGTGCCTGTAATCCCACCTACTCAGGAGGCTGAGGTGGGAGAATTGCTTGAACCTGGTAGGTGGAGGTTGCAGTGAGCCAAGATCGTGCCACTGCATTCCACTCTGGGCAGTAAGAGCGAAACTCCATCTCAAAAAAAAAAAAAAATGTAACTGATAACTGGATATAAATTATGCTAAAACCTGGTTTAAGAAGACAGTAATTCATTAACAGATAAGTGAAAGTTGCAGATGTGGTTGGAATGTTGACTGCATACTCTGTGTGAACTTTGAGTAGTGAGAATAAAAAATGTTAATCACCTACCAGGTCTAGTATATACACAGTAGTCACAGACAGACTCTGGACTGGGTCTATTTGAGAAAGTATTCAAAACCTGCTGTAGGTATATGACTGAGGACACAGTTTCCTCATTTGCGAAATGGGGAAAAATAACTATGCCTACTTTCATAGGGAGGTTATGAGGATTAAATTAGATAATGCTTATAAAGCACTTAGCCTAGGACCTGGCACAAAAATAATCATTTAGTACCCACTTATTATTAATGCTATTCCATTTTGATCCAGCTGGTATAGGTGTTAACCATACTATAGATGAATAATTGCCAAACCTGGCTGCTTATCAGAATCACTTAAGATTTTTAAAATAAAAATTCCTGGGCCTTCCCCAGACGACTGAATCAGATTGGAAGTAGAATATGTCTTTTTTAAAGCTCCCCAGGTGATTCTGAGCATCAGCCAGGTTTGGCAGTTATGTTACAGAGATAGACTTGTCTCTAGAAATCATCTGAGTATGAGATATAATCAAGAAAAATATTTCTGGTGTGGAGAAAAAGGAGTCAAGAATGAAATCTGTAGTAAGCCAATTGTATATAACCTTTGGAATAAATGGTCATAGTTGTGCTGATTGCCCAAGAACAGACTGTAATGAAAGGAAAGCAGGCACAGCTGAGCCATTTTCAAGGTCCCCAAATGGAAAGAGAAGCAGAGCAACTGAGCTGTTAAGAGCTGCCAAAATTAATTTAGAGAAGCCACGTAGGATGGGGAAACATGAAAAGAACTTCAGAAGAGAGCTGGTAGAAAAATAAAAATGAAGTTTTTGATATTGCAGGAAGAAAGATTAAGGGAAAATAAATGAAGTAGCTGGGGATGAACAAGAAGTACTATAGGGAAGTATCGGAAAAAAGAATTCTTGCTGAGGAAAACAAATAAAGAACATAAATAAAGAACATAAAACTCAGGAGAGAGGTCTCAGGAAGGACAGTAAACACATTTTAAGAGATTCACAGGGAAAAGGCCAAACAGAGCAAGGATAATTGGCCTATAATAGATGGACTCAAAATCCCAAAGAAACAAGTATTACAAAAAGAGAGGGATAAGGTAAAGCCTAAAGGCAATGACGGTGATAACAAGGGGAAATAAATGAAGGCGCTCAAAAGAAACCTTGAAGAATAATTAAAATTGTGCAAATATGGATAAAGTATAACTTAAGGTAGGAGAGTGTGTAGTACAAAGAGTATGGGACATAAAAGTCTAGGGGATCATTGAGCAAACATTTATTCAGTGTTTATGGGTATCAGGAAGTTTATGTGTTGTTACCTGTCTGGAATATATTTAGAAAAAAAGTGAAAATATTCTGGAAGCATGATCAATTCAACAGAGAATATGTGTGGCAAAATGAAGATAACCTCTTTTTCTAATCATGTAATAGTAAGAACTCAAATTAATTTCTCAACAGCGGGGACGTTTTGGCAGTCATTTAGAAGATAAACAAATTCCTAATGACCACAAGGAAATTAAAACTGTGAGGAGAGAGCTGGGTGTGGTAGCCTGAGCATGTTGTCACAGCTACTGAGTTTGAGTCCAGCCTGGGCAACACAGTGAGACTCCATCTTTAAAAAAATGAAAAAACAGTGAACTATGATAAAAAAATGAAAAAACAGTGAACTATGAAAAGGAATAGTTAGAAGGGAAGTTAAGCTTTCTTTTGAAGGTGAGGGGATAGTGGTGGAGATAGTAAATGAAGGCTGTCAGAGGAAGCGTTAAAGCCAAAGGAGTTAAAGAGCTGGCCGGGCGCGGTGGCTCACGCCTGTAAGTAATCCCAGCGCTTTGGGAGGCCAAGGCAGGCAAATCACGAGGTCAGGAGTTCCAGACCAGCCTGGCCAACAGGGTGAAACCCCATCTCTACTAAAAATACAAAAAATTAGCTGGGCGTAGTGGCAGGCGCCTGTAATCCCAGCTACCCGGCAGGCTGAGGCAGGAGAATGGCATGAACCCGGGAGGCGGAGGTTGCAGTGAGCCGAGATTGTGCCACTGCACTCCAGGCTGGGCAACAGAGTGAGACTCTGTCTCAAAAAAACAAAAAAGAGCTAAAAGACCAGACTGGGCAACATAGCAAAACCCTGTCTCTACCAAAAATACAAAAATTTAGCCAGGAGTGGTCATCTGTGCCTGTGGTCCCAGCTACTCAGGTGGCTAAGGTGGGAGGATCACACGGGCTTGGAGGCAGAGGTTACAATGAACTGAGATTGTGCTACTACACTCCACCCTGGATGACAGAGGGACCCAGGTTGAATATATATATTTAACTATAGATTGAATTTCCCCACCTCCATTAAAAGTTTTTTTCAATGTATAAGAATATGAAAGAGACAGTTCAGGGAAGCTGAAGCCACTCACAGCCTAATATTTAAGAAGAGCATACCTCTAGCAATTTCAGAAGCAGATTTAAAATGGAGTACAGAGAACCTGGCATAGCATCATAAAAATTGATTTAAAAAAGTGAGACCCCCCCTCTTCTCTACAAAAGACAAAAAAAATTATCTGGGCGTGGTAGCACATGCCTGTGGTCCCAGCTACTTGGGAGGCTGAGGTGGGAGGATCTTTTGGGCCTGAGAGCTCAAGATTGCAGTGAGCTGTGGTCATGCCACTGCACTCTAGCCTGGGCAATAGGGTTTTTTAAAATAAAAAACCAAAGTGTTTAAAATGAATACTAAGGATGATGATGTTCTTGGAAGGGCAACAAGTACAAAAAAAGATATAGGTTCTGCAAATGAAGGAATTGGGAAGCAAAGTAAAATACAGGCTAACTGGAAGTTATTACTGAGCAGTTCTGAGTGAGCAAACTGATCAAATACTGTAGTTGTTGGTGTCAGGTTTTTTTTGCTTCCCCTGTAGCTTCCCCTCAGTGATCTCATTCCTATGACCTGGATTACCATTTGAATGTGAATGGCTCTCTGGTCGTCACCCGAGCTCCAGATGTCCAACTGCCTACTGAAGATCTCTTCTTGGATATGTCACAGATGCCTCAAAATCAATAGGTCAAAATCTCAAAAAATCATTTCCCCGATTCTCTCCCTGACCCCAAGTCTGTTCCTCTTCCTGTGTTTCCCCATTACAGAAAATTATATTCTTACTCATCTAGTCACCCCGATTAGAAATCTAAGCATCATACTTGATGTTTCTCCTTTTACCCCTGTATCTAATCAATTCCACAAGACTATTCTTCCCCTTTAATATCTCACATGTATTTACCTCTCTTTTCTGATTCTATTAGTTTAGACCAGAAATTGAAAAGACTTTTTCTGTAAAAGTCCAGACAGTAAATACTTTAGGCTTTGCAGGCCCTATAGTCTCTGCTACAACCACTGTAGCTCAAAAGCAGCCATACACAATATGTAAACAAATTAGTGTGGCTGTTTTCCCATAAAACTTTATTTGTAGACACTGAAGTTTAAGTTTCATATAATTCATGTATCATAAAATCTTTTGATTTTTTTCCTCCAGCTATTTAAAAAAGAAAAAGTAACAGTCATCCTTAGCTTCCTTCCCTACAAAAACAGGCTCACAGGCCATAGTTTGCCCACCCCTGACTTAGACCAACATTCTCACCTATAATATGGCAGTCGTACTTGGCCTCCCTCCTTCTCATCTTGCCCGCTCTGGCCTACTCTTCATGTTGCAGCCAGATTGACTTTTTAAAATTGAAAATCGGGACTGGGTGCGCGTGGCTCATGCCCATAATCCCAGCACTTTGGGAGGCCGAGGCGGGTGGATCGCCTGAAGTCAGGAGTTTGAGACCAGCCTGATCAATATGGTGAAATCCTGTCTCTACTAAAAATACAAAAATTAGCTGTGTGTGGTGGTGTGTGCCTGTAGTCCAAGCTACTTGGGAGGCTAAGGCAGGAGAACCACTTGAACCTGGGACATGGAGGTTGCAGTGAGCCAAGACTGGGCCACTGCACTCCAGCCTGGGCAACAGACCGACACTCTGTCTCAAAAAAAAAAAAAAAATTGGAAGTTGGATTTTACTACCTTGTTAAAAGAACTTTAAAGATTGACCATAGCTTACAGGATGAATCCATATTTCTTGGAAGACTCTTCATAATTGTGAACCTTACTTACCTTTCTAGCCATGTTTCTTACCAGTTCTCCCTAATTCTCTGTTGCAGCTACTGAGAATTGTTTATAGTTCCTAGAATGTTGTTTTTCTTATCTAAGTTTTAACATGTGCCTTGAATGCCTTTCCTCCTTATCTTCTCCCTACTTATACCTGGTTCCTGCAGGACTCATATCAGTCATCATCATCATCTCCAGAAGCCTTCTCTCACTCCATGAAGGCTGTATTAAATCCTTCTATTAAGTTAGCGCATCATGTCTGTAGAACCGAATGATAGCATTTATTTTACAGTATTATGATAGCCTATTTACTTGACTCCCCTCCTAAATAATAAGCTCTTTGAGTACATAGTGTTTGTCTATTGTTTTATCCTCAGTTTCCATTTTTCTTTTTTTGAGATGGGGTCTTGCTCCGTTGCCCAGACTGAAGTGCAGTGGCTTGATTATGGCTCATTGCCCTCCTGACTTCTGGGCTCAAGTGATCTTCCCACCTCAGCCTCCCGAGTAGCTGGGACCATAGGCATATGCCACCACACTTGACTAATCTGTTTATTTATTTATTTTTTAGTAGAGATGAGATCTCACTGTGTTTCCAGGCTGGTCTTGAATTCCTGAGTTTAAATGATCCTCCTGCCTCAGCCTCCAAAATGCTGGGATTATAGGCATGAGCCACCACGCCTGGCCTTCCAGCTTCCTGTATGATACCCCATAGTAATGTGTGAGTGGGGTTTTTGTTTGTTTGTTTGTTTGTTTTGTTTTGTTTTCATTTTTGTTTTTGAGACACGGTCTCGCTCTGTCACCTAGGGTAGGAGTGCAGTGGTGCAGTCACAGCTCGCTGCAACCTCAACCTTTAGGGCTCAATCAGTCATCCCACCTCAGCCTCTCAAGTATCTGGGCCTTTAGGCATGCACCACTGTGCCTGGCTAAGTTTTTGTATTTTTTGTAGAGAGGGGATTTTGCCATGTTGCCCAGAGTAGTCTCAAACTCCTGGGCTCAAGTGATCCTCTTGCCTTAGCCTCCCAAAGTGTTGGGATTACAGGCGTGAGCCACTGCACCTGGCCATTTTTTGTTTGTTTGTTTTACATTTTAAAAATTGACATATAATTCATGTACCATAAAACTTATCCTGTTCAAGTGTACAATTTAGTGCATTTTACTATATCTAAAATGTTGAGCAACCATCACCATGATCTAATTCCAGAACATTTTCATCACCCCCAAAAGAAACCTTGTGCTCAACAAAAAGTCACTCCTTATTCCTTCCTGCCCCCAGCCCCTGGCAGCCACTAATCTACTTTCTTTCTTTATGGCTTTACCTATTCTGTACATTTCATATCAATGCAATCAGATAATATTTGAACTTTTGTGACTGTCTTTTTTCATTTAGCATATATAATGTTTTCCAAGCTCATCCATATTTTATCATGTACTAGTACTTTATTCCTTTTTTATTACTGAATATCAACATTATATTTCATTATTTATTTATTTATTTATTTTTTGAAATAGGGTCTTGCTCTGTCTCCCAGGCTGGAGTACACTGGTGCAATCCTAGCTCACTGCAGCCTCAAACTCCTGTGCTCAATGATCCTCCTACCTCAGTCACCTAAGTAGCTAGGACTACAGACATGTTCCACCATGCCTGGCTAATTTCATTTTTTATTTTCTTTAGTTTTTGTAGGTCTCACTATGTTGGCCAGGCTGGTCTTGAACTGTTGGCCTCAAGTGATCCTCTTGCTTTGGCCCTCCAAACTACTGGGATTCTAGACATAAACCACTGTGTCCGGCCTTGCTGTATATTTTAAACTTCATTCTTCAAAGCACCCAGGACTCTGGGGAGAAAAAAAGAGGGACCCCCTAGACTCCTTCTCTTTCTTCACCTAGAACATTTATATTTTCATCTATTTATGGACAAACTTTTATTTTAAATTTGAAAGTCATGGGCTCTCAGATTGAAGAATATACTCTACCTGGGACTGAAAGATACTCCATGGTCTTTTTACTCCATTTTCCTTTCCAACTCTTCTTTTCATGTGCTGCAGTCAAACAGTATGTTGATGGAGTCTTGAGGTATATCTCATGCTTTCTTGCCACTGTATCTTTTCTTATACCATCTCCTCCATCTGAAATGCCCCTTTCCCATCTGTTTAAATTTTTACCTAACTTTCAATGCCTAATTCAGATATAATCAATTCCATGAAGTTTTCCCAGATCTCTGGATTCTTGTAGTAATTATACTGCTTTAGATGGTGCCTTGTCTAATTCCTTGAGACTACTCTCATGATTTCTTAGTTGTTTTATACTTTCCCATCCAGTGGCTTGACATGGGATGGTGGGGAAATGGGGGTTGGGGGTGACTATAACAGATTGCATGGGCCAGGCATTGTGGCTCACTCCTGTAATCCCAGCACTTTGGGAGACCAAGGCAAGAGGATCACTTAAGCCCAGGAGTTCAAGACCAGCCTGGGCAACATAGCAAGACCTCATCTCTACTAAAAATAAAAAAATTAACCTGGCATGGTGGCAAATGCCTGTAGTCTCAGCTACTCAGGAGGCTGAGATGGGAGGATTGCTTGAGCCCTGCAGATGGAGACTGCAGTGAGCTGTTTTGCCACTGCACTCCAGCCTGGTCTGCAGAGTGAGACCATGTCTCCAAAAAAAAAAAAAAGTGGGGGGGGGATAGCATGAGGGAGATCTTTGTGATGATAAAAGTATTCTGCATCTTGATTGTGATGGTGGTTATACAAATCTGCACATATTTTAAAATGACATAGAGCTATACATTCATATTGTACCAATGTCAGTTTCCTGGTTTTGATGTTGTACTGTAGTTATATAAGATGTACCCATTGTGGGAAATTATGTGAATTGTGTGAAGGTTACCTGGGACCTCTCTTTGCTATCTTTGCAATTTCCTGTGAATCTGTAATTAATTTTAAAATAAAAAGTTTAGGTTGGCCATGGTGGTTCATGCATATAATCCCAGACTTTGGGAGGCTAGCAGGAGAATCACTTGAGTCCAAGAGTTCAAGACCAGCCTAGGCAATATAGCAAGACCCCATCTCTGCAAAAAAATATATTTTTAAAAATTAACTGGGTGTTATGATACATACCTGTAGTCTCAGCTGTTTGAGAGCCTGAGATAGGAGGATAGACTTGGGCCCTGGAGGTCAAAGCTGCAGTGAACCGTGATTGCATCACTGTACTCCAGCCTGGTTGACAAAGCAAGACTCTGAAAAAAAAAAGTTTAAAAATATATTCTTCAGGCCAGATGTGGTGGCTCACGCCTGTAATCCCAGCACTTTGGGAGGCAGAGGCCGGCAGACCACTTGAAGTCAGGAGTACGAGACCAGCCTGGCCAACATCGTAAAACCCCATCTCTACTAAAAATACAAAGATTAGCTGGGTGTGGTGGTGCGCACCTGCAGTCCCAGCTACTTGGGGGCTGAGGCAGGAGAATATCTTGAACCTGGGAGGCGGAGGTTGCAGTGAGCTGAGATCACACCACTGCACCACAGCCTGGGCGACAGAGTGAGACTCAGTATAAAAAAAAAAATCATTTTTCCATGGTGCTACTTCTGATTAATGTGAATCTGCCTGTGCCTTCCAAAGTAAAGTTACTTTGGGGTAGACAAGAGATGTATTTTTAGTGATATTTTAGTTACATTTTGCAATTAGAACAAACTTGTCTAAAGCAGTAACTGAGACAGAGTGGTTGGTTCCCTGTCTATGACGTCCTGGCTTATCCAAGGTCTTATTTTAATTTTTAAGTTGACTGGTAAGCCTTTGAGTCATGTTTTGGTATACTTTTAAGTTCTTAGTATTCTTATGTACTGGCTCCTAGAAGACAGTGACCATAGCTCTGAGTTTTAGAAAAAAATCATTATGTGATGTTCAGTTCAAACTTTAAAACTTTTAAAGTTGTTACATTGTTTATCGATTGAAATGAATTTTCTTGTGCAAATTTAGAGTAAGCATTATAAGATCAGAATTTAGTGCTGATTTTTTTTGGAAAGAGGTAGAATATAAATAAATAACCAGAGTTTTTCATTTGCATTTATGATCAAGTTCTAAGTGAATATGAACCAAAAAAAATGAGCAAAACTACATATTTTTTAGTGAAATGAAAACTTAATTTTTTTTCAGGTTAAACTACAGAACAACATATCGTATCAGATGGCAGACATACATCATTTAAAGGGTAAGAACCTTAATTACAGATTAAAGATAAACAAAGGTCTCTAAATGCCTAAAATTGTGAAGAATTAAGAAATAGTAAATTAGCCAAATGAAATACAGTTTTCTGAACAAACTCCTCTGATGGTAAAACATGTATCCTTTTGCCTTAAGATATAATAAATTATTTAATGATGCTTTATATATGATAAATCCAAGTTAAAATTTGAGATCTATTTCTTAACCTTGTGCTATAGACAGAGTTATGCAATGAAATGTTCTTAAGAGAATACTCAAAAAAAAATTGAGCTGTAGCTTCAGAAGCCACCAAATTTCTAGGGAAAAGGTGAGAAAGGTTCCCTCTGTACTGTGTCCAATCTGCTAAATTAATTCATTCAGGTCTAGGGATGCTTTGGATAGAGCCTCCAAGCTTAATGTTTTAGATACCCTGGGAACAGAAAGAAACCTGGAAGATAGATCAATATATAATAAATAAATAATAATAAATATAAAAATATACATACATATTTTTACTTGGATGAAGTGATAAAGAGGTACTACAGCTTTTATGGAGAAAAAAAAAAGCCCTACAATCCGTTTATGTTACTTCACGCCATCGCTGTTGGCCTTTGAAGTTTGGGATCTGAGGAACAATCCTCATCTCCCTCACACCCTTTGGTTATAATACTGTATTTTAAAATTTTGCATGCATTGTCTCTAGGTTTATGTACGTGGGTAGTACATGCTCTCTAGCTTCATAAATATCCTTTATTCTATTATCCTTTTGAGCCTCTTTAGATATACTTAGATAATCTATTTTTATTGTCCTCTCGAAGTAGCCAACCTTAGCTGGCTTTGTAATGTAGTAAAATTTTTCTCCTTACCTAGCACAATCAATAGGAAGTGTTTTTGTGTGTTGTAACCCTAAAATAAGTTGTTGATTTCCTATTATCCATGATTTAGAACAGCTTTGATTTTCTGTTAGAAATGCTTTCTGGGTTGTCACATGGGTTTCTGTTGCATCTGTGTTCATGTTGTCCTCTTTTTGGCTCACCAAAATATATTAGGATGACACAGAAGTTGCCACAGTGTCAGTGCTGCTTCCAACTTGCAATTTTTACAAATGCTTTCACTTGTCATCAAAGTATACTTCTTATTAAATGTTAAGAAATACTATTAGGGCTTATTAAAGCAGTAACTTAATGCTTATTAACTGTTTATTAAATAGATCAGTTGAATAAGAAGTCCTGTGGCTTCTGTTAGTATATGTCAACAACAATGACAACCTATGTTACTGAGTAAAAATCTTTATTGTACCATATGTGTTGGAGTAGATCTTGAGATATTTTGAAATTGTGTATGATACTCTTCAGCAGAGAAAAAGGTCTTGATTTGTATGTGTAGCTATAAAACTTTTGGTTTCGAAGCTTGGACTCTTAAATTTGCATTTAAAAATTCAAAACTGAATTTCAATAATGTGATTTTTGCAACTTGGAATGATTTCTACTGAACAAATTTCTTGAAAACTTGCCTTTTATAGGCAAGTTTTCTTTGAAATTAATATCTGCTATAGTAGAATTAATAGACACTAAGACACTTGAGATGGTTTATATTTTCTTGGAAATAAAAGAAATGAAAGTTGGTTTTTCTAATCCTTGAGATAATAAATTGACATTCTACTATCAGATTTATTTTGATTAGCTTACCTTGTTTTTATGTCTGTTACTGAAAGAAAGTTCGAAGTCAAAGTTTTCTAGAAGTAATTTTCTTTTTTTTTTTTTTTAAAGCTGGCCCTAGGCAACCCATTTCTTACCTATCCCTAATCTTTTGAAGTTAAACTAAGGGAGTACAGCCATGTCTTTCTATAACATAACGTGTTGCTTTCAAAGATAGAGCATCCTGTACAATCAACCTGACTCGTGTTAACTTAAAGAGTTCTGCTACGGTGACCTGGAGCAGCCACGCTAGACAGAATATCTCTGGGTTCATATAAAGAAAACACATGCCAATCAGTCAAAAGTAAAATTGTTTTTTTTTTAACCTTTATTTTAAGTTCAGGGGTACATGTGCAGGATGTGCAGGTTTGTTACATAGGTAAACGTGTGTCATGGGGCTTCATTATACAGATTATTTCATCTCCCAGGTATTAAGCCTAGTATCCATCAGTTATTTTTCCTGATCCTCTTTCTCCTTTGTTTTGCTTTCTGGTCTGCTTACTTTTCCCCTTGCAAATCTCTGTTTTGACCCACTGGAAATCACCAATTACCTCCCTGCTTTATGATCTTTCTCTGTATTCAAACAGGAAATAATCATATTTTACATGGGCTAAAACTCATATTAATGTTTTATTTTTCTTTATCAATTGTATTTTAAATCTTTTATCTGCAATTACAAAGGAAAATTTTATTTCCTGATAGATGAATTTCCAATACCATCAATGGGAAGCTTTGTGAGGGGGCGGAGAAGCCATCCAAGAATCTTAAAATCATACTAAGCCTCAAGTTCATTCTGAAACTATTTCAGGTATTTTACAGCATAGCCTGAATCAGAAGGGACTGTAATCTTTTTGTTCCCTTTTTCCTGAGGAGAATGAGTCCTAAAGATCACCAATTGAAGTCTCTTTCTGGTAGTTGTTAAGTTTTGTTTGTTTATTTTTTAGTTACAGTTTTTAAATTTAGCTTTCAGTTCTAGAAACTATCCTGCCTGAGCACAGGTTTACTGAACTGGCTAGTTCAATCCCTTAGCCACAAGGCTTTTTGCTGCTGCTTCCTACTGTGATCTCATTGTCTCTATAGAATCAGCATTCATAGCTGGGGCCAGGGTTTCTGGTACCTCTGGCCTGCTGTATCTTAGGAGATGGAGACAGGGATCAGGCAACAAGCTGAAAGGGTTTTTTATGGCTACCTGGCCACCACAGATCCATCACTTTTATTTGAAATGGGGGGTAAATCAACCATGTTTACATATTGGAGAATTAATATAAAAAGAGAAATTTGGCCAGGCACGGTGGCTCACGCTTGTAATCCCAGCACTTTGGGAGGCTGAGGCAGGCAGATCACGAGGTCAGGAGTTCGAGACCAGCCTAGCCAACACAGTGAAACCCTGTCTCTACTAAAAATACAAAAATTAGCTGGGTGTGGTGGCGGGTGCCTGTAATCCCAGCTACTCAGGAGGCTGAGGCAGGAGAGTCGCTTGAACTCGGGAGGCAGAGGTTGCAATGAGCCGAGATCACGCCACTGCACTCCATCCTGGGCAACAGAGCTAGACTCTGCCTCAAAAAAAAAAAAAAAAAAAGAGAGAAATTTAAAATGTGGCTTGAATATGCAAAGATAATGATTAACTACAAATATTTTATATGAATCATTGATTTTTTCATACTTGATTATTATACAATAGTTATGCATATTGTTAAACATTATGTGTCTCAGCAGATGTTTATGTGACTTAAATTTTTATTCTTCGTTATTGCCACAATTATAATTCCACAATAAAATTTAGAAAGTATAGAAAAAAAGTATATGTTCAAAATCCTACCGTCAAACACATTCACTGATAGCACTTTGATATATTTGTATTCTAGTCTTTTTTTTTTTTGCATGGATGCAATTATATGTTTACATCTGCTGTTTAAAAACATCTGCTTTTTATTTTTTTTTTTATTTATAGTTTTATTTTTTTTGAGACAGTCTTCCTTTATCGCCCAAGCTGGAGTGCAGTGGCATGATCTTGGTTCACTGTAACCTCCGCCACTCGGGTTCAAGTGATTCTCCTGCCTCAGCTTCCTGAGTAGCTGGGATTACAGGCATGCACCACCACACCTGGCTAATTTTTGTATTTTTAGTAGAGACAGGATTTCCGCTTGTTGGCGAGGCTGGTCTCGAACCCCTGGCCTCCTGTGATCCACCCTTCTCGGCCCCCCAAAGTGCTGGTATTACAGGCATGAGCCACCGTGCCCAGCCAACATCTGCTTTTTTTTTGTCTCGCTCTGTCACTCAGGCTGGAGTGCACAGTGGTGTAATCTCAGCTCACTGTAAGCTCCACCTTTTGAGTTCAAGTGATTCTCCTGCCTCAGCCTCCCAAGTAGCTGGAATTACAGGCTCAGACCACCATGCTTAGTTAATTTTTGTGTTTTTAGTAGAGACATGGTTTTACCATGTTGGCCAGGCTGGTCTTGAACTCCTGACGTCAGGCGATCCACCCGCCTCGGCCTCCCAAAGTGGTGGGATTACAGGCATGAGCCACCACGCCCAGCCCCAACATCTGCTTTTTAAAAACAGCTGGGCATGGTGGCTCACATCTGTAATCCCAGCACTTTGGGAGATTGAGGCAGAAGAATCGCTTGAGCTCAGGAGTTTGAGACCAGCCTGGGCAAAATAGTGAGACCTCATCTCTATAAATACACGTATATATCTATATCTCCCTTTCTACTCAGGAAAGTGGCTGTATATATGTCTCCCAAGTATTTTTGGAGTGCTTTTAGAGTAATAAGACTAATTCTATAACCTTTCTGTAAAAAATAGATGTTATAGTATTGGTACATTATGGCTAGATGTTATATTTTAATCTTAATAGCTGTTGCTTATACAGTATAGGCCCCTGTTCTCATTTCTAAAAATTATCTTAATACTACTTTTGCTTAACTGCTAAGGCTGTTAGCTGTTTTTAAAATCACCTGTCTGTGAAATTAACATTTGCTCTTTTCCGCCTGCATTTCTTTTGTCTGTAGGCTTAGATCATGAGGGAATGAAATCTAGAACATGTGTGGCTGGTGATTATGGATTAAACATTTACAAACAAGTGTTTGGCCAGGTTATAATTTACTATCCAGTTTGGAATTTCACATGATTCATTTCCACTAAAAAAATTCAGTCCTAGTTCAGACATTATGAGCTTTGAAAATGGAATTTTGGGATATGTAGAGCTACCATCCATAGCCGAACTAAAAATGTATCTAAAGTGATTGGCACGTAAGTTGGTAGTCGAATGTGATTTAAAATGAGAAAGAAAACTTAAAATTTGTACCCATAGTACTTTTTTCCTACTTTAATAAAGCAGATAGGTTTGAAGAGATAGGTAGTTTTTTGTATTGTCTCCACAGCTTAGCATGTGTCTATACAAAGTGTAATGATGTGTAATTTAAAGAATATTTTGGGTTGGTGTGAAAGCCACTAAAGCTATATTTTTTAAAAAATAAATGTTATCGGTCATGCGTGGTGGCTCATGCCTTTAATCCCAGCACTTTGGGAGGCTGTGGTGGCTGGATTGCTTGAGCCCACAAGTTCGAGACCAGCCTGGGCAACATGGCTAACCTGTCTCTACTAAAAATACAAAAATTAGCCAGATGTGGTGTTGCACACCTGTAGTCTCAGCTGTCTGGGAGGCTGAGATGAGAGGATCACTTGAGCTCAGGAGGTGCAGGTTGCAGTGAGCCAAGATTGCACCACTGCACTCTAACCTGAGCGACAGAGCAAGACCCTATCTCAAATAAATAAATGATTAAATTTTATTGACCATGAATGTGTTACAAAAGGCTATTAAATGTGGTGTTTGTTACATAATTTAATTTCCTGGGAGTATTACTAAAGAAATTGAGAATTATGTATAATTAAAAAAACAACCTATAGCTTCTGAATAGGAAGCATTACAATGAGTGAACTTGATTCCTTTGGTTCTTACCTTGGGTGGATAGAGCAACTTGCCGAGCTTCGTCAGGAGTTTCTTCGACAAGAAGACCAGCTTCAGGACTATAGGAAGAACAATACTTACCTTGTGAAGAGGTTAGAATATGAAAGGTAAGATGTTACATGCAACATATGTTTATCAATCTAAAATATTTGTCCCACTTTTGGACTCAGTTCATCTCTTTCTCTCTGACTTTTGTTTTCCTTTTTTTTTCTTCTTTCATTTTGTTAAGCCTTTTAAATTCCTTTTCTATTATCTTTCTTTAGCTCTTTGAAATCCAGACTCTTTTATTTTGATAAATTAAACAGCATGAAGTATCTCTTAGAGGGCATGTTGAGTTTGTGTATGTTGTAGAATTCATTGTGAGACAGAAAATCTTAGTTTTATTAGATGTGGCAAAGATGGAAAGAAGATTTGTGATTCTTTTTGACGGGCATCCAGAAGATGAAACCAGCACTGGGAGATGTTCCCAGAAGAGCTGAGGGACTGAGCAGGGGCTGCTCTTCCTGCTCTGCATGTCAGCCCTCTTGCTGATACCTCTACACTTGGTGATGAGGTTGGGGAACCTCTTACAGGCCTTTCTAGCAATCACACCTTAAAACTTTTATTGTATTTGTAATCAATTTTGTGGTAAAAGATGTTTTTTAGATTTGTACACCAAAAGTTAGAAAGATTTGCCATATTTTAAAGCATTTTGTGTCCATTTCTGACTTCTTACTTTTGTAGGTTATCATTATACATTTACTTAAATATATGTATTTTAACGTAACAGTATTCAGTATTTTTCTGCATGTCTATAGGATTAAAGATTTAACATATATAGAGGTAATATATTATTCTAGCATATTAATGTACCAAAACTTCTTTAGTTTCTTCCAATTGTGGGACCACGGTAGGAGTTTTCCTTTTCTCACTTTAAGACTATCACAGGCTAGGTTATGGTGGTTCACACCTATAATCCTAACACTTTGGGAGGCTGAGACTGGAGAATCATCTGAGCCCAGGAGTTAAAAGACCAGCCTAGGCAACATAGTGAGACCTCTGTCTCTACAAAAAATTTTTAAAAATTAGCTGGGCATGAGGGCGTATGCCTGTAGTCCTAGCTGCTTGGGAGGCTGAGGTGGGAGGATCACTTGAGTCCAGGAGATTGAGGCTGCAGTGAGCCATGATGATGCCACTGCACTGTAGTCTGGGCAACAGGGTGAGAACTTGTCTTTTTTTTTTTTTTTTTTGAGATGGAGTCTCTCACGTCTCTCACTCTGTCGCTCAGGCTGGAATGCAGTGGCGCAGTCTCAGCTCACTGCAAGCTCTGCCTCCCGGGTTCACACCATTCTCCTACCTCAGCCTCCCGAGTAGCTGGGACCACAGGCGCCTGCCACCACGCCTGGCTAATTTTTTGTATTTTTGGTAGAGACGGGGTTTCATCGTATTAGCCAGGATGGTCTCAATCTCCTGACCTCGTGATCCGCCCACTTCGGCCTCCCAAAGTGCTGGGATTACAGGCGTGAAGAACTTGTTTCTTTAAAAAAAAAAAAAAAAAAAAAAAAAAAGCTGGGTGCGGTGGCTCATGCCTGTAATCCCAGCACTTTGGGAGGCTGAGGCGGGTGGATCACCTGAGGTCGGGAGTTCGAGACCAGCCTGACCAACATGGAGAAACCCCATTTCTACTAAAAATAGAAAAAATTAGCTGGGCGTGATGGTGCATGCCTGTAATCCCAGCTACTTGGGAGGCTGAGCAGGAGAACTACTTGAACCTGGGAGACAGAGGTTGTAGTGAGCCAAGATCGCGCCATTGCACTCCAGCCTGGGCGACAAGAGCAAAACTCCATCTCAAAAAAAAAAAAAAAAGACTATCACAGCTATAAAAATGTCTATGCAAAAAAGATTTCCCGAAACTAGCTGGGTATGCTGGCATACACCTGTGGTCCCAGCTACTCCGGAGGCTGAAGTGGGAGGATCGCTTGGGCCCAGGAGGTTGAGGCTACAGGGAGCCATAATCATGCCTGCACTCCAGTCTGGGCAACAGAATGAAACCTTGTCTCAAAAATAAATAAAAAAATAAAGATTTCCCCTCCCCTTATGTTATTTCAGTAGTATATTTTCTCAAATGTAGAATTCCTCAAAAAGAATGCTTTACCAATTTTGTTGCTTTTATAGCATAGATGAAAGGTTGCTTTCTAAAATGATTGTACTCATTTATAATGTAGATATTTCCCCATAGCCCTACCAAATTTGGTTTTAATTCTAATTTAATTTTGTTAGTATAGGAATAAGATACTACTATATATATATACATATAGGAAGTTGGTGGGTTTTTTTGTTTTGTGTTTTGTGTTTTTCTTTTTTGGAGACCGAGTCTGTCTCTGATGCCCAGGCTGGAGTGCAGTGGCACAATCTCAGCTCACTGCAACCTCTGCCTCTTGGGTTTAAGCAATTCTCATACCTCAGCCTCCTGAGTAGCTGGGACCACAGGAACGTACCACCATGCCTGGCTAAATTTTTTGTATCTTTAGTAGAGACAGGGTGTCATTGTGTTGGCCAGACTGATCTCGAACTCCTGGCCTCCAGTGATCTGCTTGCCTCGGCCTCCCAAAGTGCTGGGATTGCAGGTGTGAGCCACCCCGCCTAGCCACATATAGGAAGTTTAATTTGCATTTTATAATGGTGAAAGTTAACATTTTTCTATATATTTGTTAACTGTTTCTTTTTGCATGATTGGTCTATGTGTATCCTTTGACTACTTGGCTAGCAGAAAGTCACCATCTTTATCTGTTTTGCTGCTGTTCACTTTCTCCTGATGGCACCAGTCTATCTCCTTTATTAGTTTCTTTCGTTCCTAGTATTCTATGGTTTAGCCTTTTATTACAGTGTTTAAACTACTAACTATTGGATGAATCTTCTGCTGCCACTCCTTATCAACTCTCATAGCTCTAGCTTTCCTCATCTGTTACTATAAATTGGTCTCACAGTTTTCTCTTCTATAGTATTTTTCTCTTCTGTGATTGAAGTTGGTTTTGAAAGTTGTTTTTTTTTTATAGATGCAATTTATGGAAATAATAGGAAAAGAATTGTTTTTATCTTTGTAATTTCTGTTATCTCAATTAGCTTTATCAGTATTATCTAACTCCTATTACAAGTTCAAGTATTTTAAAAGTTTTGATAGTGAGCTCTTTGTATGCTCTGTTTTTTCCAGCCCACTCTCCCCTGCTAACTGAATGTTTTATCTTTCTTATGTATGTGTCAACTTCTGGACAACTTTGAGAATCCAATCCAGGGTAATATAACCTAAAAGAATGACTTTGTAATTTAGTTTTCAGTGTGGACAGCAGATCAAGGAATTGAGAGCACAACATGAAGAAAATATTAAAAAGTTAGCAGACCAGTTTTTACAGGAACAAAAGGTAAATTTTTAAAATATACTTAAATCCAAACATTTTTGTTATAAATCATGGTAATTTAGAAATTAAAATTGTAATTTTGTCACAAAACATTATATTTTAAGTTTTCCAGCCAGCCTAATTCCAAAAGTGATTTACAATGGCTTTATTTCTGAGTAAATTAAACATTTACAAAAATATAATCTTAATTCTTAAAACTGGTCAGGCACGGTGGTTCACGCCTGTAATCCCAGCACTTTGGGAGGCTGAGGTGGGCGGCTCATTTGAGGTCAGGAGTTCAAGATCAGCCTGGCCAACATGGGGAAACCCCATCTCTACTAAAAATACAAAATATAGCCAGGCCTGGTGGTGCATGCCTGTAATCTCAGCTACTCAGGAGGCTGAGGCAGGAGAACCGCTTGAGCCCGGGAGATGGAGGAGGTTACAATGAGCCAAGATCGCACCACTGCACTCCAGCCTGGGTGACAGAGTGAGACTCTGTTTCAAAAAAAAAAAAAAAAATTAAATTAATTTTGAACCAAAATATCCATCTTTTTTAAAAAAAAATTTTGTTGTTAATATATTTCTCAGATTGTAAAGTGGGCAGCTTTTTTACTGAAAATTCACTACTTCCTTTTTTATGCATTTGAGAAATAGAAAAAAAGAAACGCTTTTTCCTTTATTATCAGTCTCTGTTATTCTGACACCCTTTCCTAAAGCACAGAAATGAGACACTAGCCACTACAACCAATTTGATTCATACTTTTTTTTGGGGGGGGCAAATTCTTTTATTAATTCATTTTAAGTTAATATGTATTATGAAGATTCTTTTAGCAATAGAGGAAATTGTCTGAAGATTACTGGTTATTAAGGACATGATTCTTTTTTTTTTTTTTTTTTTTGAGACGGAGTCTCGCTCTGTCGCCCAGGCTAGAGTGCAGTGGCGTGATCTCGGCTCACTGCCAGCTCCACCTCCTGGGTTCATGCCATTCTCCTGCCTCAGCCTCCCGAGTAGCTCGGACTACAGGCGCCTGCCACTATGCCTGGCTAATTTTTTGTATTTTTAGTAGAGACAGGGTTTCACCATGTTAGCGAGGATGGTCTCGATCTCCTGACCTTGTGATCTGCCCGCCTCGGCCTCCCAAAGTGCTGAGATTACAGGCGTGAGCCACTGCGCCTGGCCGATTCATTTTTTTATACCCTGTAATCTTACCTGACTAGGCATGATTTTTATGAACTCTTGTGATTTAAAGGAAAAAAAGATTTAATAGTGAAAAGTATTTGTTTTGCTCTTTGGTAGCATCTCAACTAAAGGACTAGAAGTTAAGGATATCAGGTTTTCATTTTTAGCTTTTTCACAATTTTATAGTAGGATATAGAGGGTGTCATTTCTTTCTCCATTTCATTTTTTGAATCTACAAAGTGGAATACCTGCTGCCTATCTGCAGTCTACTTTGAAGAGGTGTTTAAGGATGGATTGGTGGACGAAGGCAGGCCTGAGTGAGCTACCATAGTAGAGGCATTGAGGGCAACCAAAAGGTATTATTGAGACACGGGAGGGTCAAAAGAACATAATGGAACACAAAAGGAAGGGGAAGAGAGGTTTGCTATTGCAATTGTGTCATTATAAGCGTAGTATATAAATAATGGGATAAGTTTGCTCTCTTCTATTCTCTTTTTTTTTTTTGAGACGGCGTCTCACTCTGTCGCCCAGGCTGGAGTGCAGTGGCACGATCTCAGCTCACTGCAAGTTCTGCCTCCCAGGTTCACGCCACTCTCCTGCCTCAGCCTCCCGAGTAGCTGGGACTACAGGCACCTGCCACCACACCCAGCTAATTTTTTGTATTTTTAGTAGAGACGGGGTTTCACCATGTTAGCCAGGATGGTCTCGATCTCCTGACGTCGTGATCCGCCCGCCTTGCCTCCTCCCAAAGTGCTGGGATTACAGGAGTGAGCCACCACACCCGGCTGCTCTCTTCTATTCTCTTAAGGAATACAGATGAGAGCTTTCCCTTTTTTTCCAAGCCAGTGTTATTCTCTTTCTGTTCTTCTATACTAGGCTATTTTTATGTTATTAATTAACTAATGCTTCTCCAATTCTTCCTTGCCATTATCCTACCCTAAATGGAAAAGGCATGGCAGGAATTGAGGTGCCCAGAGAACTTCTCCTTTCTGGGTAGCACATCAGCCCTTACCCTTTAGATCAGCTATCTAATTCTACTCCCCACCCTTCATTTCCTGTTCTTTAACTACTACAGCAAGTTGGTTCTGTGCAATTTGAGTTTTTATAGAGACAAATCCAATGTTAGCTATATGAAATAAGCATGAATTGTATTCAGGGCTTTATCTTTTTGTTTGTTAATTTTAAAATTAATTAACCAGCCACATGTCTATCATAGAAATGACTCTGGAAAAGAAGTCAGCAAACTATAGGCCGCAGGCTGAATTCAGCTTGCTGCCTGTTTTTGTACTGTTTAGAGGCCAAAAGTGGTTTTCACATTTTCAAATGGTTGAAAAAAATCAAGAGAAAATTATCTTAGTACTTGGGAAAATTATAAGAAATTTATATTTTGGTGTTCATACATAAAATTTTATTGAGACACAGCCATGCTTATTTGTTTACTGCGTTCATGCTATAAGGCCAGAGAAACTCTCATAGCCCAGAGAAGACTAAGGAGACCTGAGGACTTAAATGCAGTGTAGTAGCCAGGGGCAGTGGCTCACGCCTGTAATCCCACCACTCTGGGAGGCCAAGGTGGGTGGATCACGAGGTCAGGAGTTTGAGACCAACCTGGCCAACATGGTGAAACCCCATCTCTACTAAAAATACAAAAAGTTATCCAGGCATGGTGGCTGGCACCTGTAATCCCAGCTACTCAGGAGGCTGAGGCAGGAGAATCCTTTGAACTGGGGAGGTGGGGGTTGCAGTGAGCCAGTACTGCACCACTGCACTCCAGCCTGGCAACAGAACGAGACTCCATCTCAAAAATTAAAAAATTAAAAAATTAAAATAAATGCAGTGTAGTATCCTGAATTGGATCCTAAAACAGAAAAAGGGCTTAGTGGAAAAACTGGTGAAATCTAAGTAAGTCTGGAGTTTAGGTACTAATAATATACTGATTTTCTTTTTTAGTTTTACAAATGTATCGTGGTAATTATGGATGGTAGGTTAACAGGATTTTAACATTAGGGAAAACTGGGTAAGGGGTGATTACTTTTCTGTAAATCTAAAATTATTTCAGAATAAGAAATTTATTTGAAAAACAATCAGGAGGCCCCCTAACCAAATCACAAACATTGCATCTAGAAAAGCATCTTATTTTATTAATATTAATATTGTCCATTCATAGAAAGGTACTGTCAATAATGCATTAAAGATACAACATCTTTGTTAACTATTTTCAGTGGAAAAGTATTTTTGAACAGTAGCTTGTTGACTTTTAATTTTGTTCAATATTTGTCTTATCCACATCTGCAAAAGAGTGAAGAGTACTATAGCAATAGCCTTATGAGATAGCATTATAGTGAAGATGCACAGAGATGCAAGCTGGCTGCTCAGGTTGTACCTCATGGATTTTCTCACCCTTGGTGTTTATATTGACATGTTCAAAAATTTCGGTTTATCATTTCATTCATCAATGATTAAACTATCAGAATTGATTATAGCTTACCAACTTACAGGAATGTGGGATTTGGAGTCAGAAAGACTGTGGTTAGAATTCCTTCTTCACAATTCTCTAGTTTAGTGACTTTGGACAAAACTGCTTAATTTTTTTTTTTTTTTTCTGAGACGGAGTCTTGCTTTGTCACCCAAGCTGGAGTGCAGTGGCCCGATCTCGGCTCACTGTAACTTCTGCCTCCCGGGTTCAAGCGATTCTCCTGCCTCAGCCTCCTGAGTAGCTGGGATTACAGGCGTGCACCACCATGCCCTACTAATTTTTGGATTTTTAGTAGAGACGGGGTTTCACTACGTTGGTCCGGCTGATCTCAAACTCCTGACTTCGTGATCCACCCGCCCCTGCCTCCCAAAGTGGTGGGATTACAGGCATGAACCACTGTGCCTGGCCCAAACTACTTAACTTTTTTTTTTTTTTAATGGAGTGTTGCACTGTTGCCCAGGCTGGAGCGCAGTGGCGTGATCTCGGCTCACTGCAAGCTCCGCCTCCTAGGTTCACGCCATCCTCCTGCCTCAGGCCCCTGAGTAACTAGGACTACAGGCACCCGCCACCACACCCAGCTAATTTTTTGTATTTTTTAGTAGAGTTGGGGTTTTACCGTGTTAGCCAGGATGGTCTCGATCTCCTGACCTCATGATCCGCCCACCTCGGCCTCCCAAAGTGCTGGGATTACAGGCATGAGCCACTGCGCCTGGCCCAAACTGCTTAACTTTTTAATACCTCAGTTTTGTTTTTCTCAAAACTATTAATTTTATTTCTACTAGAGGACAGCTATGAAGGCAATTTGGAAACTATGAAGCACGATGCAAATATTTATTGTTGATTTTACCTGCCAGGACACTGGAATACCTACACCTAATTGTCAGAGTACTCTTTCTCCTTTATTGTGACACACTCTTAAGATTTGGCTCTTGTGGCCGGGCATGGTGGCTCACGCCTGTAATCCCAGCACTTTGGGAGGCCAAGGTGGGCGGATCACAAGGTCAGGAGATCGAGACCATCCTGGCTAACACGGTGAAACCCCATCTCTACTAAAAATACAAAAAATTAGCTGGGCGTGATGGTGGGCGCCTGTAGTCCCAGTTACTTGGGAGGCTAAGGCAGGAGAATGGCATGAACCCAGGAGGCAGAGCTTGGAGTGAGCCGAGATCGCGCCACTGCACTCCAGCCTGGGCGACAGAGCAAGGACTCTGTCTCAAAAATAAATAAATAAATAAATAAAATTAAAAAAAAAAAAAGATTTGGCTCTTGTTTTTCTAGATTCCATATAGATTTTTTCGTACTATTTTTATAACATTACTAAGAATTATATTTCATACTGCTTTAGAGTTTACAAAGCATTTATAGATGCATTAAATGTTGACTAGAGGAACCTATATATGGCATCCCAAGCTTGTGTTCTTGAATCCTTGCTGCTCCCAATTTTCCACGGAGGCAAACTTAATACTGGTCCACCAAGAGAATTGAGTTAGGCCTAACCATATACCTGAAGATTCACATTTCCAAGAAGATGCTAGGTTAGGAACAGGTTGGAGGAAGCACTGACCTGTTTATTGTCCTGCCATTACTTGCTGTGCTTTGGTGACCAGCACACTTAGGAAGAAGATTGCCTGTTTTTCACCCTTGCTCTTGAAGAAGCACCTGTGTACCAGTCTCCTCCTTTCTGCCATCCTGCTTGGTTCTAACATATGCTTACAGAGAACCCACCCTGCCCATAGCACCCAGGAAGATGCCCAATTGTAGGCCATCAGGGCAACCTATAGTACTCAGCAGGCTGTCTTGCAGAATCACACACCTCAGCATAGCCAAGCAGAGTCACCTCTGCCTACCAAATCATTCATTTACTGTAGCTAGAGATTTTCAAAAGTGTTAATTCTTTGACTTTTTATCAGGTATAAAAATCACACAGAAAATAATGTATCCTGCATCTCCAGTTGTTCATTATTTGAACCCATGGTATATGTTTTACAAGATGAACTGTTTCAGAACATTTAATTAATAGTTGTGTCGGTGATTTAACAATTTGAACTGAAAAACACTTATTGTTACCAAATCTTTATCTAACAGCAAGAGGCCCACAAGATTCAATCAAATGATGGAAAAGAATTGGATATAAACGATCAAGTAGTACCTAAAAATATTCCAAAAGTAGCTGAGAATGTTGCAGATAAGAATGAAGAACCCTCAAGCAATCATATTCCACATGGGAAAGGTATTATTGTTACTATTCTTTTGTTTTGTATTAATAGGATATTGACTTTTTCTTCCCGTTTTGAAGTGAATATTTTCAATCATAAAGAAAATTGTTTGATTTTAGTTCACACATGATTAAGTGTCTGCATTGTTTCAAATTTGGATCGTTTGATAGAAGAGAAAAAAGAGTAAGTTATTTTAGAGTTACAGCTATGTCCAAAGCAAGATATAAAGATGTTCAGTTGATGCAGCTTATTACTTTTAGAAACTGATTGTTATAGTCCTTCAAAACATTTTCAAATTATGTAAGAAAAATGATAGAATTCTATCTTTTTGTTACTTGGGCAGAACAAATCAAAAGAGGTGGTGATGCAGGGATGCCTGGAATAGAAGAGAATGACCTAGCAAAAGTTGATGATCTTCCCCCTGGTAAGTAAAAATTGTTAGAGAATTCAACTAAAGTGATGATAATACATTTCATGTGACCCCATTCTCTTTTTGGGTAACACTTGGAAAAGTCACAGATATCTGGATGATTGATATTTCTACTTAATTAAGTACCCATTAATTGTCAGGACTTTTTTTGGATCCAACTTTTATAAATTTTTTTGCTAAGATGTATAAAATACTTGTTTTTGCCTTGATAAGAATCACCTATATTTGAATCTTTTCTTCGCGACTCAGAGTTTTTGCTTATGACAGTTGTACTATATAGAGTCATTTATGTTTACTAAAAGTATGCATGGCTCTTTTCTTTCCTACCAAATGTGCCCATATTCCTGTGTTGTTGGTGTGCTTTAATATGACATAGTAATACCCTAATAAGAGTTATTTAATTATTTAGTTTTGAGGGCTTGGCTTGTCCTTTTAGTGAATTACCCCACACTTTCGGATAGTTTGTTTAACATTTTTTTTTCTTCTTTTCTGGCCACTTCTGTTCATTGTATGTCTCTTTCCTCCTTAATGTGTCTGCTTCTTATCCATTTTCACTTGAAGTCCTGATCCCACTTGCTGCTATCCTAATCCCCTTCATTTTTTTCCTTCATGTGTCTTCTTTGTTTTTCTTGCCATATCTATGTTTCTTGGCTGTTAATGGTACTCCTCCCTGCTGACTCCAATTATTATGGTAGAAAAATAAGAAATTAACAGCATGCCTCTGCTGCTTTTGGCTGATTTTATTTCTTCTCAGCCTCAGTAATTACTTCTGTGATTATAGCTAGTTGTACATGACTGAAATTGCTGAATGTTTAGATCAAATAAATGAAATATTTGTCCTTTCATTGATATAGTTTTATTGTCTTCTCAAATTCTTATGGGTTTCCAATTCATAGTGATTTCCCCTAAAATAAAGGTAAGGACAAAAGCAATAACATAAATTTGAAAATAAAGAATCAGAATTAGCAAGCTTTGTTTGTAAGACAATGAAGTAATCCAGTGATTTTTTAAAATTAATTAATTAATTAATTTTGAGATGCAGTCTCTCTCTGTTGCCCAGGCTGGAGTGCGGTGGCGCCATCTTGGCTCCCTGCAACCTCAGCTTCCCAGATTCAAGCATTTCTCCTGCCTCATCCTCCTGAGTAGCTGGGATTACAGGTGTGTGCCACCAAGCTCAGCTAATTTTTGTATTTTCAGTAGAGACGAGGTTTCACCATGTTGGCCAGCTGGTCTCGAACTCCTAACCTCAAGTGATTCTCCCACCTTGGCCTCCCAAAGTGCTGGGATTACAAGCATGAGCCACCAAGCCTGGCCTCTTTTTAAAATTTTGAGACAGGGTCTCACTCTGTCACCCATGCTGGAGTGCAGTGGTGCAGTCATGGCTCACTGCAGTCTTGATCTCCTGGGCGCAAGCTATCCACCCACCTCAGCTTCCTGAATAACTGAGACTACAGGTGTGTGCCATCATGCCCAGCTAATTTTATTTTTTATTTTCTTTATTTTTTTTTTTTTGTGATATGGGATCTCGCTCTGTCACCCAGGCCAGAGTGCAGTGGCATGATCGCAGCTCACTGCAGCCTTGATCTCCTGGGCATAAGCGATCTTCCCACCTCCTCCTGAGTAGCAGGGACTACAGGCATGTGCCACCACACCTGACTAATTTTTATAGTTTTTTTGTAGAGATAAGTTTTCACCATGTTGCCCAGGCTAGTCTCGAACTCCTAGCCTTAAGCAATCTGCCTGCCTTGGCCTCCCAAAATGCAGGGATTACAGACATCAACTACCATGCCCAGCCTATTTTCTTTATTTTTTTGTAGAGACAAGGTCTCACCATGTTGCCCAGGCTGGTCTCGAACTCCTAGCCTTAAGTGATCTGCCTGCCTTGGCCTCCCAAAATGCAGGGATTACAGGCATCAGCTACCATGCCCAGCCTGTTTTCTTTATTTTTTTGTAGAGACAAGGTCTCACCATGTTGCCCAGACTAATCTCAAACTCCTGGGCTTACGTGATCCTCCCACTTCAGACTCCCAAAGTGCTGGGATTACAACCATGGGTCACTGCACCCAGCCAAAAAATATATCTAGAGAGAGCCAAAAATTACATATATTTTTTTCAGAGACAGGGTCTCGTTCTGTTGCCCAGGCTAGAGTGCAGTGATCACAGTTGATGGTGGCCTGAAACTCCTAGGCTCAAGCCATCCTCCCACCTCAGCCTCCTAGGACTACAGGCACACGCCACCACACCTGGCTAATATTTTTATTTCTGTAGAGACGGTGCCTCACTGTTGCCCAGGCTACTCTTTAACTCCAGTCTTCAATCAATAGTCCCGCCTCAGCCTCTCAAAGCACTGGGATTATAGGCGGGAGCTGTGGTGCCTAGCTGTAATTCAGTGATTTTTAAAGTGTGGTCTTTGGGTCAGCAGTACCAGCATTACCCAGGAACTTGTTAGACACGCAAATTCTTAGGTCTCATTCCAGACCTGCTTAATCAGAAATTTTGGAATGGAGCCCAGCAATTTGTTTTAAAAAGCTCTCCTAGTGATTTTGATCTATGCTAAAATTTGAGAACCACTGATTTAGATATTAATTTAAAGAAATGTTCAGAGCAGGAACTCTGTATTCTTCTAAATTTTTGTAGCACTTACTCTAGTCCTAGACACAGTTGAGTTTTAGGTTGATTAATCTATTTTACATTGAGCTTGTATATTTTAAAAACTATACCCAAAGTTTTGTCAAGGACATACTGCTGGTTTCTGATACATAGAAGCACTCTATTCAGATATGAGCAACAGTTGGCTACCTGCATACATGTATTTTTCATGTAATATACCTGCAAAATATATTATTTGTATTTAAATATATATAATTTTTAACCTCTATTATTTATTTCCACATACTTTTCTCTTTTTTTTTTTTTTTTTTTTTGAGACAGAGTCTTACTCTGTAGCCCAGGCTGGAGTGCAGTGATGCGATCTTGGCTCACTGCAAGCTTCGCCTCCCAGGTTCACGCCATTCTCCTGCCTCAGCCTCCCGAGTAGCTGGGACTACAGGTGCCCACCATCACATCCAGCTAATTTTTTGTATTTCTAGCAGAGACAGGGTTTCACCATGTTAGCCAGGATGGTCTCGATCTCCCGACCTTGTGATCCGCCCACCTCAGTCTCCCAAAATGCTGGGATTACAGGCGTAAGCCACCATGCCCGGCCTATTTCCACGTACTTTTCAAGTTAAAATTTTATCATTATTACTCTAAATGTGTAATGTCTCCATTTATTTTCTCATTGGTCATAATTTATTACCCAGTCACCAGGAAATTCCAGTGTTTAGGGTAAAATGAAATGGGAATACAAGAGATCTTAGAGATCTTGTCTTGACCATATCATACAGTTGGTTTTCAAATGTCTTTCATACATGAACCACTCCAGCAGGATAGAAATCTTATCTCGCCTCTTCTGCTTTCTTAATAATAATTTTTAAAAAGTACACAACAATTTTATTAGATTTTTTTTTTTTTTTTTTTTGAGACCAAGTTTCACTCTGTCGCCCAGTCTGGAGTGCAGTGGCGCGATCTTGGCTCACTGCATCCTCTGCCTCCCGGGTTTAAGCAGTTCTCTGCCTTAGCCTCCTGAGTAGCTGGGATTACAGCGCCCACCACCATGCCCGGCTAATTTTTTTTGTATTTTTAGTAGAGACGGGGTTTCACCATCTTGGTCAGGCTGATCCTGAACTCCTGACCTCATGATCCACCCACCTCGGCCTTCCAAAGTGCTGGGATTACAGGCGTGAGCCACCGCGCCTGGCCAATTTTATTAGATTTTATAAGAATGAATAGTGCTACTTTTGATGAGATGCCAACAAATTCATATCTGATTTTTACAACGTGAACTTGCCATATGCAACTTACATGGTTGCAGCACTATAATTTGGAACTGGGAAAAACACCAAGTGTATTAACATTTTGTGTAAATTGATCGTTAATGTAAAAAATGTCTCCATATGCAGACATTTTCTACATTGTCATGGCATATTAAAGGCCTTCCTCTGGATTAAGTTTTTTTTTTACTTTTATTTTTATTTATTTATATTTTTTGGGACAGGGTCTTGCTCTGTCACCTAGGCTGGAGTGCAGTGGCATGATCATGGCTCACTGAAGCCTTGACCTCCTGGGCTCAAGTGGTACTCCCCACATTGGCTCCCGAGTAGCTGGGACTACAGGCATGTGCCACCACACCCAGCTAATTTTGTTGTTGTTGTTGTTGTTTGTAGAGACAGGGTGTCGCTATGTTATCCAGGCTGATCTCAAACTCCTAGGCTCAAGCAGTCCTCCCACCTCAGCCTCCCAAAGCACTGTAACTACAGGTGTGAGCCACCATGCCTGGCCTGGATTAATATTTGAAGCTCTTTAAACTATTGGTGCTTTGCTTTGATAATCATTTTTCATAGCAATTATCCTTAATTATTTGAGGAAGTATTTTGAGTGTAAAGATTATTTTGAAATGGTAACTAGTAGAAGGAAACTTTGAGCTCTGTGATCATTCGGACGCAAACACGAAGGAAAGCCATTTCATATCTTTGTATCTTGAGCTCCCTACATGCTGCCTTGCATATAGCAGGGTCCCAGTAAATGTGTATGGTTGAATTATCAGGCTATCTTTAATGATGAGACAATGGTCTCTGGAGTCAAATTGCCTAGATTCAAACCTTTGGTTCTTATCTTTTAACAATTATGTGACCATTTTTTTGCCCTTATATGTAAAATAGAATAATAACAATTCCAGCCTGACAGGAATGTTGTGAAATTTAAATGTAAAACACTTAGAACAGTGCCTGGCACATAGCAAGTGCTATATAAATCTTAGTTTCTGTTGGCCGGGTGCAGTGGCTCATGCCTGTAATCTCAGCACTTTGGGAGGCTGAGGCAGGTAGATCACTTGACGTCAGGAGTTCAAGACCCCCTGGCCAACATGGTGAAACCCCATCTCTGCTAAAAATACAAAAATTAGCTGGGTGTGGTGGCGGGCACCTGTAGTCCCAGCTACTCGGGAGGCTGAGGCAGGAGAATCGCTAGAATCCAGAAGGCAGAGGTTGCAGTGAGCGAAAATCACGCCTCTGCACTCCAACCTGGGAGACAGAGCAAGACTCTGTCTCAAAAAAAAAAAAAAAAAAACAAAACTTAGCTGTTGTTGTTATTATTATTTCATGTAATTATAGCCCCATTTTTAATCTCTTTGCCACTCCTTTTCCTCAGTTTTATCTTTTTCTTCCTGAAGTAGAGTATGCCAAAATTCTTAATGTCAATGCAAGTTCTGGTGTATATGTGGTGTCCTATTAGCTATAGAGGCAGTAACCCCAAAGAGGAAGCAGAGAAAAGAACATATCCTGGCTGGGCATAGTGGCTCATACCTGTAATCCCAGCACTTTAGGAGGCTGAGGCGGGCTGATCACTTGAGGCCAGAAGTTTGAGACCAGCCTGGCCAACATGGTGAAACCTTGTCTCTGCTAAAAATATAAAATTAGCTGGGCATGATGGCACACACCTGTAATTCCAGCTACTTGGGAGGCTGAGGCAGGAGAATCCCTTGAGCCCAGGAGGCAGAGCTGCAGTGAACTGAGATCACGCCACTACACTCCAGCCTGAACAACAGAGTGAGACTCTGTCTCAAAAAAAAAAAAGAAAGAAAGAAAAAGAAAAAAATATATCCTTGTAATTTAAAAATGGACTGTTATATGTACTGACAGTTTTGTTTAAGATAGCTAGGACCATACTAGAAATTACGGTAGAGCAATGCGAAACTATCTTTAAATATACCTCTGAGGCCGGGCACAGTGGCTCACGTCTGTAATCTTAGCTGAGATTACAGCTGGATAGGCTGAGACGGGAGAGTTGCTTGAGCCCAGGAGTTTGAGACCAGCCTGAGCAACATGATGAAACCCTATGTCTACAAGAAATAGAAAAATTAGTCAGTCATGGTGGCGCACGCCTGTAGTCTCAGCTACTCAGGAGGCCAAGGTGGGAGAACTGCTTGAGCCCAGGAGGCGGAGGCTGCAGTGAGCAGAGATCACACCACTGCATTCCAGCCTGGTGTCACAGCGAGACCCTGAATCCAAAAAAAAAAAAAATTTATATACATGTGTATATATATATACACCTCTGAAACAGTCAAGGGTTATAGAGCATGTGCCTAGGGTTAGCATTTTGTTTCAGCTTCTCAGCTCCCAAAGCCATACAGTGAAACCTTACTGGGTTTTGTTTGTTTTTAATGTTTGATTTGGAACTAATCACCAAGACTTTACAGGAGCTTTATGATTTAATGAATTACCTTCTTGACCTGGATACTTACCTGTATGCTGATTTAGATAACTGTAATGTTAGGCAGTTACATATTTATATCAGTAGTTTTTAAACTTTTAAAATCTTTTTGTTATTTATTATTTTTTATTTTTAGAGACAGGATCTTATTCTGTCATCCAGGCTGGAGTACAGTGGCATGGTCATAGCTTACTGCAGCCTCAAACTCCTAGACCCAAGTAATCCTTCTGCCTCACCTTCTAGAGGGGCTGCGATTACAGGCTTGTGCCACCATATGCAAAACTTATTTATTTATTTATTTATTTTTAATTAATTTTTTTTTTTTTTGAGTCGGAGTGTCGTTCTGTCGCCCAGGCTGGAGTGCAGTGGCGTGATCTCGGCTCACTGCAAGCTGTGCCTCCCGGGTTCGTGCCATTCTCTTGCCTCAGCCTCCTGAGTAGCTGGGACTACAGGCACCCGCCACAAGTAGCTGGGACTACAGGCACCCGCCACCACGCCTGGATAATTTTTTTTTGTTTTTAGTAGAGACGGGGTTTCACCATATTAGCCAGGATGGTCTCGATCTCCTGACCTCGTGATCTGCCCGCCTCGGCCTCCCAAAGTGCTGGGATTACAGGCGTGAGCCACCGTGCCAGGCCTATTTTTTTTATTTTTTGAGATGGAGTTTCGCTCTTGTAGCCAAGGCTGGAGTGCGTAGTGCGATCTCAGCTCACTGCAACTGCCGCCTCCCAGGTTCAAGCAATTCTCCTGCCGCAGCCTCCTGAGTAGCTGGGATTACAGGTGCCCACCACCACATCCAGCTAATTTTTTTTTTTTGAGACAGAGTCTCACTCTGTCGCCCAGGCTGGTGTGCAGTGGCGCGATCTCAGCCCACTGCAAGCTCTGCCTCCCGGGTTCATGCCATTCTGCTGCCTCAGCCTCTGAGCAGCTGGGACTACAGGCGCCCGCCACCACGCCCAGCTAATTTTTTGTATTTTAGTAGAGACGGGGTTTCGACTGTATTGCCCAGGCTGGTCTCGAACTCCTGAGCTCAGGTAATCCGTCCGCCTTGGCCTCCCAAAGTGCTAGGATTACAGGTGTAAGGCACTGCGCCCAGCCTTTCTTCTTGATATTTAGGAGTTCTTTAACAGTATGCAATGCAAATATCTTCCTTGTATTATACCTATAAACAAAGAGGAAAATCGTATTTCTTTCTTGGAAACTTTTTTAGCTTTAAAAATCCAATCAGTCCCAGTAAAAATGTAAAAATTACCCCTATTGACTTACTTTGGGGGAACCCTCTATAGGTATAAAGACATTTATGTACCTGAGCAATTGAAAGTTATTTTCCTAATTAATAACTTGGAAAGAAAAAAATTACTCCTCTTGGTTCTTATTTTTCTTTATTTTTATTTTTTTTTCTATCAACAGCATCCAGGAAAAGCTTTTAGGTTTTTTGTGTTTGTGTGCGCGTGTGAGACAGAGTCTCGCTCTGTTGTCCAGGCTGAAGTATAGTAGCGTGATCTTGGCTCACTGCAACCTGCGCCTCCTGGGTTCAAGCAATTCTCCTGTCTCAGCCTCCCAAGTAGCTGAGATTACAGGCGCCCGCCACCATGCCTGGCTAATTTTTTGTATTTTTAGTAGAGATGGGGTTTCAACATGTTGGCCAGGCTGGTCTTGAACTCCTGACCTCAGGTCATCCACCCGCCTCAGCCTCCCAAAGTTCTGGGATTACAGGTGTGAGCCACAGCCACAGCCAGGCTTTTAGTTTTTAAATATTAGGTAGAGGTAATCTATTTGTAAGATAACAGATTTTCTAGAACAGAGGCTTCGAATGGTGGTTGCATATTGGAATCACTGGGGAGCTTGAAAAAAAAAAAAAGATACTGATGCCTAAATTCTATTCCAGAGATTTTATTATATTTGGTCTGGGGTTTGACTTGGGCATTGAAGGTTTAAATGGTCACTAGGTGATTACATTATGTAGCTAAGGCAGAAAAACCTTTACTCTAGACAGATTCTCTAGATCTATACTGTATTAATGCAGTAGCCAGCCACTGGTCGCATGTGGCTATTTACATTTAAATTCATTACATTTAGGTAAAATTAAATTCAGTTTCTTAGTCAAACTAGCTACACTTAAAGTGCTTACTTAGTAGTTACCTGTGGCTAAAGGCAACTGTGTTGGACAGCACCAATTCAGAACATTTTCATTATTGTAGAAAGTTCTGTTGGATAGTACTGCTCTAGATTGAAACCAGTAATAGTGGTTTTATGGGGAAGAAGATTGGGACAGGGATGAAAAGGTGACTTGCTTTTCATTATATAATCTTCTGAACTTTTAAATTTTTGTATAATACTAACAAACTACCTATTCGAAAAAATCATTATTTAAAAAATTTAAAGAGCGGCTAGGTGTAGTGGCTCACGCCTGTAATCCCAACACTTTGGGAAGCCTAGGCGAGAGGATTGCTTGAGGCCAGGAGTTCGAGGCCTGGGCAACATAACAAGACCTCATGTCTTAGGAAAAAAAAAATTTGGCTAGGAATAGTGGCACACACCTGTAGTCCTAGCTACTTGGGAAGCTGAGGTGGGAGGATCACCTGAGCCCAGGAGTTCGAGATTGCAGTGAGCTGTGATTGATTGCACCACTGTACTCCAGTCTGGGTGACAGAGAGAGACCCTGTCTAAAAAAAAAAAGAGAGAGAGAGAGAGAGGAGGCAGAGCGAGATAGCTGAATAGAAGCCTCCACTGATTGTCCTCCCTGCAGTAGCACCAAATTTGACAACTGTCTACACAGAAAAGTACCTTCATGAGAACCAAAAATCAGGTGAGCAATCACAGTACCTGGTTTTAACTTAATATTGTTAAAAGGGGCATGGAAGGAGTAGGAAAGACAGTCTTGAATTGAAGACACCACCCCCCAACCCCTGCAGTGGCCTTGTGGCATGGAGAGAGAATCTGTACACTTCCAGTAGTGAGAGTGCAGTAATTGTGAGACTTTGCATTGGAACTTAGTGCTGCCAGCACTGAGCAGAACTCAGCCAATGCCCACAGAGGAAGCCTGTGGACTAACCCTAGTCAGAAGGGAAATTTTCTCTCCCAGCAAGCAGAACTTGAGTTTTGGCTAGCCTTGCCACCGCGAGCTAGAGTGCTTTGGGGTCTTAAATGAACTAGAAAAGCAGTCTAGGCTAGAAGGACTACAACCCCCAGGCAAGTACTAGAGTAGTGCTGGGATCAGAGCCAGTGGTCTTGTGGGGGCACACAACCTAGTGAGACCACAGCCAGAGTGACTAAGGAAGTGCTTGTGTCACCCCTTCCACACAGTGCCAGCCAGTGCAGCTTGCCAGTACAAAAGAGACCCCTTCCTTCTGTTTGCGGACAGGAAAGGGAAGAGTAAAGAGGACTTCGTTTTGCAACTTGAATACCAGCTCAATCACAGTCATCTAGGGTACCAAGTAGAGTTGTGAGACCCCTATTCCAGGCCCTAGATGCCTATAGTGTCTAGACACAGTCAGCGCCAGAAGGGAACCTCCTGCCTTAAAGGGAAGGACCTAGTCCTGGCAAGATTCATCACCTGCTAACTAAAGAGCCCTTGGGCCCTGAATAATCAGCAGTGGTAACCAGATAGTAGATGCCATGGCCTTGAGTGAGACTCTGAGAAATGCTGGCTTCAGGTGTGACCCAGCAGTAGCGACTACAAGTAAAGACTCTGCTTAACAAAAGGAGAGGGAAGAATAAAGGAGATTATGTCTTGCAGCATAGATTTGAACTTGGTCATAGTTGGGAAGAGTACCAAATGGGCTCTTAGGGTCCCTAATTCCAGGCCTTAGCTCCTGGATGGTATTTCTGGACCTACACTATGCTAGAAGGGAGCCTGTTGCTCTGAAGGGTGAGTCCCAGACCTGGCAGTGTTCACAAGATGACTGAAGAGCCCTTGGGTCTTAAGTGAACATTGTCGATACCCTGGCAGTACTCCCCATGGGCCTGTGGTGGTGGTGGACACAGGGAGAGATTCTGTTTTGGTGCCAAACTTACTGCAGTAGAAAGAATACCAGGTAGATTTCTAACATTTCCAATTCTAGGCCCTGGTTCCGAGACATCATCTCTGAACCTGCTGGGGGAATTTGCCACCCTGAAAGGAAGGACACAAGCCCAGCTGGCTTCATCATCTGCTGATTGTGGAGCTCTAGGGCCTTGAGCAAACGTAGGTGGTAGCCAGGTAGTGGTTACAGCAGGCCTTGGTGAGACCCAGTGCTGTATTGGCTTCAGGTCTAACCCAGCACAGTTCTAATGGTGGTGCCACAGGGGTACATGCCTAGAGCAATCAGACGAAAGAAAGAAAGAAAGGTGACCGGGTGTGGTGGCTCACGCCTGTAATCCCAGCATTTTGGGAGGCCGAGTCGGGTGGATCACGAGGTCAGGAGATCGAGACCATCCTGGCTAACATGGTGAAACCCCATCTCTACTAAAAATAACAAAAAATTAGCTAGGTGTGGTGGCGGGCGCCTGTAGTCCCAGCTACTCAGGAGGCTGAGGCAGGAGAATGGCGTGAACCCGGGAGGTGCAGCTTGCAGTGAGCTGAGATCGCGCCGCTATACTCCAGCCTGGGCAACAAAGCAAGACTCTGTCTCAAAAAAAAAAACCACAAACAAACAAATAAAGGACATCAAAATTGGAAAGGAAGAAGTCAAATTATCCTTGTTTGCAGGTGATGTTATGTTTGGAAAAACCTAAACACTCCACCAAAAAACTATTAGAACTGATAAATTCAGTAAAGTTGCAGCATACTAAATCAACATACAGAAATCAGTAGCATTTCTATATGCCAACAGCGAATAATCTGAAAAAGAAATCAGGAACATAATCCCATTTACAATAGCTACAAATAAAATACCTAGGAATTAACTTTACCAAAGAAATGAAAGATCTTTACAATGAAAACTATAAAACATTGGTGAAAGAAATTGAAGAGGACACACACACAAAAAGGAAAGATATTCCATGTTCATAGATTGGAAGAATCAATATTGTTAAAATGTTCATACTACCCAAAGCAGTCACAGATTCAATGCAATCCCTATCAAGATATGGCATTCTTCCCAGAAATGGAAAAAACAATCCTAAAATTTATATGAAATCATAAAAGGCCTAGAATATAAATAGCCAAAGCTATCCTGAGAAAAAAGAACAAAATAGGGGGAATCACATAACCTGACTTCAAATTATACTACAGAGCCATAGTAACCAAAACAGCGTGGTACTGGCATAAAAACAGACACACAGACCAATGAAACAGAATAGAGAACCTAGAAACAGTTCATACATCTACAGTGAACTCATTTTTGACAAAGGTGCCAAGAATATGCATTGGGGAAAGGACAGTCTCTTCATTAGATGGTGCTGGGGAAGCTGAATATCCATACACAGAAGATCGAAACTAGCTCCCTGTCTCTCACCACATACAAAAGTCAAATCAAAATGAATTTACGACTTAAATCTAAGACCTGAACTATGAAACTACTAAAAACAACATTGGGGAAAATCCCTGGGACATCATACTGGGCAAAGATTTCTTGAGTAAAACCCCACAAACACAGGCAACCAAAGAAAAGATGGATGGATGGGATGACATCAAGTTAAAAAAGCTCTGCACAGCAGAGGAAACAATCAGAAAAGTGAAGAGTGGCCAGGTGCAGTGGCTCACACCTTTAATCCTAGTACTTTGGGAGGCTGGCAGATCACCTGAGGTCAGAAGTTTGAGACCAGCCTGGCCAACATGGTGAAACCCCATCTCTGCTAAAAATACAAAAATTACCTGGGCATAGTGGCAGGCACCTGTAATCCCCACTACTCAGGAGGCTGAGGCAGGAGAATCACTTGGACCTGGGAGGCAGAGGTTGCAGTGAGCCCAGATCACGCCATTTTACTCCAGCCTGGGCAACAAGAGCAAAACTCCGTCTCAAAAAAAAAAAAAAGAAAGAAAGAAAAGAAAAGAAAAGTGAAGAGGCAACCCACAGAATGGGAGAAGATATTTGCAAACTATCTATCTGACGAGAGATAAATAATCAGACTATATAAGGAGCTCAAACAACCATATAGGAAAAAAAAATCTTATAATTCAGTTAGAAAATAGACAAAAGGTCTGAATAGACCTATGTCAAAAGAAGACATACAAATGGCAAAGCAGATATATGAAAAAGTGCTCAATATCATTGGTCATCAAAGAACTGTAAATCAAAACTATAATGAGATATGACTTTAGCCCATTTAAAATGGATTGTATCCAAAAGACAGGCAATAACAAATGCTAACAAGGATATGGAGAAAAGTGAACCCTCATACACTGTTGGTGGGAATGTGAATTAGTTCAGCCACTATGAAGAACAGTTTGGAGTTCCTCAAGAAACTAAAAATAGAGCTACCATATGATCTAGCCATTCCACTGCTAGGTATATACTTAAGAGAAAGGATATGACCTGGCATTCATATGCAGAAAAAAATATATATAGAAAGAAAATCAGTATATTAAAGAGATATTTGCATTCTCTTGTTTATTGCACTATTCACAGTAGCCAGGATTTGGAAGCAACCTAAGTGTTCATCAACAGATGATAGATAAGGAAAATGTGGTATATATACACATTGGAGTACTATTTAGCCATAAAAAAGAATGAGATCCTGTCATTTGCAACAACATGGATGGAACTATGGTCATTATGTTAGGTGAAATAAGCCAGACACAGAAAGACAAACTTCACATATCCTCACTTATTTGTGGTGGGAACTAAAAATTAAAATAGTTGAATTCATGGAAATAGAGAGTAGAATAATGGTTACCAGAGGCTGTGAAGCTTATTGGGGAAGGGGAAGGGGGAAGTGTGGATGGTTAATTGGTACAAAAAATAGGAAGAATGAACAAGATCTAGTATTTGATAGCACAGCAGAGTGACTAAATAATAGTTTAATTCTATGTTTTTAAATACCTGAAAGAATATAATTGGGTTTTAACACAAAAGATAATGCTTGAGGTGATGGATGCCCCATTTACCCTGGTGTGATTATTACATGTTGTATGCCTGTATCAAAATATCTCCTGTACCTCATAAATATATACACCTACCGTGTACCCACAAAAATTAGAAGAAGAAAATGTGAGTAATGCATTTCCTCAAAAAATTATAGGTAATTAGTATTAATCCACTGTATGTAATTGACATCTATCAACCACTTCATCTAACAACAACAGGTACTTATTCTTCTCAAGCTGTCATGGAACACTCACCAAGATAGACCATAAAACAGGAATTGAACAATGAGAACACATGGACACAGGAAGGGGAACATCACACACCGGGGCCTGTTGTGAGGTGAGGGGAGGGGGGAAAGATAGCATTAGGAGATATACCTAATGCTAAATGACAAGTTAATGGGTGCAGCACACCAACATGGCACATGTATACGTATGTAACAGACCTGCACATTGTGCACATGTACCCTAAAACTTAAAGTATAATAATAAAAAAATAAAAATAAATAAATAAAATGAGACAGCAACCACAAAAAAAAAATACTTAAACAGGTTTTAAAAAATATTAATCACATAATGTCTACTCTCAGACCTCAGTGGAATTAAACTGAAAATCAGTAGAGAAAGATAGGCTCTCTGCTCCTTCTATGTGATAAAGGACTGCATCTCATGCAGCACCAGCCATGTCCCTGAGACAGTTGGTGAAATTGAAGGTTGTAGTAAACACATTTGGCTGTACTGGGCATCTGGTCAAATGGGCTGCTTTTAACTCTGGCAAAGTGGATATTGTCATCATCAGTGACCCCTTCATTGACTCCAGCTACATGGTCTACATGTTCCAGTATGATTCCACCAGTGGCAAGCTCCACAGCACTGTCAAGGCTGAGAATCAGAAGTTTGTCATCAGTGGAAATCCTATCTCCATCTTCCAGGAGCAAGATACCACCAAAATCAAATGTGGTGATGCTGGCACTGGTTGTGTTGTGGAGTCAACTGGTGTCTTCACTATCTTGTATATGGCTGGGGCGCACTTAGAGGAGAGAGCCAAAGAGTCATCATCCCAGCTGCCTTTGACCCCCTGTTTGATGGGCGTGAACCATGAGAAGTAAGAAAGCAACCTCACAATCATCAGCATTGCCTCCCGCACCACCAACTGCTTAGCATTCTCTGACCAAGATCATCCATGACAGCTCTGGCATCATGGAGGGACTCATGACCACAGTCCCTGCCATCACTGCCACCTAGGAGACCTATGGATGGCTCTTCTGGGAAACTGTGACGTCATGGTTGTGGGGCTCTCCAGAACATTATTCCTGCATCTACTGGAACTTCCACGGCTGTGGGCAAGGACATCCCCGAGCTGAATGGGGATATCACTGGCATGGCCTTCCTCGTCCCTGCCACCAATATGTCAATTGTGGACCTGACCTGCTGAATGGAGTAACCTGCCAAATATGATGACTTCAAGAAGATGGTGAAGCAGGCATCAGAAGGCCCTTCGAGGGCACACTGGGCTACACTGAACACCAAGTTGTCCGCTGTGACTTTAACAGTGACACTGCCTCTTCCACTTTTAATTCTGGGGCTAGCATTGCCCTCAGCAACCATTTTGTCAAGTTAATTTCCTGATATGACAATTAGTTTTACTACAGCAACGGGGTGGTAGACCTCATGGTCCACATGGCCTCCAAGGAATAACAGCCCTCCGGACCACCAGCCCTAGTGAGAGCACGAGAGAAAAAGAGAGGCTCTCAGCTGCTGAGGAGTCCCCCACCACACCAAGAATCTCCCCTCCACCACAGTTTTCATGCCATGACCCCTGAAGAATGGGAGGGGTCTAGAAAGCCCCCACCTTGTCATGTACCATCAATAAAGTCTTCTGTACTCAGCCAAAAATAAAATAATAGAAAACTGGAAAATCCCAAAATACGTGGAGTTTAAACAACTATTTCTGAATAATGCATGGATCAAAGAAGAAATCTCAGGAGAAATTTAAAAATATTTTGAACTAAATGAAAATGAAAACACTACTTATCAAAATTTATAGGATGCAGTGAAAGTCATGCTTAGAGGGAAATGTATAGCAGTGAATGCATATGTTAGAAAAGTAGAAAGGTCTAAAATCAATAATTTAAGTTTCCACCCTAGGAAATTGAAAAAAAAAGGCAAATTAAATCCAAAGTAAGCAGAAGAAAAGACATAATAAAAAATTAGAACAGAAGTCAATAAAATTAAAAACAGTAAATCAGTAGAGAAAATCAATGAAACCAATAGCTAGTTCTTTGACAGTATTAATAAAAATGCATAAGCCTCTAGCAAGGCTAAGAGAAAAAGAGAGAGGACACAGATTACTTCCGTCAGAAATGAAAGAGGGTTATCACTACAGATCCCATGGACATTAAAAGGAAAATAAAGGAATACTATGAACAACTCTGTGCCTACCAATTTGATAACCTAGATGAACTAGACCACTTCCTTGATAGACACACTCTGCCAGCTCTACAAAAAGATAATCTGAATACGTTTATATATATTAAATAAATTGAATCAATAATAACCTTCCAAAGCAGGAAGCACCAGGTACAGATGGGTTTGCTGGTGAATTCTACCAAACATTTAAGAAGAAACTATACCCCTTATCTACAGTCTCTTTCAGAAGATAGAAGCAGAGGGAATACTTCCTAATTCATTCTATGATGCCATTGTTATGCCAGTACCAAAACCAGAGAAAGACACTACTACAGACCAATGTCTCTCGTGATCTTAAATGAGACAAAACTACAGACCAATATCTCTCTTGATCTTATATGCAAAAATTCTCAATGAAATATTAGCAAATTGAATCCAACAATGTATACAAGAATTACAGGCCAGGCACAGTGGCTCATGCCTGTAATCCTAGCACTTTGGGAGGCCAAGGTGGGCAGATTGCTTGAGCTCAGTCTGAGCAACATGGCAAAAACCCATCTCTATAAAAAAATACAAAAACTAGCCAGGTGTGGTGGCACACCCCTGTGGTCCCAGCTACTCAGGAGGTTGAGTTGGTAGGATTGCTTGAGCCCAGGAGGTCGAGGCCACAGTAAGCCAAGATCACATCATTGCCTAGGTGACAGCAAGACCCTGTCCCCACCACCACCCCCCCCACCAAAAAAAAAGAAAAAGAAAAAAGTGTATCACAAGCAAGTGGGATTTATCCCAGGTATGCAAATCTGGTTTAATATTAAAAAATCAAGTAATGTAATTCATCATATTAGCAGGCTAAAAAAAAATCACATGATTATATCAGTGAATACAGAAAAAGCATTTGGCAAAATCCAAAACTCATTCATGATAAAAACACAATTAACTAGGAATATAGGGAAACTTTCTCAACTTGATACAGAATATCTACAAAAAAATCTACAACTAACAACATACCTAGTGATGAGAAACTAGAAGTTTTCCTACTAACGTCATGAACAAGGCAAGGATGTGCCTTCTCACCACTCCTTTTTAATATTATACTGGAAGTCTTAGCTAGTGTAATAAGGCAAAAAGGGAAATAAAAGGTAAACACGTTGGGAAGGAAGAAATAAAACTCTTTGTTCGCAGATGTCATTATCTTATATGTAGAAAACCCAAGAGAACTGACAAAAACGCTCCTGGAACTAGTAAGTGATTATAGAAAGGTTGCAGGATATAAGGTTAATATACAAAAGTTAATCACTTTTCCATATACCAGCAGTCAACAAATAGAATTTGAAATTAAAAATTCAATACCATTTATATTAGTACTCTCAAAATTCGATTATTTAGGTATAAATTTAATAAAATGTGTGAAAGGTCTATATAAGGAAAACTACAGAACTCTAAGGAATGAAATCAAAGAAGAATTAAATAAATGGAGAGCTATTGAGTTTCATGGATAGGAAGACTCAGTATTGTCAAAATGTCAGTTCCTCAGAGTATGATTTATAGATTGATATGATCCAAGTCAAAATCCCAGGAAGTTATTTTGTGGATATTGACAAACTGATTCCAAAGTTTATATAGAGAGGAGGCATGCCAGGCACTGTGGCTCATGCCTGTAATCCCAGCACTTTGGGAGGCCAAGGCAGGCAGATCACTTGAGGCCAGGAGTTTGAGACCAGCCTGGCCAACATGGCAAAACCCTGTCTCTACTGAAAATACAAAAATTAGCTGGGTGTGGTGGCGCACATCCGTAATCCCAGCTACTCAGAAGGCTAAGGCATGAGAGTCACTTGAACCCAAGAGGCAGAGGTTGCAGTGAGCCAAGAGCACTTCACTTCACTGCACTCCAGCCTGGGTGACAGAGCGAGACTCTGTCTCAAAAAAACAAAACAAAATAAAGCTTATATAGAGAAGCAAAACATTCAGAATAGCCAACACAATATTGAAGACAAAAGTTGGAGGACTGATGTTACTCGACCTCGAGACTTAATATACCGCTACAGTAATCAAGATAGAATGGTATTGGTCAAAGAACAGACAAATAGACCAATGAAACAGAACAGAGAGTCCAGAGATAGACACATATAAATATAGTCAACTGGTCTTTGACAAAGAAGCAAAGGCAATACAATGGGGCAGACAGTATTTTCAAAAAATGGTACTGACTAGATTTTTAAAAAATGAATCTAGACATAGACGTTATACCCTTCACAAAAATTAACTCAAAATAGATCATAGACCTAAATAGAAAATGCAAAAGTATAAAACTAGAAGACAACAGGAGAAAACCTAAATTACCTTGGGTATGGCAATGACTTTTTGGATACAACACCAAAGTAGCGATCCATGAAAGAAATAATTGATGAGCTGGACTTCATTAAGATTTAGAAACTTCTGGCTGGGCGAGGTGGCTTCTGTAATCCCAGCACTTTGGGAGGCCGAGGTGGACAGATCACGAGGTCAGGAGATCGAGACCATCCTGGCTAACATGGTGAAATCCCATCTCTACTAAAAATACAAAAAAATTAGCCGGGCGTGGTGGCGGGCGCCTCAGCTACTAGGGAGGCTGAGGCAGGAGAATGGCGTGAACCAGGGAGGCGGAGGTTGCAGTGAGCTGAGATCGCGCCAGTGCACTCCAGCCTGGGTGACAGAGTGAGACTCTGTCTCAAATAATAATAATAATAATAATAATAATAATAATAATAATAAAGATTTAGAAGCTTCTGTGAGTGAAAATGTCAAGAGAAGACAAGACTGGGAGAAAAATTTTGTAAAAGACATATCTGATAAAATACCTATGCAAAATATACAAAGAACTCTTACAACTTAACAATTAGAGGCCAGGTGCAGTGGCTCACGCCTGTAATCCCAGCACTTTGGGAGGCTGAGGCAGGCGGATCACGAGGTCAGGAGATCGAGACCATCCTGGCCAACACAGTGAAACCCTGTCTCTACTAAAAATACAAAAAAATTAGCCAGGCGTGGTGGCAGGCACCTGTAATCCCAGCTACTTGGGAGGCTGAGGCAGGAGAATGGGTTGAACCCGAGAGGCAGAGCTTGCAGTGAGCCAAGATTGCACCACTGCACTCCAGCCTGGGCAACAGAGCAAGAATCCGTCTCAAAAGAAAAAAAAACCAAACATACACTTAACAATTAGAAAACAAGCTGGGTATGGTGGCTCACATCTGTAATCTCAGCACTTTGGGAGGCTGAGGCAGGTGGATCGCTTGAGCCTAGGAGTTTGAGACCAGCCTGGGCAATATGACAAAACCCCATCTCTACCCAAAATACAAAAAAATTGGACAGGTGTGGCCGTGCACGGTGGCTCACGCCTGTAATCCCAGCACTTTGGGAGGCTGAGGCAGGAGAATGGCATGAACCTGAGAGGCAGAGCTTGCAGGGAGCCGAGATCGCGCCACTGCACTCCAGCCTGGGTGACAGCGCAAGACTCCATCTCAAAAAAAAAAATTGGACAGATGTGGTGGTCCATGCCTGTGTTCCCAGCTACTTGGAAGGCTGAGGTGGGAGGATTGCTTGAGCCCAGAAAGCAGAGATTGCAGTGAACCATGATTACACTACTGCACTCCAGCCTGGGGAAAAGAGTGAGATCCTGTCTCAAAAAAAAAAGAAGAGAAAAGAAAACAACTTGATTAAAAAATGGACTGAAAACCTAAACAGACACCTCACCAAAGAAGGCATAAAAATGGCAAACATATGAAAAGATGCTCCATATCATGTGTCATCAGGGAAATCTACCACAGTAGATTTTGGGTCATTCTAATAGGCCAAGATCCAGCACACTGAAAACACCAAATGCTGGCAAGGACGTGGAACAAAAGCAATTTTTATGTGTTGCTGGTGAGAATGCAAAATTGTCAACTACTTGGGAAGGTAGTTGGGCAGTTTCTTACAAAATTAAACATACTTTGACCGTATGATCCTGAAATCTTACTCCTTGGTATCTATCAAAAAGAGTTAAAAACTTATATCCACACAGTAGCCTGCACATAAATGTTTATAGAAGCTTTATTGGTAACTGCCAAAACTTGAAAACAACCAAGGTGTTCTTCAGTAGGTGAGTGGATAAACTGTGGTACCTCTGGACAATGGAATGTTATTTACCACTGAAAGGAAATGAGATATTAAGACATGAAAAGACTTGGAGAAAGCTGGGTGTGGTATTTCACACCTGCAGTCCCAGCACATTGGGAGGCCAAAGTTGACAGATCGCTTGAGCCCAGGAGTTCAAGATCAGCCTTGGCAACACAGTGAAACCCCATCTCTACAGAGAATACAAAAATTAGCTGGGTGTGGTGGTGTGTGACTGTAATCTCAGCTACCCAGGACGCTGAGGTGAGATAATCACCTGAGCCTGGGAAGTTGAGGCTGCAGTGAGCTGTGACTGCACTCCAGCCTGGACGATGGAGTAAGACCCTGTGTCAAAACCAAAAAAGACTTGAAAAAAATTAAATGCATATTACTAAATGAAAAAAGCCAATCTGAAAAGGCTATATACCGTTATAATTACAACTATAGATATTCTGGAATAGGAAAAACTATGGAGACACTAAAATGCAATTAAAAAATTAGTAATTGCAACGGGGTGGGGTAGAGAGAGAGAGGATAAATAGGCAGAGCACAGAGGATTTTTAGGGCGGTGAAATGCTCTGATACTATAATGGGGAGACGTGTCATTATACATTTGTCCAAACCCATAGAATGTACAACACCAAGAATGAACCCTAATGTAAACTAGGGACCTTGGGTGATTACAGTGTGCCAGTGTAGGTTCATCAGTTTTAACAAATGTACCACTTTGGTAGAGGATGTTAATAATCGGGGAGGCTATCCATGTATGGGAGCAGGAGATATATGGGATATTTTTCTATCTTCCTGTCAGTTTCGTTGTGAACTTAAAACGGCTCTAAGTCTTGGCCAGGCACGGTGGCTCACGCCTGTAATCCCAGCACTTTGGGAGGCTGAGGTGAGTGGATCACGAGGTCAGGAGATCGAGACCACCCTGGCTAACACAGTGAAACTCCATCTCTAGTAAAAATACAAAAAATTAGCCGGGCGTGGTGGCGGGCGCCTGTAGCCCCAGCTACTCGGGAGGCTGAGGCAGGAGAATGGCGTGAACCCGGGAGGCGGAGCTTGCAGTAAGCAGAGATCACGCCACTGCACTCCAGCCTGGGCAACAGAGCGAGACTCCGTCTCAAAAAAAAAAAAAAAAAAAACCACAAAACTGCTCTAAGTCTTAAAAAACAATTAAAGAGAGGCCAGGCTCATACCTGTAATCCCAGCAGTTTGGGAGGCTAAGGCAGGAGGATCACTTGAGTCCAGGAGTTTGAGACCAGTCTGGACAACATAATATGAGACAGAAAAATACCACAATTAGCCATGCATGGTGGCACACGCCCGTAGTCCCAGCTACTTGGGAGGCTGAAGTGGGAGGATCACTTGAGCACAGGGGATTGAGGCCGCAGTGAACCATGATGACGCCATTGCACTCCAACCTGGTCAACAGAACGCAACCCTGTCTCAAAAAAAAAAAAAATTAAAATTAAAGAGAAGTAATTACAGTGAAATGTGAGAGGAGGAAAAAAGATAGGAAGATTATGTCTTAAGGCCAGGTGCAGTGGCTCACGCCTGTAATCCGAACAGTTTGGGATGCAGAGGTGGGAGAATTGCTTGAGGCCAGGAGTTCAAGGTTACAGTGTGCTATAATCATGCTACCCGTACTCCAGTCTGGGCAACAGAACAAGACCCTGTCAAAGAAAAAAACAAAAATGTTGTGTTTTAAGGAAGCATTGTAGTTAATAATTTATATTTTTAGTAGAGATTATTTTTCTAAAAGCACTCTCAGAGGAAAAAAATTAAGCTATACAAATTTAAAAATCTTAACAAATTGCCAGTCTTGATATTAAAATTATAATTAAAAATTTTTCTTAGATATCTTATAAAACAGACATTGCTAAACTACCAGGTAGCCATTTGTTTTAATAAATAAAATTTTACTGAAACATAGACATACTCATTTGTTTATATATTGCCTATGGTTGCTTTTCTGCTAGAACAGCAGAATTGAGTAAGGCCCACAAGCCTGAAACACTTACTGTCTGGCCCTTTAAGAAAAAGTTTTTAGATCCCTGTTATAAAGGACACAAATTTGAATCCTTCCTATAGATTAAAATTTCTACTTTGATTATCATTTGCCTTCAGCCTGAAGAACTTCCTTTAGCATTTCTTGAAGTGCAGGTCTTCTAGCAGTGAATTTTTCAACTTTTGTTTATCTGAAAGTATCTTTATTTTATTCTCATTTTTGAAGGCTATTTTTGCCAGATATAGAAATCTGGGTTGATAGGTTGAGGGCATTCATTCAGCATGTTAAAGATGCAGTTCTGGCTGGGCGCAGTGGCTCATGCCTGTAATCCCAGCACTTTGGGAGGCTGAGGTAGGTGGATCACGAGGTCAAGAGATCCAAGACCATCCTGGCCAACATGGTGAAACCCCGTCTCTACTAAAAATACAAAAATTAGTTGGGTGTGGTGGCATGGGCCTGCAGTCCCAGCTACTCGTGAGGCTGGGGAAGGAGAATTGCTTGAACCCAGGAGGTAGAGGTTGCAGTGAGCCGAGACCACGCCACTGCATGCCAGCCTGGCGACAGAGACTCTATCTCAAAAAAAAAAAAAAAAAAAAAAGATGCAGTTCCAACTATCTTCATTGTTTCTAAGTCAGCCATCTTTCTTTTGTCGTTCTCTTTTATTGTGTGTTTTTTCTCTAGATGCTTTTAAGATTTTCCCTTTATCTTTAATTTTTATCAATTTGACTAAGATGTGCCTTAGTATGGGGTGTTTTTTTTTTGTATTTATCCTGCTTACGGTTCTCTGAGGTTCTTAGATTTGTGGGTTGACGTTTTTCACCAAATTTGGGGAAATTTCAGCATTTATTCAGATCAAATATGCAAATTTTAAAATGCTATCTTTTTTTAATCCTTCTAGGACTCAAGTTTCATACATTTTTAAAATTTATTTATTTATTTATTTAAGATGGAGTCTCGCTTTGTCACCCAGGCTGGAGTGTAGTGGCGTGATATCGGCTCATTGCAACCTCCGCCTCCCGGGTTCAGTCAATCCTCCCACCTAAAACTCCCAAGTAGCTGGGATTACAGGTATGCACCACCACGCCCAGCTATTTTTTTTTTTTTTTTGTATTTTTAGTAGAGATGGGGTTTCACCATGTTGGCCAGGCTGGTCTTGAACTCCTAACCTCAAGTGATCCGCCTGCCTCAGCCTCCCAAAGTGCTGGGATTACAGGTGTGAGCCACCATGCTTGGCCCAGTTACATACATTTCAGACTGCTTGATATTATCCCAAACGTCACTGAAGTTTTGTTTAGATTTTTGTAATACCTTTTCTCCTTCAATTTGTTTAATGTCTTTGACTTATCTTCAAGTTCATTGACCCCTTTTTTCTGTAATGTTTAGTCTGCTGTTAAGCCCGTTCAGCATATATTTCACTTCAGATGTCGTACTTTCAATTGCAGAATTTCCATTTGGTTCTTTTTTACTCCCCATTCTTTACCAGATGTTCCCACATTTTCCTTTAAATCCTTGAACATATATATACACACATACATATATATACACATACACACACATATATACATATACATATATATATAAAAGGTTGTTTATAAGTTCTTGTCTGCTAATTTTCACAAGTGGATCACCTCTCCGTTTGTTTCCTTTTTTTCTTGATTTTGGGTCATTCTCTGCTTTTTTGTATGTCTAGTAATTTTATTGTATACTTTATGAGTATTACATTGAGGAGTTTGGATTTTGTTGCCTTCTTTTAAAGGGTGTTGAATTTTGTTCTGGCAGACAAATTACTGGAGGAGCCTCCGTTAGTCAGGGTTTCCTCGAGGTACAGAACTAATAGGAGAGATATATATATAATAGAATATATTTTATATATATATCCCTGGCTACCACACCCGGCCACCTCTGTTATTTCTGTTCAGCTCTCAGCCCTATAGCATTTCAGATATGTATATATATATGTGTGTGTGTGTTTGTATGTGTGTATATATGTATATATGTACATATACATTCTTAGATTTGTGGATTGATGTTTTTCACCAAATGATTCCTCCTCAAAAATGCCTCCTCTGACCAAACTATCTAAAATAGAGCCTCCCACCACTCTCTATCACATCTCCCTGTTTTAATTTATACACAGCACTCTGACATTTATATTATGTTCTATAACTTTTGTTTATTTATTGTTATCTCCCCAACAAGAATGTAAGCTTCATAGGACAATAACTTGGTCTGTTTTGTTCACTGCTGAATCTCCAGCTGTTTAAAACAGTTCTTGGCAGGGTGCAGTGGCTCACGCCAGTAATCCCAGCACTTTGGGAGGCCGAGGCGGGCGGATCACGAGATCAGGAGATGGAGACCATCCTGGCTAACACAGTGAAACCCTGTCTCTACTAAAAATACAAAAAATTAGCCGGGCACGGTGGTGGGCGCCTGTAGTCCCAGCTACTCGGGAGGTTGAGGCAGGAGAACGGCGTGAACCCGGGAGGCGGAGCTTGCAGTGAGCCGAGTTCATGCCACTGCACTCCAGCCTGGGCGACAGAGCAAGACTCCGTCTCAAAAAAAAAAAAAAAAAAAACAGTTCTTGGCAGGGCGCAGTGGCTCACACCTGTAATCCCAGCACTTTGGAAGGCCGAGGCAGGTGGATCAAGATATCAGGAGTTTGAGACCAGCCTGGCCAACGTGGTGAAACCCTGTCTCTACTACAAATACAAAAATTAGCCGGGCGCGGTGGCAGGCGCCTGTAATCCCAGCTTCTCAGGAGGTTGAGGCAAGAGAATTGCTTGAACCCAGGAGGTGGAGGTTGCAGTGAGCCGAGATCGTGCCACTGCACTCCAGCCTGGCTGACACAGCAAGACTCCATCTTGAAAAAACAAAACAAAACAAAAAAACAGATCTTGGCATATAGTAGATACTAAATATTGTCCAATTGGCTGGGTGCGATGGCTCACACTTATAATCCCAGCACTTTGGGAGGCTAAGATGGGCGAATCACTTGAGGTCAGGAATTCGAGACCAGCCTGGCCAACATGGTGAAACCCTGTTTCTACTAAAAATGCAAAAATTAGCTGGGCGTGGTGGTGCACGCCTGTAATCCCAGCTACTTGAGAGGCTGAGGCACGAGAATTGCTTGAACCCAGGAGGCAGAGGTTGCAGGGAACTGAGATCATGTCACTTCATTCCAGCCTGGGCAACAGAGCAAGACTCAGTCTCAAAAATAAAAAAATAAATATTGTCAAATGATTAAATTTCTACACTGGTAACTCTCCTTTATAAATAATACAAAAATCAGTGATGGGATAAAAACTATATGCTCTAATGGCTTTGGTGGCCTGTATTTTCTCTTTGTGATAAATACGTTTTATTATTTTATCTTTGATACTTTTCCTTAATAATGGCTTTATCAATGATATATGTTTTAGCAGCTGTATTGGTCGGATCTTGCATTGCTATAAAGAATTACCTGAGGCCAGTCACGATGGTTCACGCCTGTAATCCCAGCACTTTGCGAGGTCAAGGTGGGAGGATCACTTGAGCTCAAGAGTTCAAGACCAGCCTGGGCAATATAGTGAGACCCCATCTTTATTTTTGTTTTAAATGTTTAAAAGAAAAAAAAAATTACCAGAGACTGGGTAATTTATAAAGAAAGAGGTTTAATCAGCTCATGGTTCTGCGGGCTGTACAGGCATCTGCTTCTGAGGAGGCCTCAGGACACTTGCAATCATGGCATAAGGTGAAGGGGAAGCAAGCACATCTTCACATGGCCGGAGAAGGAGGAAGAAAGCAAAGGGGAAGGTGCCACACACTTTTAAACAACTAGATCTCGTGAGAACTCTATCATGAGACAGCACTATGGGGATGGTGCTAAACCATTAGAAACCACCTCCATGATCCAGTCACCTCTCACCAGGCCCCACCTCCAACACTGGGGATTACAATTCAGCATGAGATTTGGGTGGGGACACAGAGCCAAACCATATCAGCAGCCTAGCTATTAATGGTATTTTCTGATAGCAGCATGTTATTCCCTGTTGACTTGTATATTTTTCCCCTGGCTCTCTGGTCTTCAATGAAGAGGACCAGGTTAAAATATAAAGAGAGCTGCTTTATTTATTTATATTTATTTATTTATTTTTGAGACAGCGTCTCCCTCTATTGCCCAGGCTAGAGTGCAGTGGTGCTATCTCGGCTCACTGCAACCTCCTCCGCCTCCTGGGTTCAAGCGATTCTCCTGCCTCAGCCTCCTGAATATCTGGGATTACAGGCACACGCCATCACACCCAGCTAATTTTTGTATTGTTAGTAGAGACGGAGTTTCGCCATGTTGGCCAGGCTGGTTTCAAACTCCTGACCTCGTGATCCGCCCACCTCAGCCTCCCAAAGTGCTGAGATTACAGGCGTGAACCACCCCACCTGACCGAGAGTTGCTTTGATATCATCAATCATTGTCATGATATTGTTTGCAGTCTACTCTGCATCTAATTTTCCCCAAACTTTCATTGTTTTCAAGCTCACATTTGTTACAGGTTTTTTCTTAATTTGTTTGAGAAGTATTCTTAATCTGTTTGACTTAGTACTTTCTTATCTGAAGATTTATAGGCTGGGCATAGTGGCTCATGCCTATAATCCCAGCACTTTGGGAGGCCAGGACAGGAAGATGGCTGGAGCCCGGGAGTTCCAAGACCAGTCTGGACAACATAGTGAGACCTCCTCTCTACAAAAAAAAAAATTTTTTTAATTAGCCAGGTGTAGTGTTGCATGCCTGTGGTCCCAGCTAGTCAGGAGGTTGAGGTGGGAGGACTGCTTGAGCCCGCGAGGTCGGGGCTCCAGTCAGCTGTGATCACACTGATGCACTCCAGCCTGAGTAACACAGCAAGACTTCTCAAAAAAATTTAAAAAAAGAATGCTCATCATCAATGGTTTATAATGATAAATTAAAAACCATGGAAATCTTACAGGGAGGGTTCATTAAATTTGTTATATCCATAAAAGTGTAAGATATAGCCACTAAAAAGGATGATGCTGAGCTATATTTATTGGCATACAAAGATATCTATGTTGGGCCAGGTGCGGTGGCTCACGCCTGTAATCCCAGCACTTTGGGAGGCCGGGGTGGGTGGATCACCTGAGGTCAGGAGTTCGAGACCAGTCTGACTCACATGGAGAAACCCCATCTCTACTAAAAATACAAAATTAGCCGGGCTTGGTGCATGTCTATAATCCCAGCTACTTGGGAAGGCTGAGGCAGGAGAATCGCTTGAACCTGGGAGGCAGAGGTTGTGGTGAGCCGAGATCGCGCCATTGCACTCCAGCCTAGGCAACAAGAGCAAAACTCCGTCTCAAAAAAAAAAAAAAAAAAGATACCTATGTTGTTTATTGTTTTTAAGACAGTGTTTCCCTCTGTCACCCAGGCTGGAGTGCAGTGGTGGCTCACTGCAGCCCTAGCCTCCTGGGCTCAAGTGATCCTCCCATCTCAGCCTCCTGAGTAGCTGGATTACAGATGTGTGCCACCCCACCCAGCTAATTGTCTTTACTTTTAGTAGAGACGAAGTCTTGCTAGGTACTCCTGGGCTCAAATGATCTTCCTGCCTTGGCCTCCCGAAATATTGGGATTACAGACATGAGACACTGTGCCCAATCTGCATCTGTGATTTTTTAAACTAAAAAGAAAACAGGTTACAAGAAAGCAAGTATAACATAATCTCATTTTTGTGGAGGAAAAAAATAGATACTTGTATGTGTATACACAAGTATCTCCTATACAAAATTGGAGGGTAAGGTTAGCACTCTTAATTGTCTCCAAGTCAGCTAGCATTTTTCTAGATCATCGTTTGTTTCAGTACGACTAACTATAATAATTACCTCTTTTTTAATTTTTAATTTTTTAGGTATATAGTAGGTGTTTGTATTTATGGGGCTTATAACTATTACTTCTGGCCTCTGGGAAGTCCTCTAACTATTCTGTCCTAGGTATAAATAAATACCTTTCCCCTTAGTTCAACAAAACCAAGGCTGGGGTTTACTAAAAGGAATTTTTCAAGAAAACAAAAAAAGGAAAGTAAACAAAAGGCAAAGTAAAAAGCATAAAAATCAAAGTGTTTACAGGATACACATTGCTTTTTCTTATGTTAGTAAAAGTCTATCCACCAACTAGTTAAGTTGTTACAGTTTATGGGGCTCTAAAGTTTTTGGGAGCTGGGCATGATGGCTCACGTCTATAATCCCAGCAGTTTGGGAGCCCAAGGTGGGAGAATTGCTTGAGGCCAGGAGTTTGAGACCAGCCCGGACCACATAGTAAGACCTCGGACCACATAGTAAGACCTCGGACCACATAGTAAGACCTCGTCTCTACAAAAAATAAAATATTAGCCAAGTGTAGTAGCGGAAGCCTGTGGTCCCAGCTACTTGGGAGGCTGAGCTGGGAGGATCACTTGAGCCCAGGAAGTTGAAGTTGCAGTGAGCGATGATTGTGCCATTGCCTTCCAGCTTGGGCAACAGAGCAAAACCCTCTCAGAAAATAAAAAATAAAAATAATCCTTGTGATTCTGCAACCCAGGCTGGAGTGCAGTGTCCCGACCTTGGCTCATTGCAACCTCCACCTCCCAGGTTCTAGCAATTCTGGTGCCTCAGGCCCCCAAGTAGCTGGGGTTACAGGCGTGTGACCACGCCAGGCTGAATTTTTTGTATTTTTAGTAGAGATGGGGTTTTGCTATTTTGGCCAGGCTGGTCTCGAACTTCTGGCCACAAGTGACTCACATGCCTCGGTCTTTCAAAGTGCTGGAATTACAGGCGTGAGCCACCTTTCCTGGCCCCTTGTGGCAATTTTTTACCCAGATCTCTCTAGCCAAAACTATAAAATTGAGAGTTTTGATTCAGCACTATCATTTGGTAATACTGTAGAGAAAAATGGAATGATATGGAAAATATGTGTAAAATACAAATAAAAAAGATTATAAGATAGTATATATGATATAACCCTAATTTTAAGGTATACAGTATAAAGTACAGAAATAAAAAAAACCCCACCAGAGAGACACTCTCCAGATAACAGTGGTTATCTTTAAGTTGTAGTACTACAGTTAAAGTTTAATTTCTTTGTGCTTTTCTATTTTTCCAAGTTTTCTATAGGAACACGTTATTAAAAAGTGTGTGTGTATATATATATTTTTTTAATTATTTATTGATTTATTTTTTTTTGAGACGGAGTCTTGCTCTGTCACCTAGGCTGGAGTGCAGTGGTGCGATCTCGGCTCACTGCAAGCTCTGCGTCCCGGGTTCACACCATTCTCCTGCCTCAGTCTCCCGAGTGGCTGGGACTACAGGCACCCACCACCATGCCCGGCTAATTTTTTTTTTTTTTTTTTTTTTTTTTTGTATTTTTAGTAGAGACGGGTTTCACGGTGTTAGCCAGGATGGTCTCGATTTCCTGACCTAGTGATGCGCCCGCCTTGGCCTCCCAAAGTGCTGAGATTATAGGCTTGAGCCACCGCGCTGGGACTTTTGTTTTTTTTTTTTGAGATAGAGTTTCACTCTTATCGCCCCGGCCGCAGTGCAGTGGCGTGATCTCAGCTCACTGCAACCTCCACCTCCCAGGTTCAAGCGATTCTTCTGTCTCAGCCTTCTAAGTAGCTGAGATTACAGACATGCACCACCACGCCCGGCTAATTTTTTGTATTTTTAGTAGAGATGGGGTTTCACCTTGTTGGCCAAGCTGGGCGACAGAGCAAGACTCTGTCTCAAAATAAATAAATAAAATAAAATAAAATAAAATCTGAGCAAATAAAAGAAAATCTGAGCAACTAAGAATAACATATTCTTAATACATTACCTAACGTGTCAATTTTTATTTGTGCTGTGCATATAAAAAGGTCTCACTGTTGAAGATCACTGTATCTGAAGAGATTCATTTTATTTATTTATTTATTTGAGATGAAATATCAGTCTGTCACCCAGGTTGCAGTGCAATGGCGCGATCTCAGCTCACTGCAACTTCCGCCTCCCAGATTCAAGCGATTCTTCTGTCTCAACCTCCTAAGTAGCTGGGATTATAGACACGCACCACCACGCCCGGCTAATTTTTTGTATTTTTAGTAGAGATGGGGTTTCACCTTGTTGGCCAAGCTGGTCTTGAACTCCTGACCTTGTGATCTGCCCACCTCAGCTTCCCAAAGTGCTGGGATTACAGGCGTGAGCCACTGCACCCAGTCCATTTTATTAATTCATCAAATCTTTGTTGAACTTCTCTTACATGCTAGGCACTGTTCTAGATGTTGGGGATATAGTGGTGAAGAAGACAGTTTGTACTGTCATGGAGCTTATATTCTGGTCAGATTTATTGGTCAAAAAAATCTGTGATGGGGCTGGGCGCGGTGGTTCACACCTGCAATCCCAGCACTTTGGGAGGCTGAGGGAAGCAGATCACCTGAGATCCGGAGTTCGAGACCAGCCTGGCCAACATGGCGAAACCCCATCTCTACTGAAAATACAAAACTTACCCAGGCGTGGTGGTGAGCGCCTATAATCCTAGCTACCCTGGAGGCTGAGGCAGGGAGAATCGCTGGAACGCGGGAGGCAGAGGTTGCAGTGAGCCGAGATCATGCCATTGCACTCCAGCCTGGGAGAGAGAGCGAGACTCTGTCCCCCTGCAAAAAAAAAAAAAAAAATTCTGTGATGGATGGTACAGTGTTATCAATTAGTAACTGTAAATAAATTAGCGTACCAACTATAAGGCTTACAAAATTAGAATAAACATCATAGAATTAGTGCAATGTAAATTGATTCACGGTGGTGTTTTTTTTTTTTTTTTTTTTTTTTTAGAAATCATAGTATCAATGGGAATAATATGGATTTATTTTTTTTCTTCTAGCTTTAAGGAAGCCTCCTATTTCAGTTTCTCAACATGAAAGTCATCAAGCAATCTCCCATATTCCAACTGGACAACCTCTCTCCCCAAATATGCCTCCAGGTATGAAGTCTTATGCTTATAATTCCATTTGAAACCAACTTACTAGTCATGTACAGTTATATAGTGTGTAAAATATATCACTTAGCAGTATAGTGAAATAGCATTTATTCTTTGAGGTAATGTTATATATTTTTTTAGACTAGTAAAAGCTCAGAGAGAAATAATAACCTGAAACTTCACTTTATCTGGTGGATTGTTACAGTCTTTTTCTTAAGAACAGAAGAATTATTTATTATGCCACTCTGAGCTACATTCCCTTTCCTCTCTGCCTGCTATACAGGTTTAGCTTCTTCAAAATGTGTTCAAATTTATCTCATAGAGGCCTTCTATAAATTACAGTGCCCACCTATATTAAACTCTTTACTTCGTACTTATGAATGTATTTGTTTATTTTCTGAACACTCATTCCATTTTATAGAACATTTCCCTAAAATGAGAGTAGATATGATTGAAGAGACCTGCTTAAGGGAGATGGTGGAAAGGAAAAAGGTCAGAGTGGCATAGGATGTTTTGGGATCCAAAATTAAAGTCATTGATAAGGATAAAATGGGAGGTGGGGGAAAGAGAGGTGGTATCCAGTAGATAAAGCTAAGAAAGAATCAAGAGTCAACACTGGTGAGTCACTGTATAGATGAAGATGACTTAGAGAGTAGAAATTTCAAAAGCTTTACTGGATTTTGGAGATTTCTGATAGTGATATGGAATTTGGAGGGAGGAAAAGATATGGGTATCATTGCTATATTAATCTATGGATTTCTACTGTATATCTTTTTGGTGAATAAGTTTATGGCCGTTAGTGGAGATACTCACCTGGGAATGATCAGTAAACTTCCCACAGCTAAAATCACATTGGCTATAATATTTGATTAAAGAAACGAGAATAAAACTTTAAAAAAAAAAAAAAGCTTTGTGACTACCCAATGTTAAACAATAGTGTGTCTTAGCTTTCTAAAGCAGATCTTGTGAAATTCATCTTTAAAAGATTAAGTTAAATTATATTCTTTTAATTTGATGTTTTTATGCCACAGATTCACACGTAAACCACAATGGAAACCCCGGTACTTCAAAACAGAATCCTTCCAGTCCTCTTCAGCGTTTAATTCCAGGCTCAAACTTGGACAGTGAACCTAGAATTCAAACAGATATACTAAAGCAGGCTACCAAGGACAGAGTCAGTGATTTCCATAAATTGAAGCAAAGTAAGAATCAATTGATGAATATTATGCTAAAAATATTTCTTTAAATGTAATATGAATTAAGGTCTTCATTATTCTGCTTTCCAATAAATGTATAGTGAAGTTATATATATTTAAAGAGAAGGTATGAAAGTGTCAAAATTTAAAGGAAATATAGGTTTTAAATGGATAGATACTATTTTAAAGAAAACTTTAAAAAGGTTCTCATGTTCTCCATTGTTAAATAATAAATTTCAGGTGAGTTGACTTTCTTTAAAAATACGATTAGTTCTTATGAATATAAACTTTTTTGGAGAAATGAGAAAAAATATATTTTGATAGGCTAACAAATGAAAACTTTGATTAGGGAAGAGAGAAAATAAATAATTTTGAAAAATGGAACATTCTGGGAGAAACATACACTCTGGGGAGATTGCCTTAGTAGATTGCTCAATACTGCTTCCTCCTCCATTCCCTGCAATTGCATTTTCCTCATTTAGATGTTAGAAGTATAAGAAAAAATTCTAGTAGTAGAATTTGAGGCAGGAGAGTGTCCCTTAGATCAGCTTCCTTAAACTGTGCTTTTCACTGGTTCTGCTTTTCATGGCATCTTCTTACCTTCAATCCTGAATAGACAGAATCTGTAAAAGCTTCAGTTTGTCTTTGGTTTATTTATTTATTTTTAATTTTTATCAGTCACCAGGAGTAAGATCAAGTCTTTGGTCTTTATGATGGCTTCTGTCTATGGCAGCAACTGTGCAGAGCACTGGTTAGGCAGTTATTTGTACAAAGGTTGCATGTAAGCTAATAATTGAACAATGTTATATTTGTGAATTTATTCAAGGTATTTTATTTTATTTCTTTATTTTTAATTTATTTTTAGAGACGGGGTCTCGCTTTGTTGCCCAGGCTGGTCTTGAACTCCTGGGCTGAAGTGATCCTCCCACCTTAGCCTCACAAAGTGCTGGGATTACAGGCATGATTCACCGTGCCCAGCCTATTCAAGGTATTTTTGTTGGTCTTGTAACAGTTATTCAAATTTATTCATATATATGAATGTATAATTTGCATTAATTTAATTGGCTTTCCTTTCTTTTTTCTTTTTTTCTGTTTTCTTCAAATAGGAAATTCCTTGATATTTTAAAGCATATCTGTGTATCTTGACCAAAGTATTGTGTGAAAAACATTTTTATTACAAAGATTTAGCTAACATTTTAAATATAATGAAAAAATATTTCCTCAAAATTGGGTTGGGGGATTGGCCTGAAAACTTACATCTCAGCAAGAAGAGGTGTACAGTAAGAGCATAACAAATGAAATATCTTAATTTGATCACTTAAGATTTTCTTCTTTTTTTTAAAATTTTTTTTGAGATGGAGTCTCGTTCTGTCACCCAGGCCAGGAGTGCAGTGGCAGGCAGGAGTGCAGTGGCGCAATCTCAGCTCACTGCAACCTCCGCCTCCCAGGTTCAAGCAATTCTTCTGCCTCATCTTCCCGAGCAGCTGGGATTACAGGTCCACGTCACCATGCCTGGCTAATTTTTGTATTTTTAGTAGAGATAGGGTTTCACCGTGTTGGCCAGTCTAGTCTCCATCATCTGACCTCAGGTGATCTGCCCGCCTTGGCCTCCCAAAGTGGTGGGATTACAGTCATGAATTACTGTGCCTGGCCAAGATTTTCTTCTAAACTTATATTTATTCTATACATTTTTTTAATTGTTGCCTTACCGGTATATATTTTTTAAACTGATATTTGGGTAAAGAAGGTGGTTGGAAATAATCACTAGGAAATTATTACTCTCTACAATTATTTTGAAAAGAGCCTAGGCATGGTGGTACACAACTGTAGTCCCAGCTACTTGGGAGGCTGAGGCAGGAGAATCGCTTGAACCCGGGAGGCGAAGTTTGCAGTGAGCCAAGATTGTGCCACTGCACTCCAGCCTGGGCAACAGAGCGAGACTCCGTCAGAAAAAAAAAAAAAAAGAAAAGAAAAGAGCCTATTGAGTTTTAAACCCTCACTCCAAATTATTTTCCATGTATTATTAATGTTTATAGAGAGTTGAAATCAATGCATGCACAATTTTGTGATTTACTTTGACATTATTTCTTACATTCCTTTTTACCTAATTTAAATTTTTATTAATATATACACATATATTCTGTATATATTATATACATATACAGAATATATGTATACATACACATATATTCTATTGTGCTTAGGCAATAATAACAGTTTACTTAGGTCTCCTCTCTTATTGTTTAGATCATTTTGTATTTTCTCATTGTAGCTGTCATGATTACTATCTTTTTTTTTTCCCAGTTATTTCCTGTTCTTCCTACTTTGCATGTTCCTTTAAAAGTATAGTCCTCAGAATGAAATTACTGGGTCAAAGCGCTTGACTAGCTTTATAGCACCTGTTAAATAGTGTCAGACTGTTCCCTAGAACAGTTTTAAAGTGTCACTGGAGTTATTTAAGTTTAGGGGTTTCTCTGTGGCCTGGCCACATTGATTTTTATCGTTTTTATAAGGTATTTAGAATATAACGTTTCCTTAAAAATGTTTTAATAATCATTTATTCTAGTGGCCTATATTTATGTGAGTAATTTTATTGTAATTATTTCTTGGTATATAATCTGTGCATCAGTTTTGACCACTTAGCCTGAGAACTTTGTAGATTGGTTCTATTTATTTGTACCAACTCTTTTCTTTTCTTTTTTTTTTTTTTTTTTTTTGAGACAAAGTCTCACTCTATCACCCAGGCTTGGAGTGCAGTGGTGCAGTTGTGGCTCACTGCAGCCTTGACTTCTTGGGTTCAAATGATCCTCCCTTCTCACCCTCCTCAGTAGCTGAGACCACAGGCATGTGCCATCACACCTGGCTAATTTTTAAAATTTTTAAACAAAAGCCCCTTATCAAATCTTTATAGATAATTCAGATTTATCACAGTTTTCCTCTTATATTGTCGTTCCTGATGTAAGACTTTCTTACGCTTTATCATGCAAAAGTTTTTTTAATTAAAAATAATTTTTTGTTTTGGTAAGTTACACATAAAATTCACCAAAATGTACAATTCAGTGGCATTTAGTGCATTCACAAAGTTGTACAAACTATCACCACTCTAGTTCCAGAATATTTTCATCACCCTGAAACAAAACTGTACTCTCCTACCCACAGCACCTGGCAACCGCTAATTTGCTTTTTTCTCTCTGTCTATGGAGTCACCAATTCTGGGTATTTCATACAAAAGGAATCATACGGCCAGGCATGGTGGCTCATGCCTGTAATCTCAGTACTTTGGAAGGCCGAGGCGGGTGGATCACAAGGTCAGGAGATTGAGACCATCCTGGCCAACATGGTGAAATCCGATCTCTACTAAAAGTACAAAAATTAGGCCGGGCGCGGTGGCTCAAGCCTGTAATCCCAGCACTTTGGGAGGCTGAGGTGGGCGGATCACAAGGTCAGGAGTTCGAGACCATCCTGGCTAACACACTGAAACCCCGTCTCTACTAAAAATACAAAAAAATTAGCCGGGCGTGGTGGCGGGTGCCAGTAGTCCCAGCTACTCGGGAGGCTGAGGCAGGAGAATGGTGTGAACCCAGGAGGCAGAGTTTGCAGTGAGCCGAGATCACGCCACTGCACTCCAGCCTAGGCGACAGAGCGAGACTCCATCTCAAAAAAAAAAAAAAAAATTAGCTGGGCGTGGTGGCGCATGCCTGTAATCCAAGCTACTTGGGAGGCTAAGGCAGGAGAATCTCTTGAACCAGGGAGTTGGAGGTTGCAGTGAGCTGAGATCACGCCACTGCACTCCAGCCTGGCAACAGAGCGAGACTGCATCTTAAAAAAAAAAAAAAAAAAAAGAATCATACAGTATGTGACCTTTTGTGTCTGGCTTTTTTATTTAGCATAATTTTTCCAAAGTTTGACCATGTTGTAGCATGTAGCATGTATCAGTATTTTATTTCTTTTTATGGCTGGATAATATTCAGTTGTATGGATACATTTTGTTTATTCATCTGTTGATGTATATATGGGTTGTTTCTACATTTTGGCTATCGAATAGTGCTTCTGTGAACATTTATGTACAAGTTTTTTTGAACATCTGTTTTTAATTGTTTTGGGTATGTACCTAGATGTGAAACTGGTGAGTCATATGATAGTTCTATGTTTAGCTTTTTGAGGAACTGCCAAACCATTTTCCACAATAGCTGTACCATTTTACATTCCCACCAGCAACTTATAAGAGTTCCAATTTCTCCACATCCCCTCCCTCCCTCCCTCCCTCCCTCCCTCCCTTCCTTCCTTCCTTCCCCTCCCCCACTTTCATTCATTCCTTCTACCATGTAGTACATATGAAGTGATATTTCCTTGTGGTTTTTATTTGCATTTCACTAATGACATTGAGCACCTTTTCTGTGTACTTTTTGGCCATTTGTATATCCTCTTTGGAGAACTGTTCTTTCAAGACCTTTGTCCTTTTTTAAAATTCACTTTTAGAGACAGAATCTAGCTTTGTCACCCAGGCCAGAGTGCAGTGGCACAGTCATAGCTCACTGCAGCCTCAAACTCCTAGGCTCAAGTAATCCTCCTGCCTCAGCCTCACTAGTAGCTATGGCTACAGGCATATCCTACCATGCCTGGCTAGTGTATGTATTTATTTTTTAGCTTTTGTGGAGATGGGGTCTTGCTGTCTTGCCCTGGCTGGTCTCCAACTCCTGGCCTCAAACAATCCTCCCATCTTGGCCTCCCAAGAGCACTGGGATTATAGGTATGAGCCACTGGGCCCAGCCCTTTGCCCATTTTTATGTTGGGTTATTTGTCTTGGTTGTTGAGTTTTAAGAGGTTTTTGAAAATGTATTCTGGTTACTAGACCCTAATCAGGTGTATGATTTGCAAATATTTTTGCACAGTATGAGTTGTCTTTTCATTCTTGATAGTGTCCTTTCATGCACAAAAGTTTTTAATTTTGATGAGGTCCAATTTATCTATTTTTTGTTTTTGTTCATACTTTGAGTATCGTATCTAAGAAACCAGTGCCAAAATCATGGTCATGAAGATTTCCCCCTGTGTTTTCTTCTAAGACTTTCATAGGTTTAGCTGTTATATTTAGGTCTTTCATCCATTTAAAGTTAGTTTTTGTATATGGTTTGAGGTAAGGTCTAACTTAATCATTTTGTATGTGGATACCAGTTGTCCCAGCAACATTTATTGAAAAGACTCTTCATTTCCCATTGAGCAATCTTGGTATCCTTGTCAAAAATCTATTGACCACAGATATATGGGTTTATTTCTGAATTATAAGTTCTGTTACATTTATCTATATGTCTCTCCTTATGCCAGTATCATACTGTTTTCATTGCTATAACTTTGTAGTAAGTTTTGAAATTGTGAATTATGAGTCCTTCAACTTTGTTCGTCTTTAAGATTATTTTAACTCTTCATGATCCCTTGTAATTTTATTGTAGGATCTGCTTTTCCATTTCTACTAAAAAGGCAGTGATATTTTAAAAGGAACTGTGGCTAGGCACAGTAGCTCACACCTATAATTCCAGCATTTTGTGGGGCCAAGGCAGAAGGATCACATGAGGCCAGGAGTTCAAGACCAGCCTAGGCAACGTAGCAAGACCCTATCTCTACAAAAAATTTAAAAATTAGCCAGGCATGGTGGCACAAGCCTGTAGCCTCTGCTACTGTGGATGCTGAGGTGGGAGGATTGCTTGAGCCCAGGAGTTCAAGGTTATGGTGAGCTGTGATTGTTCCACTGCACTCCAGCTTGGGTGACAAAGTGAGCCCTGTCTCTGAAAAAATTAAAAATTGGCCGAGTGCGGTGGCTTATGCCTGTAATCCCAGCACTTTGGGAGGCTGAGGCAGGCAGATCACTGGAGCCCAGGAGTTTGATACCAGCCTGGGCAACATGGCAACCCTGTCTCTACAAAAAATACAAAAACTAGCTACATGTGGTGGCATGCACCTGTAGTCCCTGTTACTTGGGAAGCTGAGGTGGGAGGATCACTTGAGCCCAGGAGGCAGAGGCTGCAGGGAGCTGAGATTCTGAGATTGTGTCATTGCATTCCAGCCTGGGCAGCAGAGCAACACCTTGTCTGAAAAAAAAAAAAAATTAAAGGAATTGCATTGAATCTGTAGATCACTTTGGAGAGCACTGCCATCTTAACAATATCAGGTCTTTCAATCCATAAATATGGGATGTCTTTCCATTTATTTAGGTCATCTTTAATTCCTTTCAGCAATGTTTTGTAGCTTTTAGTGCATAAGTCTTGTGCTGCCTTGGTTAAATTTATTCCTAAGCATTTTATTGTTTTGATGTCATTGTAAATCGAACTGTTTTCTTAATTTTCCTTTTAGACTTCTTGCTAGTGCATATAAATATGACTGATTTTTGGCCTGGCCTGATGGCTAATGCCTGTAATCCCAGCATTTTCGGAGACCAAGGTGGGCGGATCATCTGAGGTCAGGAGTTCGAGACCAGCCTGGCCAACATGGTGAAACCCCCGTCTCTACTAAAATACAAAAATTAGCCGGGTGCAGTGGCAAATGCCTGTAATCCCAGCTATTCGGGAGGCTGAGACATGAAAATCGCTTGCACCAGGAGGTGGAGGTTGCAGTGAGCCAAGATTGCGATACTGTACTCCAGCCTGGGTGACACAGTGAGACACTCTCTCAAGGCAAAAAAAAAAAAAAAAGAAATATGACTGATTTTTGTGTGTGTTGATCTTGTATCATGCAACTTTATACAACTTGACAGAAAAGGTCTTTATTTGTATATATTCAAGCATATCGATCTAGACTCTTATGATGATTTTCATTTCTCTTATAGAAGATCATTTCTTTTATAAAAATCATTTCTTTTATTCTATCTGGACATAAATATACTGTTCTTTTTTTTTTTTTTTTTTTTTTTTTTTTTGAGACAGAGTCTTGCTCTGTTGCCCAGGCTGGAGTGCAGTGGCGCAATCTCAGCTGACTAGAACCTCTGCCTCCTGGGTTCAAGTGATTCTCCCACCTGGCCAATATGGTAAAACCCCATCTCTACTAAAAATACAACAATTAGCTGGGCTTGTTAGTGCATGCCTATAATTCCAGCTACTCAGGAGGCTGAGGCACAATAATCTTGAACCTGGGAGGCGGAGGTTGCAGTAAGCCAAGATTGCGCCACTGCACTCCAGCCTGGGCAGCAGAGCAAGACCCTGTCTCAAAAAAAAAAAATTGTTAGTATTCTTGTGTTTATTCAGCTTTGCTTTCCATAGAGTAAAAACTATTTAGTTATAAGAAAAATTTATTTTAGTTTAGTTATTTAAGAGACAGGTGGCCTGGCACAGTGGCCCATGCCTGTAATCCTAACACTGGGAGGCTGAGGCAGGTGGATCACTTGAGCCCAGGAGTTCAAGACCAGCCTGGGCAACATGGTGAAACCCCGTCTCTACAAAAGATACAAAAATTAGCTGGGCATGGAGGCGTGCTCCTGTAGCCCCACCTCCTTGGGTGGCTGAGTTAGCAGGATTCTTTAAGCCCAGGAGTTAGAGGCTGCAGTAAGCCATGATCGTGCCACTGCACTCCAGCCTGGGCAACAGAGCAAGACCTTGTCTCAAAAGAAAAAAAGAGAGAGAGAGAGAGACAGGGTCTTGCTGTGCTGCCGGGCTGGATTCAAACTCCTGGGCTCAAATCATCCTCCTGCCTTAGCCTCCTGAGTAGCTGGAATTTATAGGCATGCATCACTGAGCCCAATGAAAATTCTTTTTTTTTTTTTTTTTAGACGGAGTCTCGCTCTGTCGCCCATGCTGGAGTGCAGTGGTGTGATCTCGGCTCACTGCAAGCTCCGCCTCCCAGGTTCACGCCATTCTCCTGCCTCAGCCTCCCTAGTAGCTGGGACTACAGGCGCCTGCCATCACGCCCGGCTAATTTTTTGTATTTTTTTAGTAGAGACGGGGTTTCACTATGTTAGCCAGGATGGTCTTGATCTCCTGACCTCGTGATCCACCCGCCTCAGCCTCCCAAAATGCTGGGATTACAGGCGTGAGCCACCACGCCCAGCCTGAAAATTCATTTTTAAGTACAGTTTTGCTTTATAATTTTCTTCTTTTTTGACTTACAATTTTTTTCTTTCATTTAACACTTGTCAAATTTGTATATCTAAATCATTATTCTCAAAAATTTCAATGCGGCCGGGCACAGTGGCACACGCCTGTAATCCCAGCACTTTTGGAGGCTGAGGCAGGTGGATCACTTGAGGCCAGGAGTTCGAGAGCAGCCTGGCCAACATGGTGAAACCCTGTCTCTACTGAAAATACAAAATTAGCCAGGTGTGGTGGTACATGCCTGTAGTCTCAGCTACTCAGGAGGTTGAGTGGGAGGATTGCTTGAATCTGGGAAGCAGAGGTTGCAGTGAGCCATGATCACGCCACTGCACTCCAGCTTAGACAACAGAGTGAGACCCTGTCTCAAATAAATAAATAAGTAAATAAAAAATAAAAGCACTTGATACTCTGTAGGTACAAAATAACATGCTGTTAGAAAAAAGTTGAAAATTTTATTGAAAACACTATTAGAAAAGGAGGAGCAGTCCTTAGACTTTATATAATTATCACCACAATTTTTGTTTTGTTTTGTTTTTTGAGACAGGGTCTCACTGTCTCACCCAGGTTGTACTGCATTAGCACGTTCATAGCTCACTACAACCTTGACCTCCTTGGGCTCAAGGGATCCTCCCACCTCAGCCTCCTGAATAGCTGGGACTACAGGTGTGCGCCACCGTGGCTGGCTAATTTTTGTATTTTTGCAGAGACAGAGTTTCACCATGTTGCTCAGGCTGGTCTCAAACTCCTGAGCTCAAGCAGTCCTCCCACCTCAACATCCCAAAGTGCTGGGATTACAGGCATGAGCCACCATTCCTGACCTCACTACAAATTTTTTGGCAGCTTTAACTTTAGTATTTTTGTTTTATAGCTTAATATATCATACTTATATTGATATATTTATAAAGAGCTGCATATTTTTGTAAATTTAATTTTGTATTACCACATCATGCAAAAGTGGCTAGAACATTTTGGGGTATGTTTCACCATATTTGGAAGATGTATTTGGGTTAGTTTAATTTAAACTTTAGAATGTAGGCTATGTGGTGACACAAAATATAGTTTAGGGATACTTCAAAGAAATAGACATCTTCCAAAATAGTTGAAACTGAAAATCCAGGCGAGGCCCACATGTTTGCCAGCTAGGAGGGACATACCATTTGTGTTTAGATGCTTTGAATAGAGATAAGAATTTACTTCAAATGTCAGCTCCCATATGGAAAGTCATGAGGGTGGTTACTCCAAACAGTAGGGAGTGATTGTTGATCAAATTGCTTCTCATATTGGCTTTTCTGTATAGCAGCAGGGTTTCATTTATTTAACAGTGGTTATTAATGATTCTCTCAAGGAACATTGGAGAGGCAAGCTAGTGTATCACAGAATACCTGATCTTCCTTTACATATAGAATTTTTTTTTTTTTTTTTTTTTGAGATGGAGTTTCACTCTTGTTGCCCAGGTTGGAGTGCAATGGCACGATCTCGGCTCACTGCAACCTCCACCTCCCGGGTTCAATTGATTCTCCTGCCTCAGCTTCCCAAGTAGCTGGGATTACAGGCATGCACCACCACGCCTGGCTAATGTTATATTTTTAGTAGAGGCAGGGTTTCTTCATGTTGGTCGGGCTGGTCTCGTACTCCTAACCTCAGGTGATCCGCCCGCCTCAGCCTCCCAAAGTGCTGGGATTACAGGTGTGAGCTACCATGCTCAGCCCCCTTTTCTAAGGTCCCTCATCCCATTTATAAGAGTGGAGCCCTAATGGCCTAATCACCTCCCAAAGGCACCATCTCTTAATACCACCACAGTAGGGATTAAGCTGCAACATGAATTTTGGAGAGGACACATTCAAACTGTGGCAATTATTAGTTACCTAAATTGGCTCATGAAGATTTGAAAACTTGAATAAACCAATAATCATTAAATAAGTTGAATAGGTATCAAAAGTTCCCCCCTTCTCTCAAAAGAGACTGGTAAAAATTAATGAGAGTTTTGCTTGATTACTAATTCAGGGTCACTGTATGACCCTGAATTGAAATCAAGCAAACCGAAAACTGGTTCTTTGAAAAGGCAAGTGAAATTGGAAAGACCAGCCAGGCGTAGTGGCTCATGCCTGTAATCCCAGCACTTTGGGAGGCTGAGGCGGGCAGATCATGAGGTCGGGAGATCAAGACCATCCTGGCTAACACAGTGAAGCCCCATCTCTACTAAAAAAAATACAAAAAATTAGCCGGGCGTGGTGGCGGGCGCCTGTAGTCCCAGCTTCTCGGGAGGCTGAGGCAGGAGAATGGCGTGAACCCGGGAGGCGGAGGTTGCAGTGAGCCAAGATTGCGCCACTGTACTCCAGCCTGGATGACAAAGTGAGACTCCATCTCAAAAAAAAAAAAAAAGAAATTGGAAAGATCATCAGCACACATTAAGACAGAAAGAGATGACACAAATTCTCAATAACAAAAATGAAAAAAAGAACATCAATATAGATCCTACAAATAATATTAAAGGACACATGATAAGAGGTATTATTAATTTAATGCCAAAACATTTGCAAAGTTAGATGAAATGGCCAATGTCCTAGAAAAACACTTCTATACAAAACTGACACAAAAAGATAGGGAAAATCTGAATAGTTCCATGTCTATTAACATATTGAATCTGTAAGTTAATATTTTGGTACCTAAATGGTTTCATTGATGAATTCTTTATTTTTTATTTATTTATTTATTTTTGAGATGGAGTTTTGCTCTTGTTGCCCAGGCTGGAGTGCAATGGCGCAATCTCAGCTCACCACAACCTCTGCCTCCCGGGTTCAAGCTATTCTCCTGCCTCAGCCTCCCAAGTAGCTGGGATTACAGGGACGTGCCACCATGCCCTGCTAATTTTGTATTTTTAGTAGAGACAGGGTTTCTCCGTGTTGGTCAGACTGGTCTTGAGCTCCCAACCTCAGGTGATGCTCCTGGCTTGGCCTCCCAAAGTGCTGGGATTACATGTGTGAGCCACCACACCCAGCCGGTGAATTCTTTCAAGCATGAAAGAATACAACCAATGTAACATAAACTTTCAGAGAATTGAAAAGGAAAAAACACTCCCCAACCCATTTTGTGAGACCAGCATAAGTTGGACAGCAAAACTAAGAATATTATGAGAAAGAAAAATTATGGCAGTTTCTCTTATTAATATAGATATAAAAATCCTAAACAAGGCTAGGCACGATAGCTCACACCTGTAAATCCCAGCACTTTGGGAGGCCAAGGCAGGTGGATCACCTGAGGTCAGGAGTTCGAGACCAGCCTGGTCAACATGGTGAAACCCTGTCTCTACTAAAAGTACAAAAATTAGCTGGGCGCGGTGGTGCGCACATATAGTCCCAGCTGCTTAGGAGGCTGAGGCTGGAGAATCGCTTGAACCCGGGAGGCGGAGGTTGCAGTGAGCCAAGATTGTGCCACTACACTCCAGCCTGGTGACAGAGCAAGACTCGGTCTCAAAAAAAACAAAAACAAAACAAAACAAAAAAATTCTGAACAAAATATTAGCAAGTCAAATCCAGAGATAGATAAAAATTATATACATGATGACCATGTTGGATTTAATCTGAAAATTCAAGATTGTTTAATATTTGAAAAGCGATCTATGTAATTTACCACATTAGCAAAATATATGAGGAAAATCATCTCAAAAGATGTAAAGTGAGCATTTGAGGAAATTCATGCATTTATGATAAAACAACCAATTTTAAGCAAAGTACGATTAGAAAGTAATTTCCTTAACTCAATAGAGTATTTTAAGCATCCTATGACAAATATCAAATTTAATGATTAATTCTCAAAAACCTTCCCTTGAGATCTAGAAAAGGATACCCCTGTTCAGCTTTTCACTGTAGATTCTAATCAATGAAATAAAGCACAGAAAAGGAAATAAAGAATATAGAGATTGGAAAGGAAGAAATATAACTGATAAGCTGATATTATTTGTAGACAATATGATTTTATATGTAGAAAACTCAAAACAATTTATAAACAAATGTATTTAGCAAAGTCATTACATGCAAGATTTATATACAAATTATATTTCTGCCTATAGCAGCCATAAACATAGTGAAACTTTTAAAAAGAAACTTTTTAATAGCATAAAAAGACATCAGATACCTTGAAAAGTTCTTACAAAAGATTTACAAGAACGTCTATAAGCTACAAAATATTGTTCACAGAAATTAATAAATATATAAATAAATCCATGTCCGTGGATTGGAATGCTCAATGTTTTAATTATGTCAATTCCTCCCAGATTAATCTAGAACTTCATTGCCATCCCAGTTATAATCCCAGCAGAGTTTGGGGGTTTTGGGTGGAATCTGATAAGCTGACTCTAAAATGTGTATGGAAACTGCAAAGAATAAGAATAGCCAAGACAATTTATAAAAGGAATAAAGTGTAAAGACTTCCACTATCAGATATGAAGATTTATTATAATGCTCTTTGTTTGTTTGTTTGTTTGTTTTGAGACACAGTCTCGCCGTATTGCCTAAGCTGGAATGCAGTGGCGTGATCTCAGCTCACTGCAGCCTCTGCCTCCCACATTCAAGCGTTTCTCGCCCAGGCTGGAGTGCAATGGTGCAATCTTGGCTCACTGCAACCTCCACCTTGCAGGTTCAAATGATTCTCCTCCCTCAGCCTCCTGAGTAGCTGAGATTACAGGCGCGTGCCACAACGCCCGGCTAGTTTTTATATTTTTAGTTAGAGATGGGGTTTCACTATGTTGGCCAGGCTGGTCTCAAACTCCTGACCTCAAGTGATGCGCCCGCCTCAGCCTCCCAAAGTGCTGGGATTACAGGCATGAGCCACCATGCCCGACTTACTGTGCTATTTTATACAAGGGACTTTAACATCTGTGGATTTTGGTATCTGTTGGGGTCCTGGAACAAGTCCTCAGTGGATACTGAGGGAGGAACAACTGTATTCACCATAAATCACTTTGTAGGATAAATTGACCTCATCAGACTGGTACATAATGGCCCAGGCCTCAGGCATACAAAAACATTTATAAAGCAGAATATTTCGTGGGCTCAGAGGTTATCTCTCAGAATCCAGCCAAGGGCCGGTCCTGAAAACAAAGCTTTCTTTGGAATGTACAGGGTTTGAGCAACCACAGAATACATTGCATCACAACAGGGGATACATTCTGAGAAAGGTGGTTTTTAGTTGATTTCATCATTGCGAACATCATAGGGTGTATCTACACAAATCTAGATAGTATAGGTTTGCCTTGGAAATGCGGAGATGGTAAGGTTGTTCAGATGCTGTTAGCCATAAATTCTAGCTACCATGCTTCTTTCATTTCCTTTATTTCTCTTTACCTTCCACAAGTCCAGTCCATCAGTCAATAGATTGCTTCCTGTGCCTACTATATGCAGGGCCTATATCCCTTGAGATAGAAATGTGGTCTTTTTGCCCTAATATGTTCCTAATAATGAAATCAATTCAAAAGCCAGTCAATAGTTTTCCTACAATTGTTTTGTGAAGAAAGCCTGCAGTAACATTTTTGTTACAGTTTGTACACCCCAACCTCCCACCTCTCATGATTATAACTCATATCTCAACAGATTATAAGTCATCACGTGTCATTTACCTTCAGGGTACTTGAAATAGTCACAACTCTAGGTATTAAATTGAATAATACAAGATCAGTTGAATGTGTTAACTACCAAATGAATAAATGAAAGTGAATACTGCCAATAGACGAAGGCTTAAAAAAACAGGTTGCCTTCCTTAAACTTTCCTTTTCATTCTCTCTAGGTTTATTGTAACTAGCTCTAATAGTTTCATTTTGCTTACAATAGTAGTAATATATTACATTAATGACATAAAAATATAAACTTTTTTTTTTTTTTGAGACGGAGTCTCGCTCTGTCACCCAGGCTAGAGTGCAGTGGTGCGATCTTGGCTCACTGCAACCTCCACCCCCTGGATTCATGCCATTCTCCTGCCTCAGCCTCCTCGAGGAGCTGGGACTTCAGGCTCCCACCACCACGCCCGGCTAATTTTTTTTTTTTTTTTTTTTTTTTTGTATTTTTAGTAGAGACAGGGTTTCACTGTGGTCTCAATTTCCTGACCTCGTGATCCGTCTGCCTCAGCCTTCCAAAGTGCTGGTATTACAAGCGTGAGCCACCGCGCCCGGCCAAAATATAAACTTTTAAAAATAAAATAGTTGAGAAATTGAAACCCGTAAATGAACATCAGACTAATGAAGCGAAAGTGACTCATCTTGGTGTTTCCTTTGACTTATAGTACAGAATTAAAATATACAGCCTAGTTTTTCTTGATTGAAATACCCTTTTGTGATTAAGAAATGTTATTATCCTCTTATTTTCTACTGGTTTTTATTTTTGAACATGTTTCTATTTTATTTTACCAACAATTTAAAACTATCTTTAGGGCCGGGTGCGGTGGCTAATGCCTGTAATTCCAGCACTTTGGGAGGCCGAGGCGGTCAGATCACAAGGTCAAAAGATCAAGACCATCCTGGCCAACATGGTGAAACCCTGTCTCTACTCAAAATGCAAAAATCAGCTGGGTGTGGTGGTACGTGCCTGTAGTCCCACCTACTCAGGAGGCTGAGGCAGGAGAATCGCTTGAACCTGGGAGGCGGAGGTTGCAGTGAGCTGGATCTCAGCTACTGCACTCCAGCCTGGCGATAGAACAAGACTCCGTCTCAAAAATATAATAAAATAAAATAAAAAATAAATCTATCTTTATTTACCAAAGATTGCCAAAGTCATATGAACTTGAAAAGCATGCAGGCTAGTTATTTAATTTATAAGTGTTCATTTATTTATAGGTCAGTGATACCATGTAGACAATATACAAACATACACGTATACCTGTACACATAATACAGACAAAAGTAAAGACTTTATAACTTTGATTTTAAAATTTTAGCCATGAGGCCAGGTGTGGTGGCTCATGACTGTAATCCCAGCACTTTGGGAGGCCGAGGTGGGCAGATCATTTGAAGTCAGGAGTTCGAGACCAGCCTGGCCAACATGGCGAAACCCTGTCTCTACTAAAAATGCAAAAAAAATTAGATGGGTGTTGTGGTAAACCCCTGTAATCCCAGCTAGTGGAGAGGCTGAGGCAGAAGAATCACTTGAACCCAGGAAATGGAGGTTGTGGTGAGCCGAGATCGCAATACTGCACTCCAGCCTGGGCAACAGAATGAGACTCCATCAAAAAAAAACACAACTTTTTTTTAATAGAACATAAAATTTTAGCCACGAGAAATGGCTACATTTGCTTTCTCATTTAACATTTGCTTTCTCATTTAACATTTGCTTTCTCATACCTTCCCAATAAAACTCACTAGTTTAAAAGGATAATTGTATTCAAACTATGCCTTTGTAAATGGAAAAGGTTAAAGTTTATCTATTCCACATGACCGAAGCCCTTACTCAATTTTTTTCTCTACTAGTTTCTGAAGTTTGTAGTCTGATATTTGAGATGTCTTACAGAATGTCTAGCATTCTGTTTGAAGTTTTATTGTGTTGTTTAACGTGAATTGAAAAGTGCGTTAAATGCTTAATTAGGTGATGTGGAGCATATGAAGTTAGACCACGTGGTATATGAATTAAAGTAAAATATATGAAAAATTACTTCATATACATGCCATACATGCTTATTATATGTTTAATAGACTTTAGCTCACTTAGCCCAGAAAAGGAATTTAAATATTGAAAATAATCTGTTACAATTTTTCAAACTTGATACAACTCAAAGACTTTCAATAGCTAGTGGGTGTGTTGTTTCTTTGTGTTCTCATGTTTAAACTATTGGGATGAAGCTATATTGTTGCTGATAATCAAATCATTTTCAGCTGGCCACCAGAGTGAAAATAATATTCAAGTGCACAATTGAATTTTGCAACAATATAAGGAAATCTAGGATCCAAACTAAATATAATTACTTTATTACTCCCCTAGCTGGGCACAGATTTAACAGTTTTGTTACAGAGCAGCAGAACTGTATTAAAGGCTGTAAAAAGTTGAAATGCCTCAGAGATGAAGTCTAGTATTTAATTCCTGTTAATACACATAGGCCAGGTGTGGTGGCTCACCCCTGTAATCCCAGCACTTTGGGAGGCTGAGGCAGGCGGATCACGAGGTCAGGAGATCAAGATCATCCTGGCTAACATGGTGAAACCCCATCTCTACTAAAAATACAAAAAATTAGCCAGGCTTGGTGGCAGGTGCCTGTAGTCCCAGCTACTCAGGAGGCTGAGGCAGAAGAATGGCGTGAACCTGGGAGGCGGAGCTTGCAGTGAGCTGAGATCGCGCCACTGCACTCCAGCCTGGGTGACAGAGCGAGACTCCATCTCAAAAAAAAAAAAAAAAAACCACACACACACATCAAAGATTTATACCATCAAATGATAACTTTGCCCTCATTACTTTTTTCTCTTCTTAAATATTGTCATTCCCCAAGATCACTTCTTTGACTTATAGCTGTTTTCTGTAAATATTTATTTCCTAAAATTATATTCTGATAGTTTAACCGATCACCTTGAAATTTATGAGTTTTAAATCTACATGTTTAGCCCTCACTTTGCACCTACATTCTAGATCCAGATAGCCATGTATCTATAAAACATTTTCATTTGGATGTCATACTGTAGCCCCAAATTCAGTTTATCTAAAGCAACATTTGCTTTCTCATACCTTCCCAATTTGGGGTATAGGTAGCATTAATTATAGTTTCCAGGCTAGGATTTGGAATCATCCTTTGACTCTTTCTGCTCCATTATGCCATATATTCATTTTGTCATTTTTAAATGTATGTAATTCATCAGTTTCTAACATTTCCTCCGTCTTCCTAGTGTAAGTCCTCATAGCTTCTTACCTAAATAGATACTGGAGATACTGTAGGGCATAAGGCAGATCAGATTTCAGTTCTCAGGGAGCTTAAAAGAAATCTTGACTACTGGTTATTGCCTCCTACATAATGTTCAAACTCACTCTATCAAAAGGAAGCCAACTGAAGCCACTGTCTCCATGTTCAGATGTTACTTTCTAGAGCAGTGTGCAATAGCACACATACTATCACTACCTAATTTGTTTACTTATCTGTTTTCCTTACTATACTCAGTTATAGGAGATGAAGATAGGATGTTATTTTTGCTTTCTGTTTTTATTTTTGAGACAGAGTCTCATCCTGTCACCCAGGCTGGAATGCAGTGGTATGATCATAGGTTACTGCAGCCTGAAACTCCTAGGCCGAAGCCTCCTGAGTAGTTGAGACTACAGGTGTGCGCCACCATGCCCAACTGTAGATTTATGATTTATTTTTGTATCACAGTGCATAGTGCAATACCTATCACATACATCAGTGAACCATGGATGGATGAAAGCATTGTAGATACTTCCATTATACTTTGTCATTGGATTTAAACAATGACCACAAGTGAATATAGGAGATTCTATATACTTTGTCATTGGATTTAAACAATGACCACAAGTGAATATAGGAGACTTTTTTTTTTTTTTTTTTTTTTGAGACAAGAGTTTCACTCTTGTTGCCCAGGCTGGAGTGCAAATAGAGTAATCTCGGCTCACTGCAACCTCCGTCTCCTGGGTTCAAGCGATTCTCCTGCCTCAGCCTCCCAAGTAGCTGGGATTACAGCCACCCACCACCACAGCCAGCTAATTTTTTGTATTTTTAGTAGAGATGGGGTTTCTCCATATTGGCCAGGCTGGTCTCAAACTCCTTACCTCAGGCGATCCACCCACCTCGGCCTCCCAAAGTTCTGGGATTACAGGCATGAGCCACTGTGCCTGGCCCCATAACTATCCGTAATTTGCTTGTTCAAACTTACTCTAACTTTCTCATATAAATCCAGTCAAATTAATCTCTTTACTATCGTCTAAATACCCCATCTTTGTTCTTACCTGTTCTTTCAGTGCTTCTTTCTTTCCCTGTCATAGTCAAATATAATTGTCTTCTTTTTGAACTTTCCATTTTCTCACATTGACATGTGGCTCTTAAATGTTGAATAATTTAGCAGTCTGTTATATTGATCAGTATTATGCATTTTTGTCTGTACCATTATATTCCTTCAATGTTTAATGCAAAGTTTGTCTGATCTCCTTAACTTGATTGGCAACTCTGTGTAAGTTGGTTCTGTGTTTTTCAACTTTTGTTGTCTGTGAGAATGTTGGAAGCCCAGTATTAAAGGTTAGCTATAAATATTTCTCCAAACATGATAATTCTGTATATATAATAGCACAGATCACTGTTTAACAAAGGGCAATTGTGTCATTATTCATTCTTGTTGATATTTTTATTATCTGAGTATCTATGTAATTATAGTATTAAAATTTTGACTAAATTTAGGCTAGTCAGATCATCAAACACCTAAAAAAAGGAAATTTTAAATTGTTCTGTTGGAATATTATAACAGGTACAGGTGGGACATTTCTTTACTCCATGTTTGACAATATTAGTAAATGATATATATTTTTTAGTACCTTGTCTTAGCCTAATGTTTTGAGTCTTCTGTATTTCATAACTCTGATTTTAAAATGAAGGCCGGGCGTGGTGGCTCACGCCTGTAATCCCAGCACTTTGGGAGGCTGAGGCGGACAGATCACCTGAGGTCAGGAGTTCAAGACCAGCCTGGCCAACATGGTGAAATCCCGTCTCTACTAAAAACACAAAAATTAGCCGGGCATGGTGGTAGGGGCCTGTAATCCCAGCTACTCAGGAGGCTGAAGCAGGAGAATCACTTGAACCCAGGAGGTGGAGGTTGCGGTGAGCTGATATCAGGCCACTGCACTCCAGCCTGGGCGACAGAGCAAGACTTGGTCTCAAAAAGAAAAAAAAAAGCAAAAGAAAATACAGATTTCTATAAATCTCTTTTTACTGCCTATATTGACATCATTTATTTTATTATTCAAAAAAAAAGATAATAAAGCCCATCAAAATGTTTGATTTATAATTAGGAGACACAGTGTTTTCTTACGAATAGCCTACCTATTCTCTTGTATGTTTCTTTTCTCTAACTCTATTTCATCAACTTCTCTATTTATTTATTTATATATTGTACATATCCAAGCTTATACTAGAATAGTTTTAAGATGAATTCATGCTTTTTGTTGGCCCCAGTTACTCCAATTACTTCAGTCTCCTGTTGTCCCCACACCCTCCCTTCTTTTTTTTTTTTCTTTGAGACGGAGTTTGGCTTTTGTTGCCCAGGCTGGAGTGCAATGGTGCAATCTCGGTGAGTCGCAACCTCCGCCTCCCGGGTTCAAGCGATTCTCCTGCCTCAGCCTCCCAAGTAGCTGTATTACAGGCATGTGCCACCATGCCTGCCTAATTTTGTATTTTTAGTAGACACAGGGTTTCTCTATGTTGGTCAGGCTGGTCTCGAACTCCCAACCTCAGGTGATCTGCCCGCCTTGCCGCCTTTTTTTTTTAAGACAGTCTTGCTCTGTCACCCAGGCTGGAGTGCAGTGGCGCAATCTCAGCTGCCTGCAAGCTCTGCCTCCCGGGTTCACACCATTCTCCTGCCTCAGCCTCCCGAGTAGCTGGGACTACAGGCGCCTGCCACCACACCGGGCTAATTTTTTGTATTTTTAGTAGAGATGGGGTTTCACCGTGTTAGCCAGGATGGTCTTGATCTCCTGACCTTGTGATCGCCCGCCTTGGCCTCCCAAGTGCTGGGATTACAGGCGTGAGCCACCACGCCCGGCCACACCCACCCTTCTTTAAAAGCCTCTGTAAGTGCAATTTGTTCCTTAACGATTTTTCCTGATGGACTCTTTACCCAACAATTAGAAATACATTGGCTTGATGATGTGATGAACCATCTGTAGAATTGACCAGTACCCCCATAATTCTATTTGTACTTAACCTTTCTTTCCAAGCAAAGGAAGCTGTTCATTTTTTTTTCCTGAGTGTTCCATTGCAATGTAAATTTTATTTATTTATCTATTTATTTATCTTCAGAGATAGAGTCTTGCTGTTGCCTAGGCTGGGGTGCAGTGGCACAATCTTAGCTCACTATAACCTCAAACTCCTGACCTCAAATGATCCTCCTGCGTCAGCCTCCCAAGTAGATGAGACTACAGACACCTGGCTAATTTTTTTTTTTTTTTTTTTAAGAGATGAGGTCTCACTCTGTCACCCAGGCTGAAGTACAGTGGCAGTATCCTAACTCACTGTAGCCTTGGACTCCTGGGCTTAAGCAATCCTTCTACCTCAGCCTCCTGAGTAGCTGAGACTATAGGTGTGGACCACCATACCCAGCTAATTTTTGTATTTTTTGTAGAGATGGGTCTCACTCTGTTACCCAGGCTGGTCTCGAACTCCTGGGCGTAAGCAGTCCTTCCACCTTGGCCTCCCAAAGTACTGCTATGACAGGCATACGCCACTGCACCCAGCCTGCAATGTAAATTTTTGAAATATATTTTTAAAAATTTAGACCTATCACAGAAAGTTGTTAAATTTCTAAGTCTTAAAGTCTTGCATTATTAGGAAGTTAATTTTATGGATTAAAATAAATCTACTTTTATGCTAAGTTAAACTTAATGTCTAAGTATAGTTTTAGTTGTACTTGTATTTCTAATTCAGATCCTAGTGTGCCTAACATATTTATTTTCAGTGTCTAATTGTTGAATAGTTTTCTACAGTAGGTATTATGTCTATTTATCTTCTTGATTTCTTTCTTTTTTTTTTTTTTTGAGATGGAGTCTCACTTTTGTCACTTAGGCTGGAGTGCAATGGTGTGATCTCGGCTCACTGCAACCTCTGCCTCCCGGGCTCAAGCAATTCTCCTGCCTCAGCCTCCTGTGTAGCTGGGATTACAAGCATCTGCCACCACGCCTGGCTAATTTCTGTATTTTTAGTAGAGATGGGGTTTCACCATGTTTGCCAGGCTGGTCTCGAACTACTGACCTCAGGTGATCTGCCCACCTCGGCCTCCCAAAGTGCTGGGATTACAGGTGTGAGCCACTGCACCGGGCCTGTCTTCTTGATTTCTAATGGTTATGAATGTGTATAATATATTGGCCTGTTATAGGTCAGTTTTCTTAAGATTCCATTGTCTTTTTAAAAATCTGTCTTAGGAAATGAGAAGAGATACACCAGAATTACTTGGGATTTTTTTTTTTTTTAAACCACTAGGGATTCTGATGGCTTACCTTCTTTGTCATCCCTTTTTGGAAATCCGAAATGCATGCCCCCATACCCAGCTAATTTTTGTATTTTTTGTAGAGAAAGGGTTTTGCCATGTTGCCCAGGCTGGTGTCAAACTCTTGAGCTCAAGCAATCTACCCACCTCAGCCTCCCAAAGTTCTGGGATTACAAGTGTGGGCCACTGCACCAGGCCTAGATTTTCGAATTTTAAATATGTATCATATCTAGTAATAAAATAATTTATTCTCCTAAAGTGTTAATTTAGTCATACCTATATTAGAGAAGTCATTGGTTATTAGGAAAACATTACTAAAAATGGTGCCCATTTCTTTAAGAAATCATTCAAATCTTAAGTGGCAAGCACTGAAATTAACACAAAAGAGTAATTCTTAATAAAAGTTACATATTTTCGGAGTCTTCCCTCTTATATACTTTTATCTTGGATAACCTTCACAAAATGTATCCTTTTATATCCAGTACTCCAAAAGTTGCCAGCTTTCACTTGTTTACTTTCTGGTCTGCCTTCAGTATAGATTCCTTCTTTTCTTCTGTCTTTACTCTTGAATTAATCCTCTACCTACTTCACAGGCCGATTCTTTGATGAAAATGAATCCCCTGTTGATCCGCAGCATGGCTCTAAACTGGCGGATTATAATGGGGATGATGGTAACGTAGGTGAGTATGAGGCAGACAAGCAGGCTGAGCTGGCTTACAATGAGGAAGAAGATGGTGATGGTGGAGAGGAAGACGTCCAAGGTGAGCGTGGGCGTGGCCTCCATGCTATAACCATGAAACCCACCTCTAAGTTTTTTGGTTGAATTTGTGTAGAATTTCCCCCACTTATTAGTGGCAGTGTAACCTAAATTTTTTGTTTTTTCTTTGAGACGGAGTTTCGCTTTTCTTGCCCAGGCTGGAGTCCAATGGTGCGATCTCGGCTCACCACAACCTCCACCTCCCGGGTTCAAGTGATTCTCCTGCCTCAGCCTCCCAAGTAGCTGGGATTACAGGCATGCATCACCACGCCTGGCTAATTTTGTATATTTAGTAGAGATGGGGTTTCTCCATGTTGGTCAGGCTGGTCTCAAACTCCCGACCTCAGGTGATCTGCTCACCTCAGGCTCCCAAAGTGCTGGGATTACAGGCATGAGCCACTGCACCCAGCTGACCTCAGTATTAATACAAAGAGGTTCTGTGCAGTTTTTCAGTTTTATTTTGAAAACTTTTATAATAGTGGCATTTGTAAATCTGTAAATTATTTTAATCTTTAAAAATTTTGGTTATCATCTTATGTGTATTATTGATACAGCTATGATTTAAAACTTAGAATCTTCAGAAATTTTAGAATTAAATTGTTTAAAATGACTCTAGACTTTACCTAAGGCAAATGCTTCTAGAAAATACACTTTTTCAATTTCTCATCTAAAAACATTTTGTTATTTCAGGTACAAATATTGCCCAGGTAGCTTTTTCATTATAAGGAAAGCCACAAAGGGAATGGTCTTCTCCACACTGAAGATAAGATTATTTCACCACTGACATAGCAGAGGAAGGCTATTTTTGAATTTTTTCTGAGAGGCTTAAAATTTATATTTAACAATCAATATGTGAAGATTTGTTTTATATTTATTACACAGATTCAACGTATTTTTCTTATTCACTGTGTTACTTCTGCTGAGCATTTAACTTAGTGAAAGTTCAGAATCTACCTGTGTGCATGCAGCCCTACCCATGCATGCATATCAGAGTGTTTTACTCTATTGCAAGTTTTTAGGCTAGTTTTCTGCCTGCTTATATTGTTTAGTAGTATTTGTGGAGCTATTTCTCTTTTTTATAAAAGTTGATTGTGACCTTAGTGTGTGATACATTACATTTTTATGTGATGCATGGAAATTTTTCATGATAACATGCTTTGATTTCTTCCTTAGCTGTTTTTAAAGTAATTAAATTTTTATTTAGGCTCATGACAAGCATTGTTTTTATAAAACCCAGAAGAAAATGTAGTTGTTCTAGAAAATTATATGGTTTGTAGGAAAAAGGGAAACTAGAGACTGACTTTTACCTAGGCACTGTTTTCATAGTTCATTTTAGTTTAGGAAAATTATGATTATTGGGGATAGAAAAGAGATTAATATGTGCTAGGAGTTATATAAGGTTATATTTATAAGAATTTTTCAAACACTTTTTGGTAATATTGATATTGATATAAATATAACCTTACAATATTATGTACTTTTTCTATAATCTCATCCTTTTTTCATAAATTTTATCATTTTTTCTCATTGCTTTTGTGATTTGTTTGGATTATATTTATTTGCAATTATTTATAATGTTTTAAGGCTTTTTCATGCATGTATATCACCAATTAGATTGTAAGCTCTTGGCAGGAATTTTTACTTATTTTGCCTTCCATTTTGTTTGTATCCTTTTCTACCTTCATACCCACCCCCCACAGTACTTTGCAGATTGTCTTTAACTGATAATTGTATGCTTTTCTCATTGAGCGTTTATTCTTATAACTGTGACTAGGGTAATAACTCTTTAACTTCTGGTCTTACAAGCTTACTTGGTTTACACTTTCAATATTCTCTAATTTTTTTAAGGGCTTTTTCATCTCATTGGATAATTTTGAGGTTTTTATTATAGTGGTTTATCTCAATCTTTGTTGTCAATCATTTCTTATATTTTGTCTATCTTAAAGTTGATAATTGTCACAAAATTTTGATTTAATATTTGTATGGGTTTCAATCTATTGTAAGTAAATTTATTTTCAGTGCCTTCTCTCTCCCTTTCTTGTACTCTTCTCCTTCTTCCTCCCCTGGTTCTCACTGCCACCTTCTACTTCAAGTCCCCAAGACCCTCATGTTGCCCTCCCATTCCTTTCACAAGAAAATAAATTCACCGATACTAAGGAATATAAGGAAATGACAAAAGATGATGTCCTCAGTGAAGTAGAGAAGGGGCTGTTACATTTTTGGATTTCCCTATTTGCAAGTTAATCTTACGTGAGCTGAGTGTTCTCATTTAACATTTCTTGTCTCATTCTGGTGTTCTCTAGATGATAGTGGCAGGATAGGGCACCTACAAAGGGGACCAAGAACAAAAAGATGCAGGAACATCAGCTCCAACAAATAAAGAGGGATAAGTTTGGGTGAACTGACTAAAAAGGAATACTGAGGAGACTTAAATAATTGTTAACATGTTTCCAGGGATTCTTTTTTTTAATTGAGACAGAGTCTTGCTCTGTCACCCAGGCTGAAGCTGAATCTTCCTGTTGTAGAGTTGATTTTTTTTTTTTTTGAGACAGAGTCTCACTCTGTCACCCAGGCTGGAGTGCAGTGGCGCGATCTCAGCTCACTGCAACCTCTGCTTCCTGGGTTCAAGCAATTCTCCTGCCTCAGCCTCCTGAGTAGCTGAGACTACAGCCGTGCACCACCACGTCCAGCTAAGTGTTGTATTTTTAGTAGAGATGGTGGTTTCACCATGTTGGTCAGGCTGGTCTCGAACTCCTGACATCAAGTGATCCACCCGCCTCAGCCTCCCAAAGTGCTGGGATTATAGGCGTGAGCCACCACACCTGGCCATCCAGGAATTCTTTAGGTATATTATTAACTGTCCAAAAAGTAGGGAGAGGTAATTATGGCTGTTCCCTAATTTATCAACAAGTTGTATTCCAAATGTTCATCACTGTGCCAATGTGGAAATAATGGTTGGGTTCCCAGTACAGTTTGCACTTGTAGCCAAAGCAGGCAGAACATAGAGTAGAAAAAAACATTAATCGGCCAGGCGCAGTGGCTCACACCTGTAATCCCAGCACTTTGGGAGGCCGAGGCGGGCGGATCACCTGAGGTCAGGATTTCGAGACCAGCCTGGCCAACATCTCTACTAAAAAATACAAAAATTAGCTGGGCGTGGTGGCAGGCGCCTGTAGTCCCAGCTACTCGGGAGGCTGAGGCAGGAGAATTGCTTGAACCCGGGAGGCAGACGTGTGGTAAGCCAAGATTGCACCATTGCGCTCCAGCCTAGGTAACAGAACGAGACTCTGTTTCAAAAAAAGAAAGAAAAAAAGAAAAAGACATTAGTCTAGAATCAAGAGATAGTCTGTATAGTGCTTTTCAAGTCACTTAAACTCTCTGGGCCACAATTTCTTCATCTGTATGAAGACTGCTGATTAGAATAAATGATCTTTCTCAGTTTTAAAATTCTGTGGCCACATTCAAGTTGGAATCATTATATATAACACAAGTATTATGAGAAAATCTGTTTCAGATTTCAGGATGTCTGAAACAGATCTATTCCCAAATCCATGAAAGAAAGTAGAAACTTTATTGCCACCATTGTGACTCTACAGCGAAAGATAACAAAAAATGAAGCACACACTTAATGTTCTATCAATAGGGGCTCTTCTCTGCTCTCTAGTAGTAGGAGTAATTTCTTAAGTTGTGAGGTCCCTAGAATTGGAGATTCCAGCTGCAGGATAAGATTCTGGCTTCACCTAAGTATACTTTGGCTTTGGTCTCCAAAACTGTGTATTATGAATTGAGGCTTTGGCAGCATATCTGCCAGTAGGGAGCTGAAGCATTCCAGCCTTATCTCTGATACCTGTTCATTACATATTAATCATTGGGGTCAGCACTACTTGTAGAGTGTTTTGTAGAATTGAGGCCTATTTTTCCTGTGTTTACAATTATTTATATATATATATAAATTATATATAAACAATATATAAAATATATTCTTATATTTTAATAAAAATGTTTGCATATTTATAATATATTTATATAGATATATAAATGGTTATATATTTATAATATATTTCTATTATATATTTATAACATATTTCTATTATATATTTATATTTATATTATATATTTAATATATTTATATTATATATTTATAATATATTTATATTATATATTTTTGTATATATATTTTTTTGAGACAGGGTGTCCCTCTGTCACCCAGGCTGGAGTGCAGTGGCATGATCATGGCTTACTGCAGCCTCGACCTCCTGGGGTCAAGTGATCCTCCCACCTCAGCCTCCGAGTATCTGGGACTACAGGCATGCATTACCACGGCTGGCTAGTTTTTTGTATTTTTGTAGTGGCAGGATTTAGCCATGTTTCCCATGTTTCCCAGCCTGGTCTTAAACTCCTGGACTCAAGCAATCAGGCCACCTTGGTCTCCCAAAGTGCTCGGATTATAGGCATGAGCCACTGCACCTGGCTCCTCACTGGCTTTTTGCCCCGAATTCTTGCTTTTTTAAATTTATTTATTTTTTTATTTTCTAAGATGGGGTCTTGCTATATTGCCCAGGCTGGTTTCAAACTCCTGATCTCAAGCTATCCACTTGCCTCAGGCTCCCAAAGTGTTGGGATCACAGGCGTGAGCCACTGCACCCAGGCGGTAGAGCTTTCTTTCTTTTTTCTTTTCTTTTTTTTTTTTTTGTCGCCCAAGCTGGAGTACAATGGTGTAATCTCAGCTCACTGCAACCTCCCCCTCCCAGGTTCAAGCAATTCTCTTGCCTCAGCCTCCTGAGTAGCTGGGATTACAGGCATCCACCACCACGTCCAGCTGATTTTTGTATTTTTACAAGAGACAGGGTTTCACCATGTTGGCCAGGCTGGTCTTGAACTCCTGACCTCATGATCTGCCCGCCTCAGCTTCCCAAAGTGCTGGGATTACAGGCGTGAGCAACCACACCCAGCCATGGTAGCGCTTTCTTTAATGGAGGTAGCCTTTCTTGACTTCAGAGGGAATTTAGGAATTATTTAATAAATTATGGATATCTTTAAAATATTCCTTTAATATTCATTTTACCTTGATGAACTATTTAATATTTTGCTGCTTCCTAAAAGGAACTAAAATATTAGTTCTTATAATTATATTTAGTGGTTATCTGTTATTCTACATTAGATTTGGTTAGGTGATTTCATAATCATGTACTACTGCTTTACAGATAAATGCAAAGAGGTTATTGGTAGAAACTTGAATTCTGGGTAGAATAGCTACACTGAATATGAACTCTAGTTAATTTAAAAGTCCTATGAAATTCTGAAAACAACGTGAAGATACCATATTAAAACTTTGCTAACAGGTATAAATTAACAAAAAAATACTTCATATTTATTGAGGACATTGCAAGTAATGACTGCCTTCATGTATATTATTTTGAGGTAGGAAACACAGTTGTTATCTCTATTTTCCTGAGAAGATAATTACAGGTCCAAATAATTTTAGGAACTAGATCATGTTTGTTAAGTACCTGAGCTGGGAGTACATTTGTTTTTCTGTTCCTAGACATTTGCTGTTATCCTGATTTCGCTTTTTATTTGTTCACTTAAAAATTCCAAAAAGGGCCAGGGGCGGTGGTTCACTCCTGTAATCCCAGCATTTTGGGAGGCCAAGGAGGGCAGATCACACCTTCCTGGCTAACATGGTGAAACCCCGTCTCTACTAAAAATACAAAAAAATTCAGCCGGGAGTGGTGGCGGGAGCCTATAGTCCCAGCTACTGGGGCGCCTGAGGCAGGAGAATGGTGTGAACCTAGGAGGCGGAGCTTGCAGTCAGCCGAGATCGCCTACTGCACTCCAGCCTGGGCAACAGAGCGAGACTACGTCTCAAAAAAACAAACAAAAAAATCCCAAAAAGGACGGGCGCGGTGGCTCGCACCTGTAATCCCAGCACTTTGGGAGGCTGAGGCAGGTGGATCACGAGGTCAGAAGATCGAGACCATCTTGGCTAACAAGGTGAAACCCCATCTCTATTCTCTACTAAAAATACAAAAAATTAGCCGGGCGTGGTGGCGGGCGCCTGTAGTCCCAGCTACTCGGGAGGCTGAGGCAGGAGAATGGCATGAACCCAGGAGGCGGAGCTTGCAGTGAGCCAAGATCACGCCACTGCACTCCAGCTTGGGCGACAGAGCAAGACTCCGTCTCAAAAAAAAAGCCCAAAAAGTGGCTGGGCGCGGTGGCTCATGCCTGTAATCTAGCACTTTGGGAGGCCGAGGCGAGTGGATCACCTGAAGTCAGGAGTTCGAGACCAGTCTGGCCAACGTGGTGAAAACCTGTTTCTACTAAAAATACAAAAAAATTAGCTGGGCGTGATGGCGGGCCCCTGTAATCTCAGCAACTCGGGAGGCTGCGGCAGGAGAATTGCTGGAACCTGGGAGGCGGAGGTTGCAGTGAGCCGAGATCTCGCCATTGCACTAACAGGCTCGGCTACAACAGCAAGACTCCGTCTCAAAAAAAAAAAAAAAAAAAAAAAAAAAGGCCGGGCGCTGTACCTCACGCCGGTAATACCAGCACTTTGGGAGGCCGAGCCAGGTGTATCACGAAGTCAGGAGTTCGAGACCAGCCTAACCAACATGGTGAAACCCCGTCTCCACTAAAAAAATAAAAATAAAAAATTATCCAGGCATGGTGGCGCACGCCTGTAATCCCAGCTACTCAAGAGGCTGAGGCAGGAGAATCGCTTGAACCCGGGAGGCGGAGGTTGCAATGAGCCGAATTCGTGCCACTGCACTCCAGCCTGGGCAACAGAGCAAGACTTCGTCTAAAAAAAAAAAAAAAATCCAAAAAGTAAAGACACCTTTTCCTTTCAATAACTTTCCTGTTAAATTTCTAGAAAATTATCCACTGCTCCATGATGATTAAGTCTTAATTTAATCATTATATTAAAGTCCTAAAAGGTGTGTTTATAGCCGTAAGGTGAGGTTCTATAATGTGGATCCTAAGGACAGCTTTCTGGAGAGGTGCCCGTGATTATTTTCCCTTTTAAAAACAAAGATGGGTCGGGCGCGGTGGCTCATGCCTGTAATCCCAGCACTTTGGGAGGCCGAGGCGGGCGGATTATGGGGTCAGAAGTTTGAGACCATCCTGGCTAACACGGTGAAACCCCGTCTCTACTAAAAAAAATACAAAAAAATTAGCTGGGCGTGGTGGCGGGCGCCTGTATTCTGGAGGCTGAGGCAGGAGAATGGCGCGAACCTGGGAGGCGGAGCTTGCAATGAGCTGAGATCGCGCCACTGCGCTCCAGCCTGGGCGACACAGTGAGACTCCGTCTCAAAAAAAAAAATATATATATATATATATATATAAAATAAAAATTATATATATAATAAAAATTATATATATAATTTTTTTAAAGTAAAGGGTTCTTTGATTAGAAATTGATTAGCATGTATATAAAGTAAAAGTGTGAAATGGATATAATTTCAGGCTTTAACACATCTTAAGACAGATTTGGGATTATCATACCTAGTGGATTATACTATTTAAAGATAGATATTTGTTAAGAATATGGGGTAGGCTGGGTGCAGTGGTCACAACTGTAATTCCAGCACTTCGGGAGGCTAAGGTGGGCAGATCGCTTGAACCCAGGAGTTAAAGGCCAGCCTGGGCAACATGGTGAAACCCTGTCTCTACAAAAAAAAAACAGGAAAAATTAGTTGGGCATGTGGTGTGTGCCTGTAGTCCCAGCTACTCAGAAAGTTGAGGTGGGAGGATCCCTTAAGCCCTGGGAAGTCAAGGCTGCAGTGAGCCGAGATTGTGCCACTGTACTCCAACCTGAGTGATGGGACTGAGACCCTGTCTCAAAGAAAAAAAAAAAAGAGAAGGCGCGAAATGGTTACCTGCAATTCTAGAAATGAAAATTTCTGTAAGTTTAACAGGAAAGTTGTTGAAAAAGAAAATTGGTTTGTTTGCCTTTTTTTTTTTTTTTTTTTTTTTTGAGATAGGGTTTAGCTCTGTTACCCAGGCTGGAGTGCAGTAGTGTGATCTCTGCTTACTGCAACCTCCACCTCCGAGGCTCAAGCAATCCTCCTACCTCAGCCTCCTGAGTAGCTGGGACTACAGGTACACACAACCATGCCTTGCTAAATTTTGTATTTTTAGTAGAGACTGGGTGCCAGCATGTTGCCCAGGCTGGTCTCAAACTCCTGAGCTCAAGTGATCTGCCTGCCTCTGCCTCCCAAAGTGCTGGGATTGCAAGCTTGGACAACCATGCCCAGCCTGTTTTGCATTTTTGAAAGAAGAAAGTTTTAGAGTGTTAAAACCTCTCATACCTAAAGTAATAGTTTTCAGAAAACTATAGTATACATATGAATTTAGATTCCAATGTATAACTTTCTTTAAATTATATTAACAAAAATTAAGCTATTGGGTAATAGTATCTGTGACCCAGAATGTAAGAAAAGTGATTTTTTAAGTCTGCAGAGAAGCCGAAAGATATCATAAACATCCATGTACTCTACGCCGGGCGTGGTGGCTTATGCCTGTAATCCCAGCACTTTGGGCAGCTGAGGTAGGTAGATCACGAGGTCAGGAGTTTGAGACCAGCCTGGCCAACATGGTGAAACTAAAAATACAAAAATTAGCCAGGTGCGGTGGCAGGCGCCTTTAGTTCCAGCCACTGAGGAGGCTGAGGCAGGAGAATCCCTTGAACCCAGGAGACAGAGGTTGCATTGAGCTGAGATCATGCCACTGCACTCCAGCCTGGGCGACAGAATGAGACTGCATCTCAAAAAAAAAAAAAAAAAAAAAAAAAAAATCCATGTACTCCAAAGGGACTCTCCAAGGCTCTCATCAAAATACTTTTCATTCTTGTTCTAATATAATTTTAATACTCTTGGCTGAGGCCGGTGGATCACTTGAGCCCAGGAGTTCCAGACTAGCCTGGGCAACATGGCAAAACCCTGTCTTTACAAAAAATACAAAATGTAGCCTGGTGTGGTGGCGTGCACCTGTGGTCCCAGCTACCTGGGGAGGTTGAGGTGGGAGGATTACTTGAGGCCGGGAGGTTGAGACTATAAGTGAGCCATGATAACACCACTACACTTGAGCCTGGCCAAGAGAGCAAGATTCTGTCTCAGAAAAACAAACAAACAAACAAAAAAACCTCTTCAGCAGTCTCATTTCAAAACCTGTAATTTGCAGCAAAATTAGAAAAGAAGGATTGCTATTGGCAGGTAAACTGACAAGAAGGCAAAGTGACAACTCATAGCCAAGAAAGAGCCAGAAAAATCTGTAATAGCCAAGTAAATCAAACTCCATAGCACTATTTGGAGTAATTTAATACAGCCACTCAAAGAGGCTTTGAGGATTTTATTAACAGTAATCTTTTTTTTCTGTTTAGTTAAGAAAAGGTTAAATTTTGGTTGTTATACTCCATTTAGGAAGCCAAGAGGAAGCTATTTGCAGAGACGTAAAGAAATTCACTAAAATGTTAAATGTTGGGATTATGAGTGACTTTTATTTTTCTATCTTTTATAATTTTTTACATACTAATATTGGATACTTTCATAATTTAGAAAAAAATTGATAAAAGCCTGAAAATGTGTACAGAAATGTTCCTACCAAAGGTTTAATTTAAAGGACTAAATATCATCTATGTAGAAATCATATATTTAGGCTGGGCACTGTGGCTCACGCCTGTAATCCCAGCACTTTAGGAGGCCAAGGTGGGCAGATCACCTGAGGTGAAGAGTTTGAGACAAGCCTGGCCAACACGGTAAAACCCCGTCTCCACTAAAAATACAGAAATTAGCCAGGCATGGTGACAAGTGCCTGTAGTCCCAGCTACTTGGGAGGCTGAGGTAGGAGAATCTCTTGATCCTGGGAGACAGAAGTTGCAGTGAGCCAAGATCGCACCACTGCACTCCAGCCTAGGCAATGGAGTGAAAGTCCGTCTCAAAAAAAAAAAAAAAAAAAAGACTATATTTATATAAAAATATTAACTCCTCAATATTTGTGCGTTCCTAAAGTTTTGCTAGCTATGTCTATCTAGCTCTATTTCTGCTTGTCTGTCATCTATGTCTATTTTCTAAAGATTTGTTAAAATTAATCTTGCAAAATAGTTCCACATACTTTTCACTCTTTAGCCAAGCAACTAAGAAATAGAACACTATTTGTACTAGGTGTAAAATAACAAGGAGGAAACTACCTTAAGGCTAGGAAAAACTGAGACATTAATTGGATTTCTGCAGTGATTTAAAAAATAATATGTTGATACAAAATTATTTTACTTACAGATGATGAAGAACGAGAGCTTCAAATGGATCCTGCAGACTATGGAAAGCAACATTTCAATGATGTCCTTTAAGTCCTAAAGGAATGCTTCAGAAAACCTAAAGTGCTGTAAAATGAAATCATTCTACTTTGTCCTTTCTGACTTTTGTTGTAAAGATGAATTGTATCAGTTGTAAAGATACATTGAGATAGAATTAAGGAAAAACTTTAATGAAGGAATGTACCCATGTACATATGTGAACTTTTTCATATTGTATTATCAAGGTATAGACTTTTTTGGTTATGATACAGTTAAGCCAAAAACAGCTAATCTTTGCATCTAAAGCAAACTAATGTATATTTCACATTTTATTGAGCCGACTTATTTCCACAAATAGATAAACAGGACAAAATGGTTGTACAGGTTATATGTGGCATAGCATAACCACAGTAAGAACAGAACAGATATTCAGCAGAAAACTTTTTATACTCTAATTCTTTTTAATTTTTTTTTTTGAGATGGAGTTTTAGTCTTGTTTCCCAGGCTGGAGTGCAATGGCACAATCTTGGCTCACTGCAACCTCCGCCTCCTGGGTTCAGTCAATTCTCCTGCCTCAGCCTCCCAAGTAGCTGGGATTACAGGCACCCACCACCATGCCCAGCTAATTTTTGTATTTTTAGTAGAGAGTTAATAATTGTATATTTAATAAAGACGGGTTTCACCATGTTGGCCAGGCTGGTCTTAAACTCCTGACCTCAGGTGATCCTCCTGCCTTGGCCTCCCAAGTGCTGGAACTCCAGGCATGAGCCATTGCGCCCAGTCTACACACTAATTCTTGTTAGCCCAACAGCTGTTCTGTTCTATCTACCCCTCATTTCATGCTCAAGGAGTCATACCTAGAATAGTTACACACAAGAGGGAAACTGGAAGCCAAACAATGTACAGTATTGTGTACAAAGTCACCTCCCTACTCCTTTTATTTTACATGAGTGCTGATGTGTTTTGGCAGATGAGCTTTCAGCTGAGGCCTGATGGAAATTGAGATAACCTGCAAAGACATAATAATATTTATGAGTTATATCTTAGTTCTTGAAATTGTGGAATGCATGATTGACAATATATTTTTAATTTTTATTTTTTCAAGTAATACCAGTACTGTTTAACTATAGCCAGAACTGGCTAAAATTTTTATATTTTCAGAGTTGAAGTTGGTGAAGACATTCATGATTTAAACACCAGATCCTGAAAGGGGTTAAATCTACTTTGAAATGAATCTGCAATCAGTATTTCAAAGATTTTCTGGTAATTTTAGTGATCTTATTTGATTAGACTTTTCCAGAAGTACTAAATAAGGAATTTTAACAGGTTTTTATTAAAGCACAGATAAATAGAAGTACAGTGAGGTCTATAGCCATTTTATTAAAATAGCTTAAAAGTTTGTAAAAAAAAATGAATCTTTGTAATTACTTAATATGTTAGTTAAGAACCCGTCAAGCTTATATTTGCTAGACTTACAAATTATTTTAAATGCATTTATCTTTTTTGACACTATTCATTGAAATGTGTAAGCTAGCTAATTCTTGTTTTCTGATTTAAAGCACTTTTAAATCTTATCCTGCCCCCTAAAAACAAAAGGTTTTGATCACAAGGGGAAATTTAAGATTGTTAACCCCGTTTTTCAGAAGGGCTACTGTTAATTGCACATAAACATGAAATGTGTTTTCCCCTGTGTACTAACAGATTCTAGGCAAAATTCAAACTTATAGTGGTAAAAAAACAGGTTGTTCACTTGTTGAGGTGCAAAAATTCTTAAGACTTCTGTTTGAAATTGCTCAGTGACTAGGAAAAGATGTAGTAGTTTACTAAAATTGTTTTTCCACCATATCAAATTAAACAATTCATGCCTTTATAGGGTCAGGCCTACAATGAATAGGTATGGTGGTTCACAGAATTTTAAAATAGAGTTAAAGGGAAGTGTTGTACATTTTGGGAGCATTAGGGTAGGGAGATGAATCGAAAAATACCCCTAGTAATGCTTTATATTTTAATACTGCAAAAGCTTTACAAATGGAAACCATGCAATTACCTGCCTTAGTTCTTTTGTCATAAAAACAATCACTTGGTTGGTTGTATTGTAGCTATTACTTATACAGCAACATTTCTTCAATTAGCAGTCTAGACATTTTATAAACAGAAATCTTGGACCAATTGATAATATTTCTGACTGTATTAATATTTCAGTGCTGTAAAATACTATGTGACTCTCTTAAAAATCTGACATTTTAGAGTCTGTATTAGACATACTGTTTTTATAATGTTTTACTTCTGCCTTAAGATTTAGGTTTTTTAAATGTATTTTTGCCCTGAATTAAGTGTTAATTTGATGGAAACTCTGCTTTTAAAATCATCATTTACTGGGTTCTAATAAATTAAAAATTAAACTTGTTTCACTGTTTTGCTGATTCTAATACATACACAAACATCACACCCATGATGTAAATACATTTTAACACTAAAATCTGAGTAAGTTTAGCACTCGTTTTAAGTTAAGCTAAACTAAAAAAGCAGTTTTTTTTTTTTTGAAATGGAGTCTCACTTTGTTGCCCAGGCTGGAGTACAGTGGCTCATCTTGGCTCACTGCAACCTCTGTCTCCCGGATTCAAGCAATTCTCCTGCCTCAGCCTCCCAAGTAGCTGGGATTACAGGCACGTGCCATCACACCTGGCTAATTTTTGTATTTTTGGTAGAGACAGGGTTTCACCATGTTGGCCAGGCTGGTCTCGAGCTCCTGACCTCAGGTGATCCACCTGCCTCGACCTCCCAAAGTGCTGGGATTACAGGCATGAGCTACCATACCCGTCCTGAAAACCAAATATTTTTACACCAGGGCTCTTTACTGTAGGTCTAGTTTATTCAACAAATATTGAATGCCTATTATGTGCCCAGCATTGTTCTAGGTATTAAGATAAGTGGATAAGATAGACAAGGTCTCTGTTCGCATGGAGCATACATTCAAGTGGGGGCAGTCAGACAATACACAAGTAAACAAATGAACAAGATAACTTAAAATAGCGTTAAAGAGCTGTTAAAAATAAAAGTTTTGGCTGGGCGCAGTGGCTCACGCCTATAATCCCAGCACTTTGGGAGGCCGAAGCGGGCAAATCACCAGGTCAAGAGTTCGAGACCAGCCTGACCAACATGGTGAAACCGTGTCTCTACTAAAAATACAAAAATTAGCTGGCAGGGGTGGCGTGCGCCTGTAATCCCAGCTACTCAGGAGGCTGAGGCAGGAGAATCCCTTGAACCCAGGAGGCGGAGGTCACAGTAAGCCAAGATCACACCACTGCACTCCAGCCTGGGTGACAGAGCAAGACTCTGTCTCAAATAAATCAGTGAATGAATGAATGTTCTAAGGTTCCAAACAATTAGGTTTTACTGAACTAAAACATTACAGTTATGTGGCTGGAATGGAATATGCAAGGGAGAGAGAAATGAGGCTGAAGAAGTATGGAGGGGTCAAGATAGGGAGAGCCTCGTAAGTTTAGGTATTGCTACTGACCCATAAATAAAAATGAAGCAAATATACATGGAAAGATGATTTTAGAAGAATAGTGAATATGACTTCAAAGTCATTTCTAAAATATGACACAGTTTGAAGAAATCTTAAGATTGTGTCTTTTGGGCTTCTCATTCCTGTAATCATGTAACAACAAAATTTGCTTGAATATGAGGACAGAGAATTTGTTTTTTAAAAAAGCAACAAGACGGGCGTGGTGGCTCACGCCTGTAATCCCAGCACTTTGGGAGGCTGAGGCAGGCGGATCACAAGGTCAGGAGTTCAAGACCAGCCTGGCCAACATGGTGAAACCATGTCTCTATTAAAAAAACACAAAAATTAGCCAGGCATGGTGGCGTGTGCCTGTAATCCCAGCTACGTGGGAGGCTGAGGCAGGAGAATCACTTGAACCCAGGAGGCAGAGGTTGCAGTGAGCCAAGATCGAGCCACTGCACTCCAGCCTGGGCGACAGAGCAAAACTCCGTCTCAGAAAAAAAGCAACAACATACTTATGAGGAAGTGTATTGGTCTGTTTTCACACTGCTATAAAGGTACTACCTGAGACTCGGTAATTTATACAGGAAAGAGGTTTAATGACTCACAGTTCCACGTGGCTGGGGAGGCCTCAGGAAACTTACAATCATGGCAGAAGGCAAAAGGGAAGCAAGGTACATCTTACATGGTGGCAGGAGAGAAAGTGTGCACACAGGAAACTGCCATTTTTAAAACCATTGGATCTTGTGAGAACTCACTCACTATCATGAGAACAGCATGGGGGAAACCCTCGCCATTAACCAGTCATCTCTCACCAGGTCCCTGCCTCTACACGAGGATTACAATTCGAGATGAGATTTGGGTGGGGACACAGAGCCAAACTGTATCAGGAAGGTAGTTACTTTCCATAGTGGGGCTGACCTTAGAAACACCTATTCTCTCATGTGCGGCATATGGTTTCAATGGGACAGTGTGTCATTAATACATTTGCAGTCTAGGTTATAGAGTTTTCACATCACATGTGGGCCATCGACATTCAGTTCTAACTTTTTTTTTTTTTTTTGAGACAGAGTCTAGCTCTGTCGCCAGGCTGGAGTGCAGTGGCACGATCTTGGCTCACTGCAACCTCTGCCTCCTGGGTTCAAGCAATTCTCATGCCTCAGCCTCCCGAGTAGCTGGGACTACAGGCACGTGCTACCACGCCCAGCTAATTTTTGTATTTTTAATAGAGATGGGGTTTCACCATGTTGGCCAGGATGGTCTCAATCTCTTGACCTCGTGATCCACCTCGGCCTCACAAAGCGCTGGGATTACAGACATGAGCCACCGCACCCTACCCAGTTTCTTTTAAAACTCTCTTCACTAAGAGTTCCAAATGAAAATTCAACCAACTAACCCAGAAAAAGGGGGGAAATGTAATGGTTCATGTAAGAAAAGTGCGTAAAGAATAGGAATCCCCTGGACTTAAAGACAACTGAAACAAGGACTTGAATGCTGCCAGGACTTTGTTTCACCAACTCCCATTTCTACTTCCCTCTACTTACTACCTTGTCTCAAACTAGCTCCCTCCTCAAAGTTCTAACTGTGGCTTCTAACAGATCATATTTTCTTAGTTTTGCTACCTGGGAGGGGCTGCTCCTCTTCCCTTAGTTTCACTTCAAAAATCTGAGGGAGGCCAGGCACAGTGGCTCATGCCTGTAATCCCAGCACTTTGGGAGGCCAAGGTGGACGGATTCCTTAAGCCCAGGAGTTCAAGACCAGCTTGGGCATCATGGCGAAACTCCTGTCTCTACAAAAAATACAAAAATTAGCCAGGTATGTGCCTGTAGTGGTGTATGCCTGTAGTTCCAGCTATCTGAGATGCCGAGGTGGGAGGACGCTTGAACCCAGGAGGTCAAGGCTGCAGTGAGCCATGACCATACCACTCTACTCCAACCTGGGTGACAGAGTGAGACTCTGACTAAAAAAAAGAAAAAGAAAAAAGTCTGAGGTAAGAAAAGGGAGACTTCTGCTTCTGGCTATGTTGGAGTAACTTGACTAGCCCTCTTGGATTAGTAGCACCTATAAAACTCGACAAGATGTATTAGGCAACTATTTCCAGCCAGCACAAGATTACTATCTCTGAGAGAAGGGAAACTTAGGCAGTGAGCCGCACAATCATCCCACTTTTTGTGGTGTAAAGAGGCTGGGAGTAAGAGCAGAGCACAGTGGGTCTGCTGAACTGAGAAGGCAGAGATCATAGGGAGCAGCTGAAACATTTGGAATCTGTTGGGTGGGACACCAGAGAATAGGGAGCTGTTCGCAGAGGCAGCCCCAGAAATCCATATAGAGGTCCCCACAAGTCCATGGCCGAGGGCTGGGCTATACATGCTCAGAAAAAAGACTATCTGACGCTTACAGATAGCAGTTGCTACAGGGTTGAGAACAGAATAGAGATACCAGAGGCCAAGAAGTTTTGGCACAAAAGCAGTGCTAAGGGACATTGGATTTCTGGGCCTGCCAAGGTGAATATCTTTAACAATTGCAGCAACAGGCTGGGCGGGTGGCTCATGCCTGTAATCTCAACACTGGGAGGCCAAGGCAGGTGGATCACCTGAGGTTGGGAGTTTGAGACCAGCCTGGCCAACATGGCGAAACCCCATCTCTACTAAAAAAAACACAAAAATTAGCTGGGCGTGGTGGCACATGCCTGTAATTCCAGCTACTCGGGAGGCTGAGGCACGAGAATCGCTTGAACCCAGGAGGCAGAGGTTGCAGTGAGCCAAGATCATGCCACTGCACTCCAGCCTGGGCAACAGAGGGAAACTGTCTCAAAAAAAAAAAAAAAAAAAAATTGCAGCAACAGCTGAAACATTAGAAAGGCTGCACATTAGGAGTAAACCCTATCCCCTACAGTAAGACCTACTCTAGATCTGCCTTATCAAAGCCTAAAGTCAAGCCTTGACAAGATTAGCAGGGGAAACAGAGTATGGAGCTTGAGTCCTGCCAACGTAGGGCTTGCAAGTCTCCTTAGGCTTTCCATAGATGTGAACTAACAAAGTATAAATAAAACCAAGCATCAACAAGTTTAGGTGACCACTCAGTAACTGAAGTGCCTGCTAAAACAAGAATCATCACTTTTCAGGGAAGATAACAGAATCTAGAATCTCTAAAACATTATTATTCATAATGTCCAGTGTTCCCTAAAAAATGACTAGACCTACAAAGAGACGAGAAAATGTGGTCCATAGTTTTTTAAAATTGGGGTGGACTTTGTTATTCTTATTTGTTTTATTTTGGAGACTTTTTTTTTTTTTTTTTTTTGAGACGGAGTCTCACTCTGTCGCCCAGGCTGGAGTGCAGTGGCGCCATCTCTGCCCACTGCAAGCTCTGCCTCCCAGGTTCACGCCATTCTCCTGCCTCAGCCTCCCAAGTAGCTGGAACTACAGGCACCCACCACTACGCCCGGCTAATTTTTTGTATTTTTAGTAGAGACGGGGTTTCACCGTGTTAGCCAGAATGGTCTCGATCTCCTGACCTCATGATCCGCCCGCCTAGGCCTCCCAAAGTGCTGGGATTACAGGCATGAGCCATTGCACCCGGCCTGGAGACAGTCTTGCTCTGTCGCCCAGGCGGGAGTGCAGTGGCACAACCTTGGCTCACTGCAACCTCCACCTCCCAGGTTTGAGCAATTCTCGTGCCTCATCCTCCTGAATAGCTGGGACTACAGGCACGCAACACCACACCCAGCTAATTTTTGTGTATTTTAGTGGAGACAGGGTTTCACCATGTTGCCCAGGCTGGTCTTGAATTCCTGAGCTCAGGCAATCCACCCGTCTCGGCTTCCCAAAGTGCTAGGACTACAGGCATGAATCACTGCACCCAGCCTTTCTTGTATTTGTTAACGGAGCTATTATAAATATGTTTAAAGAATTAAATGAAAATATGTTAATGAAAGGATAGGGAGTCTCAGCACAGACATGGAAATTATAAAAATCCTAATGAGAGTCTAGAACTGCAAAGAACAATAACTGAAATGAAAAATTCATCAGATGGGTTTAATAGCAGATTGGAGATGGCAGAAAAATGAACTTGAAGACATACAAACTAACAGTCCACGTATTTGGAAACACAGGGTTGAAATGTTGAGAGACTCAGAAATTTGAATTTTGGATTTATTCGTCAAAATTAATGTACGGCCCTTAAGACACTATCCATCCAACTCTCTAACATGGGATTCCATCATGGCAGAACAATGACCATTCTTGCAACTATGTATTGAATACCTAATATGTGTACAGAACTGTTCAGAGTACTGGGGATACAGCCATGACAAAATCCCTGCCTTCATGGAACATACACATTAGAGGGAGAGACAAAATTATTTTATATGCTTATTATATGACCAGTAGTGATAAATGCTGAGAAAAAGAAGCCAGAATAAAGTGAATAATAGGCCGGTAGGCCGGGCCCGGTGGCTCAGGCCTGTAATCCCAGCACTTTGGGAGGCCGAGTTGGGTGGATCACGAGGTCAGGAGTACAAGACCAGCCTGACAAATATGGTGAAACCCCATCTCTACTAAAAATACAAAAAAATTAGCCGAGCTTGGTGGCGCACGCCTATAATCCCAGCTACTCGCTGAGGCAGGAGAATAGCTTGAACCCGGGAGGCAGAGGTTGCAGTGAGCCGAGATCACGCCATTGCACTCCAGCCTCGGCGACAGAGTGAGACTCTGTCTCAAAAATAAATAAATAAATAAATAAATAAATAAATAAATAATAGGCCAGCCTGGTGGCTCACGCCTGTAATCCCAGCACTTTGGGAGTCCGAGTCAGGCAAATCACCTGAGGTCAGAAGTTCGAGACCAGCCTGGCCAACATGGTGAAACCCCATCTCTGCTAAAAATACAAAAATAGCAGGGCATGGTGGCATGCGCCTGTAGTCCCAGCTACTCAGGAGGCTGAGGCAGGAGAATCACTTGAACCCTGGAGGCAGAGGTTGCAGTGAGCTGAGATCACGCCAGTGCACTCCAGCCTGGGCAACAGAGCAAGACTCAGCCTCAAAAAACAAAAACAAAAAATAAAATGAATAGTGATGGAGGGGTGCTATTTTAGATAGGATGATCAGAGAAGGCCTTTCTGTAGAGGTGGTTTAAAACATGCAATGTGAATATCCTGTATAGCACTATTCAACTGAAATATTGAAACCACCTATATATTTTTAAATTTTCTAGTAGCCACTTTTTTTTTTTTTTTTTTTGAGACGGAGTCTCGCTCTGTCACCCAGGCTGGAGGGCAGTGGCACGATCTCGGCTCACTGCAAGCTCTGTCTCCCGAGTTCACGCCATTCTCCTGCCTCAGCCTCCCAAGTAGCTGGGACTACAGGCACCCGCCACCATGCCCGGCTAATTTTTTATATTTTTTAGTAGAGACGGGGTTTCACCATGTTAGCCAGGATGGTCTCGATCTCCTGACCTTGTGATTCACCCGCCTCGGCCTCCCAAAGTGCTGGTATTACAGGCGTGAGCCACCGCGCCTGGCCCACATTTTTTTTAAAAAGGGTGAGATTTTGATATTTTACTTAACCAATATACCCAACATGTATTAAATACAGAATACTACTACTGAGATTTTTTTTTTGAGATGGAGTTTCGCTCTTCCACCCAGGCCAGAGTGTAGTGGAGCGATCTCGGCTCACTGCAACCTCCGCCTTCTGGTTTCAAGTGATTCTCTTGCCTCAGCCTCCCCAGTAGCTGGGATTACAGGCGCCCGCCACCACGCCTGGCTAATTTTTGTATTTTTGGGGTTTCATCATGTTGGCCAGGCTGGTCTCGATCTCATGACCTCGCGATCTGCCTGCCTCGGCCTCCCAAAGTGCTGGGATTACAGGCATGAGCCACTGCGCCTGGCCACGAGGCAGAGGTTGCAGTGAGCCAAGATTGAGCCATTGCACTCCAGCCTGGGTGACAAGAGCAAGACTCTGTATTTAAAAAAAAACAAAAACAAAAATTAGCCAGGGGTGGTAGTGCATGCCTGTAACCCCAGCTACTTGGGAGGCTGAGGCAGGTGAAGTGCTTGAACCCAGGAGGTGGAGGTTGCAATGAGCCAAGATTGTGCCACCGCACTCCTCCAGCCTGGGTAATAGAGCAAGACTCTGTCTCAAAAAAAAAAAAAAACAAAAAACTGGCTGCTGTGTTGAAAAGATTGAACGGGTTCAAGAGTGAAACAGAAAGACTTTAAAGGCTGTTATAGCATTCCAAGTTAAAGATGATGGTTATTGAACTAGAGAAGCAGTTGAGGTGATGAGAAGTGTTTCGATTCAGAATTGATTTTGAAAGTTTATTGTACTTTAAAACTGGACATTGGGTATGAGAAAGAAAAACTGCATTCAGTAAGGCAGAGAATACTTAAGGAGATGCAGGTTTGAGAGAAAATTAAACATTTAGTTTTGACCACATTAAGTTTCAGATGACCATTGCCATCAAGTAATTGCAACAGTGGAGGAGCAAAATAACAGTTCTGGTATTTCAATATTTAATATGAATATTACTGCCTTACTGAGTTGCAATAAGTGACAAAAACATATACATCATAGAATTAATATAAGAATGAACTGTGAAGAACAAATGCCTTATATTTCAGGTAAAAGGTAAATATATTCCATATACTCTGGAATAAGGAAGGACCTACTGAAAGACTGCTGAAGATTTGAGATATTTGTATTACATTACTTTTTTTTTTTTTTTTTTTTCTGAGATGGCGTCTTGCCCCGTTGCCCAGGCTGGAGTGCAATGGCCCGATCTCGGCTCACTGCAACCTCTGCCTCCCAAGTTCAGGGGATTCTCCTGTCTCAGCCTCCCGAGTAGCTGGGATTACAGGTGCGTGCCACCACACCTGGCTATTTTTTTGTATCCTTAGTAGAGACGAGGTTTCACCATGTTGGCCAGGCTGTTCTCGAACTCCTGACTTCGTGATTCACCCACCTCTGCCTCCCAAAGTGCTGGGATTACAGGCGTGAACCACCATGCCCAGCCTAAATTTTTTGTTTTGAGATGGAATCTCATTCTGCCCCCCAGGCTGGAGTGCAGTAGCATTATCTTGGCCCACTGCAACCTCTGCCTCCCGGGTTCAAGCAATTCTCCTGACTCAGACTCCCGAGTAGCTGAGATTACAGGCACGTGCCACCACACCCAGCTAATTTTTGTATTTTTAGTACATATGGGGTTTTGCCATGTTGGCCAGGCTGGTCTCAACTCCTGACCTCATGTGATCTGCCCACCTTGGCCTTCCAAAGTGCTGGGATTACAGGCGTGAGCCACCGCGCCTGACCCTATTACATTACTTAATGAACACTCTATTTCATTAGTGTCTTCATATAGTAGTAGTTTCGAATAGTTTAAAAAGCATTCAAACTGGGTATGGTGGCATGTGCCTGTAGTTCCAGCTACTCAGGAGGCTGAGGTGAGAGGATCACTTGAGCCCAGGAGTTTGAGTCCAGCCTGGGCCGCCTGGGCAATATAGCAAGACTCCACCTCTTAAAAAACAAAACAAAACAAAACAAAAACAGAAAGCAAAAATACCTGCTACTAGCTTTTTGCATTAATTACATTTTTTTCCTGTGGCCACTGCTTTACATCTAAAAATACTTCATACTTTTTTAAGTTCATATTTTTAGACCATTATTTTATTCTAAAATTTTGGACTAGATTGTTACGGAAGCTTCAAGACATTAACTACTACCATTTAAGGAGCAAGGAAAGCATCTTGCTAAGTGCTTTCATAGATAATCTAATTTGATCTTCACAACAATTCACTTAGATATTGCAGAAAAGGAGGCTAGGAGAGAGACCATGGGATATAAATCAAGGTAAAAAGCAGAACATAACAATTATCCCTTGTGAAAAGACGGTGTTAAAACGTTAAAAAAAATTGCAAATGGACTTAGGCTTACTATCAGCAACCTTTCTAAACTTAATAATTTTTTTTTAATAGAGATGAGGTCTCACTATGTTGCCAATGCTGGTCTTGAACCCCTGATATACAATGATCCTCCCACCTCAACCTACCAAAGTGCTGAGATTAAGGCCTGGCCCTAAACTTACCAAACTTAACAATGGTAATAGTATTGCCATACGAGGTGGTATAATAAGCAGAATAGGGGCTTGAGTCTCTATTATATTTCTTACTAGATGATTGTGATTGTCTTTGGATATGGCATGTTTTTCTTCTTTTTTCAAATTTCAGTGTCTTCAACTGAAAGGCAGGGAACAAATACCACCTATTCTACCTACCTCATAGGGTTGTTAGGAGAATCAAAATGCATATAAAAGTGCTCTTTGGAAATAGCATATTTTACTTAAGTTTTAGGAACATGAAGGTTTGAAATAACGATTTCTTGGAAATTTTTTCCCCCAGAAATATTTCTAATTTTTACCTGATTTAAAAATAACTTTATTAGCCAGTCCTCGATACTGGGAGGCTGAGGTGGGAGGATCACTTGAGCCCAGGATCACTTGAGCCCAGGATGCAGTGAGTTATGATCATGCCACTGCACTCAAGCCAGGGGTACAGAGGAAGTCCCTGTCTCCAAACAAAAAGCAAAACAAAACTTTAGGGGCTGTGTGCAGTAGCTCAGGCCTGTAATCCCAGCACTTTGGCAGGCCAAGGCAGGAAGATAGCTTGAACCATGGATTTTGAGGTTGCAATGAGCTTGAATTACTTCAGTCTGGGGAACGGAGTGAGACCCTGTCTCTAAAAATAAATAAATAAATAAAATAAACTTTAGTAATAATGGGGTAACTGTTTAGTTGGTATTTTACTGCTTTCCATGATACACTCTGAATAAACTATTTGTTGGATTCCATTGAACTTTTCAGGAATCTATTTTTGTGTGTGTGGACTGTTACTATTAGTAGTTCTGTGCTGTGTATACCACCAGCTCCCAATAAATGTCGCATTCAGAGCATTTTTGCACTAGGAAGATTTAGGGTGCAAATGGACTCTGACAGAAGAATCTGTAGTATACAAGGTTTTCAGAAGACAACCCACCTGCTCCATACTTCGAAATAGAAATAATGAGATTCACAACGGTATGTTATTTCTGCTTACTTCTCAGCCTGTCTTGCTATCTTCCCCCTGCCCTCCCATCCTTTTTTCCTAGCGCACAGAACTACTTTTCCAATGGCTCAACACAGTCTCATCTTTGGACTTTTCCGTCTGTTGTTTCCTTTACCCAGACACTCTTCCCCTCCAACACCAACTCCTCCTTTTTGTCTCAGATGTTGTCTTACGAAACCTTCCCAAACCCCCTCGCCGGCACTCTCATGTGTTCTACAACGCCTATTATGCCATCCTTGTATTTATCAGTTTTTAAATTCTGTTTACTTGGGTGTCTTCTTCAATAGATTATGATCTTTGGCCGGGCGCGGTGGCTCACGCCTGTAATCCCAGCACTTTGGGAGGCCGAGGCGGGCGGATCACGAGGTCAGAGTACGAGACCAGCCTGACCAACGTGGTGAAACCCCATCTCCACTAAAAATACAAAAATTAGCCGGGCGTGGTGGCGCGCGCCTGTAATCCCAGCTACTCGGGGGGCTGAGGCAGAGGAATCGCTTGAACCCTGGAGGCGGAGGTTTGAGCCGAGATCGCGCCACTGCACTCCATCCTGGGCGACAGAGTGAAGACTCCGTCTCATAAAAAAAAAAAAAAAAAAAAAAAAAAATCATGACCTTTGGGGAAGGCAGTGTCCGTGTCTGCCTGGCTCACTGTTTTACCCGTCGCACCTAGTTATTTTTTCAATAAATATTTCTTGATCGAATAAGGAGAGTGGCTTGGAGTTTCAGTGAAAAACAATGTTCTTCCAACCACTAGGCTTGGTTTTCTGATACCCCACTAGAACTGGATTCTCCGGACTGATAAATTTTCACTCTGTGGAGCTGACCGTCCTTTGACCTAGGGTCGCAGGTGGGAGCCCACAAGGCCTGAAAGATCCGAGTTTTCAACCTGCAGAATCACCGCCAACATAGGGTTGAGTCGAAGGGCATGAATATTTATGATGCAAAAGCGACTGCTACGCCCTCTAGGCAATGAGCTGGAAAGGGAACCTTCAAGGGCCACCGAAATCCCAGGAAAGGCGCCAGATATGCTTTCTCCCGGCCTCGGGCAGCGCTCCCTACAAACTACCTCCTCCAGCGCGCCAAGCCGTTAGTCCCGCCTTATCCCCTCGGCTCCACCTACCCTGCGCGCCCACAGTTACTAAACCCTAGCCGCCAGGGTGCACGACGCGTTCCTAAGCCCCGCCTCCGGGGCAAGGGCGCGCTCCCCCTCCCAGCTCGGCCCAAGCAGTTCCGTTAGGAGCGGGAGGAAAAACCGTCCTTCGGGTCCCCGCCTCTCCACTCCTAACGCTTTACTCCCTACTCCCCCTTGCGACCACTACACAGCCGGCTACGGAGGCCCCTAATGTACAAATATCCCCCAGGCTCTTGCTTATCCTGATAGGTTTTGTCCTTTCTTAATCCACCCAGTACTAAGGCCTTGTGTTCAATTTTTCTCCGGGATTCAGACTAGAGCGTTTCGTCCGGCGTAAGGAACTTCAACGCTCTTCACGGAAGTAAAAGTGTTTTTTTGGTTGTTGTTGCCGTTGTGGCTGCCCGCATTCCTTCCCTCCCACCTCGCGGAATTGTGGCAGGAGGGGGAGGAGGAAGTCAGGGCGCCTGCGCGGAGAGGCCGCTTTCCATCCGGGTCCCTGTCCGTGCGGTGCAGCAGGTCGGTAGGCGGGAAATGGCGACTGGCTGAAGGAGCTGGTTCTGTTGCTGCTGCGGGGTAAGCGGGAAAGACACCACACATTGCGCAGTCGGGACCATCGCCGGAGCCTGAGGACACTTCTCTGTCGTCACAGTTAGGTAATCCCCTTCGTCCAGACGCTGCCGCTGCTTCCAGTCTTAGTCCTCCTCCTCTTCCAGGGCCGTCTGCCGGGATCTCCTCCCCTTCTAAACCTGGTCCTCCAGCGGCTCTGGCGCCTTGGTAGGCATGCACTCTTTGGCGCCTCGTACGTCCACTGTGCGGAGCCGCTCCTTTCTGGACTTTCCCCTGGGAACAGAAAGGGAGCTCACTTCCCGCCAGCTTCACCTCCTAGGTTGCGGCCTGCGTTGTGATTTCTGGGGTTAGATTTCACTTTGCTACCCACCCCCACTCCGATCTCACGTTCCTAGTCCCCAACCTCTGGGTAATTAAGTTAGAAGTTTAGCTTTTTTAACCTTTTTGGCCCACCTGATGTTTTCGGCATTTCATTCTTTCGAGTAGGGTGCTTTTAGGGGGGCGTTGCTCTTATCTCAGTTCTTATAAACACCTTTTCAGAATCTGGAAGAAGGGATTTGACTAAGTTCTGTTTATCTTTTGTACTGTTAAAATTTCGAGTTGACATTGTTACTTTTTCAAATCGGGAGTGGTAGTAAGGAACAGTCCATGTGGAAGGCCTCTGGTTTCCATAGTGGTCAGTTAAAGAGTGAACCTTATTATGCTTAATATTCTCTGCTTTCTTTGGATTTTAAATGCCTGTATGGGTGTTTACTTTTGCATTGTTGACCAGAGTTCTGTGGTAAATAATTGCATAAGTAAATCTTGTTTATTTACTTCTCACCCTGTGGTGGCTGGATGTGTGAATGATGTTAAACACTTCAGCGTACCTTAGGGAAACCTAAAGAGATCTAAGAGCTCGTAAACTTACCTGAGATCCTGAAATGAAACGTTCTCAGTAGACGTTCCTCCGAGGCAGGGATTTATCTTCCTAATGCTGGTAACGCAGTACCAAGATGAATTTCTTAAGTGGGTACACAAATTAGTGACTTGAAATGATGGATTTATCTGTGTAATTTTCAGATTGTAGATTGCTTTGTCTCCTCATTCTTTGCCCAGTTTTAAATTTTCGTTCCTGGTCCATTTGTTATTCTTAGAAAAGGGAAATGGCGTGTTAAAGCTAGTTTTACTATATTTCTTTACTTTTTCTTTCCTTTTTTTTAAAATTACATTGCAGACCAATTGTTCATAAAGAGAAGTAATAAGGAGGCTGTTGGTGTTTTCGGAATTTATTAATCAAGTTGAATTTGGGATCGTTGTAGGTTTTGTTTTGTTTTCACTAATCAAGTTAAAATTTTAAAAACTGTTCACATTGAATATCAGTTGATATTTATAACTCAAGTTTTCAGTTCTGGATAGGTCCAGTTTAGAGAATTTCACTATTGTTTGCACGATGTTATGGTTAATTTTCAATAATAAACAGGAACACACAAACATTATTATAATCCTCGTTTGGTAGACTTTGCCCAAGGTCATAAAGAAAGTCAAGGCAAAATGTAGCTCTTATGTGAAGGAGTTTTTTAGGATTGAGTTGAACTTCATACTTTCCTAAGGCCAATAGAATAGTGGAGGTACAGGCATGTTAACTACTTGCCGAGTCAGTTTATTTAAAAAATGGAGCCAAATGTGCAACTTAAAGGGATCTTAAATCATTGGTCTAGTGTATAGGTTTTGTCTGTATTTTAATGACCTTTTTGGGTAGTTAATAGCATTAATGTTTTTAATAAAAATTAGTTTGCAGCTAGCTGAGTGAGCATTGTAGACCTTGTTTTCAAGAGTTCTAAATTGTTTAGTACTACATGCATTCAGTACTTGCACTCTTTTAATGCTTTTCTCAGAGTTGAAAGAATATAAGCTGGCTGGGTGGGGTGGCTCACGCCTGTAATCCCAGCACTTTGGGAGGCCAAGGCAGGCGGATCACAAGATCAGGAGTTGAGAACAGCCTGGCCAACATAGTGAAACTCCATCTCTACTAAAAATACAAAAATGAGCCGGGCGTGGTGGCGCACACCTGTAGTCCCAGCTACTCCGGAGGCTGAGACAGGAGAATCGCTTGAACCCAGGAGGCGGAGATTGCAGTGAGCTGAAGACCACCCCACTGTACTCCAGCCTGGTGACAGAGCGAGACTCCGTCTTAAAAAAAAAGAGTGTAAAAGCTGTGAATGATATAGTCCTTAACCTTTGTGGACTTGTAGCTATATAGAAAATCTGAATAGGATTGCATAGGAGTATCAGGGTTTGTATGTTTCACAAGAGTCCATTCTACAGTGTCTCTTGTGCATTTAACTTGAGCTGGTAATGTTACTGTTTTCCCACTGTTAAGAAATTAAGAATTGGGGAAGTCTTTTCTTTCCAGATTCATCTAGCTGATCTCAAGTTTGTGATTTCTGGTTAAGTGGTTTTTCATGAGATTATTATATAACAGAGTCTATCTAATTCTGGTTAAAGAAACTTGGACCTGTTGTTCACCAAGGATGTACTAGATTCTGGATTTGTAGCTATAGATTTTATTGTTAGTTGAGTAAAATGGCATTTATTTTTATTTTTATTTTTTAGAGATGGGGGTCTCTCTCTGTGGCCTAGGTTGGAGTGCAGTGGTGAACCCCTGGGCCTATGCAGTCCTCCTGCTTCAGCCTCCCAAGTAGTTGGGACTGCAGGCACATGCCACCACACCTGGCTAATGTTTTTATTTTTTTGTAGAGATGGGGTCTCACTATGTTGCCCAGGCTGCTTTGCAACTCCTGGCTACAAGCAATCCTCCTGCCTCAGCCTCCCAAAGTGCTGGGAAGACGGGTATTTGCCACCAAGCCGACTCCAAAATGGTATTAATTTATCCTAGTCATAGGAGACTGTGCTTTAGATTGATGAGATAATGAATAAAATGGTTTGCCAGAATTTGGAAAAAGCAATATCTAATTGTAACTTACCAGGTTGTGAAAGCATAAAGTAGAAAAGACACTTTAAGTCACAAATATCAAGTGTGCTGAGAGGAGTTTATTTGTGGTGTGCTCTAAGTAATTTTTCTGGTTAAAAGTAAGCTAAAAAGTACCTGACTGTTTTAAGTAAATTGGCTACGGGGGGTCATTTGCTACTTTTTTTTGTTTGTGAGACAGAGTTTCGCTCTTGTTGCCCAGGCTGGAGTGGAATGGTGTGATCTTGGCTCAGTGCAGACTCCACCTCCTGGGTTCAAGTAATTATTCTGCCTCAGCCTCCTGAGTAGCTGGGACTACAGGCACGCGCCACCACACCTGGCTAATTTTTGTATTTTTTGTAGAGATGGGGTTTCTCTATGTTGGCCAGGCTGGTCTTGAACTCCTGACCTCAGTTGATCTACCCACCTCGGCCTCCCAAAGTGCTGGGATTACAGATGTGAGCCACCGCACCTGGCCCGATTTTTTTTTTTTTTTTAATGGAGACGGGGTCTCGCTATGTCACCCAGGCTGGTCGCAAACTCCTAGGCTCAAGTGATTCTCCCTCCTTAAGCCTCCCAAAGTGCTGGGCTTACCGGCATGAGCCACTGCACCTGGCTCACGATGAGGAGACTTGACAGATATGGAACCCATGTTAAAACCGTTTAATTGCAGCTTTAGTTTTCACTTACTTGGCATTTGCCAGGAGGCAGATATCTAAGCCAGACATATATTCACTAGTGTTTGTATGACTACATTAATTTTTTAATTTAAACTATATTAAATTGTAATTGGACCTGCATTACAAATAGGTAGACTAGGTAGTTGACTGTGTGGTATAATTTGAGAGTTGCCAATGCCTAACTTTATTTATATCTCTCCAGTGTTTTTCTAAATGTCCTGTTTAAAAATCACAAATTCTCTGAAAGAGGAAACTTTAAAAATTGTCTTGTTGACAATATTAGCACAGATTGACTATCAAATAAGCTTACTGGTACCACACACAGGGTGAGGGTTCAGAGATAAGGTAACATAGGAGAATTAAGGTTTTTTTTTGTTTGTTTGTTTTTTGTTTTTTGTTTTTTTGAGACAGAGTTTCGCTCTTGTTCCCCAGCCTGGAGTGCAGTGGTGCGATCTCAGCTTACTGCAGCCTCTGCCTCCTGGGTCAAGCCATTCTCCTGCCTCAGCCTCCCAAGCAGCTGGGATTACAGGCGCCCACCACCACGGCTGGCTAACTTTGTATTTTTTTTCTTTAGTAGAGATGAGGTTTCACCATGTTGGTCAGGCTGGTCACGAACTCGTGACCTCAAGTGATCCACCCGCCTCAGCCTCCCAAAGTGCTGGGATTACAGGTGTGAGCCACCGCTCCTGGCCAGGAGAGTTAAGTTTTTATGCACTGGCTGTGATTAGAAGGGGTGTAGAATATAGGAGCATTGTCTCGGAAAGATGACAGGCATGGTGGGGATAGAATTATAGTGAGAAGCTTTGGCTGCTTGGAGTCCCTTTGGGATCCTGACAGTAAGGAATAGTGAGACTAAGTGTGGCCCCAAGAAGAATTGTAAGACCTTAAAGACAAATATTTTAATGAAGGTCACAATAGGCCAGTTGACTATACTAGGGACTATGTATTTTGTGATACCCATATGTTCTTATATTATTATTTTTTTATTATTATTATTATTTGAGATGAAGTCTTGCTCTGTCGCCCAGGCTGGAGTGCAGTGGTGCAATCTTGGCTCAATGCAACCTCCGCCTCCCAGGTCCCAGGTTCAAGCAATTCTCCCGCTTCAGCCTCCCAGGTAGCTAGGATTATAGGCGCACGCCACCATGCCCAGCTAATTTTTGTATTTTTTTAGTAGAGATGGGGTTTCACCTTGTTGGCCAGGCTGTTCTCGAACTCCTGACCTTGTGATCCGCCCACTTTGGCCTCCCAAAGTGCTGGGATTACAGGCGTGAGCCGCTGCTCCCGGCCTATTATTTTTTTTTTTTTTGAAACAGAGTCTCGCTCTGTCTCCCAGGCTGCGGTGCAGTGGTGCCATCTCAGCTCAATGCAACCTCTGCCTCCCAGATTCAAGTGATTCTCCTGTCTCAGCCCCCGGAGTAGCTGGCATTACAGGTGCCTGCTATCACGCCTGGCTAATTTTTTATGTTTTTAGTAGAGATAGGGTTTCACCATGTTGGCCAGGCTGGTCTCGAACTGCTGACCTCAGGATGATCCGCCTGTCTCGGCCTCCCAAAGTACTGGGATTACAGGCGTGAGCCACCGCACCTGGCTGATTCCTGTGTTAGATTGAAGAAAAAAGAGAACGTCTATATTGAACATGAATGATCAGCATGGGATTCTAGCATGGAAATGTGTTTGCTGATTTGATTAAAACAACACAACAGACTGGGCTTGGTGGCTCATGATTGTAATCCCAGCACTTGGGAGGCTGAGGCAGGCGGATCCCCTGAGCTTAGGAGTTCGAGACCAGCCTGGGCAACATGGCGAAACCCTGTCTCTACCTAAAATACAAAAAATTAGCTGGGCATGGTGACTCACATCTATAGTCCCAGCCACTAGCGGGGCTGAGTAGGGGGAATTGCTTGAGCCCAGGAGGTTGAGGCTGCAGTGAGCCGTGAGGGTGCTATCCATTGCACTCCAGTCTTCCAGCCTAGGTGACAGAGCAAGACCCTGTCTTAAAAAAAAAAAAAAAGACAGAAAACAGCAAAACAGTGTACTAGTAGAAGGTACTTGGGATTACAAGTGTGAGCCACTGCGCTCAGCCTAAGTAGGGATTTAAATATTTTATATACATATATACACACACACACACACTTTTTTTTTCTTTTGAGATGGAGTCTCACTCTGTTGCCCAGGCTGGAGTGCAGTGGCACGATCTCAGCTCAGTGCAACCTCTGCCTCCCTGGTTCAAGTGATTCTCCTGCCTCAGCCTCCTGAGTAGCTAGGACTACAGGTGTGTGCCACCACGCCCGGCTAATTTTTGTATTTTTGTTTTTGTTTTTTTTTTTTTTTGAGACGGAGTCTCGCTCTGTCACGCAGGCTGGAGTGCAATGGCGCGATCTCGGCTCACTGCTAGCTCTGCCTCTCAGGTTCACACCATTCTCCTGTCTCAGCCTCCTGAGTAGCTGGGCCTACAGGCACCTGCCACCACGCCTGGCTAATTTTTTGTATTTTTAGTAGAGCGAGGGTTTCACCGTGTTAGCCAGGATAGTCTCGATCTTCTCACCTCGTGATCCACCTGCCTCGGCCTTCCAAAGTGCTGGGATTACAGGTGTGAGCCACCGCGCTCAGCCTTTTGTATTTTTTTTAGTAGAGACCGGGGTTTCACCATATGGGCCAGGCTGGTCTCAAACTTCTGACCTTGTGATCTGCCCACCTCGGCCTCCCAAAGTGCTGGGATTACAGGCGTGAGCCACTCTACCTGGCCTTAAAAGTATATTTTTAATCCCAGCACTTTGGGAGGTTGAGGGCAGGAGTTCAAGACCAGCCTGGCCAACACGGCAAAACCCCCTTTCTATACAAAAAAAAAAAAAAAAAAAAAAAAGTTAGTCAGGCATGGTGGCGTGCATGTGTGCCTGTAATCCCAGCTACTCAGGTGGCTGAGGTATGAAACTCCCTTGAGCTGAGGAGGCGGAGGTTGTAGTGAGCCGAGATGGTGCTACCGCATGCCAGCCTGGGTGACAGAGCGAGACTCCATCTCAAAAAAAAAAAAAAAAAAAAAGGCTGGGTGCGGTGGCTCACGCCTGTAATCCCAGCACTTTGGGAGGCCGAGGCGGTTGGATCATGAGGTCAAGAGATCGAGACCATCCTGGCCAACATGGTGAAACCCCATCTCAACTAAAAATACAAAAATTAGCTGGGTGTGGTGGCGTGAACCTCTAGTCCCAGCTGCTTGGGAGGCTGAGGCAGGAGAATCACTTGAACCCAGGAGGTGGAAGTTGCAGTGAGCCGAGATCACGCCACTGCGCTCCAGCCTGGCAACAGAGCGAGACTCCATCTCAAAAAAAAAAGAAACATACATTTAGTAAAAGAAAAGTAAGGCTGGGCACAGTGGCTCACACCTGTAATTCCAGCACTTTGGGAGACCGAGGGGGGTGGATTGTTTGAACCCAGGAGTTCAAGACTAGCTTGGGCAACACAGTGAAACCCCATCTCTACTAAAAATACAAAAATTAGCTAGGCTTGGTGGCATACCCCTGTAGACCTAGCTACTCGGGGGGCTGAGGCAGGAGGATCACCTGAGCCTTGGGAGGTCGAGGCTGCAGCAAGCCCTGATTGGGCCACTGACACTCCAGCCTGGGCGACAGAGCAGGAACTTTTGTCCCCCCCAAAAAAAAAAAAAGTCGAGGCACGGTGGCTCACGTCCGTAACCCCAGCACTTTGGGAGGCCAAGGTGGGCAGATCACCTGAGGTCAGGGGTTTGAGACCAGCCTGGCCAACATGGCGAAACCCTGTCTCTTAAAAAAAAAAAAAAAAATTAGCCAGGCATGGTGGCATACATGCATGCCTGTAATCCCAGCTACTCAGGTGGCTGAGGCTCTTGGGCTGGGGAGGTGGAAGTTGCAGTGAGCTGAGATGGCGCCACTGTGTGCCAGCCTGGGTGACAGTGAGATTCTGTCTCAAAAAAAAAAAACAAACAAAAGAAACAAAAAAACCCCCGTATGTTTATTAAAAGAAAAGTAAGGGTGGGTGCGGTGGCTCACGCCTGTAATTCTAGCACTTTGGGAGACCGAGGAGGGTAGATTGTTTGAGCCCAGGAGTTCGAGACCAGACTGGGCAACACGGTGAAACCCCATCTCTACTAAAAGTACAAAAATTAGCTGGGTGTGGTGGTGCATGCCTGTGGACCCAGCTACTTGGTCTGAGGCAGGAGGATCATGTGAGCCTTGGGAGTTTGAGGCTGCAGCGAGCCCTGATTGGGCCACTGGCACTCCAGCCTGGGTGATAGAGTAGGACCCTGGGTCAAAAAAAAAAAAAAAAAAGGCAGGGCACGGTGGCCCATGCCTGTAATCCCAGCAGTTTGGGAGGCTGAGGCCGGCGGATCACCTGAGGTCTGGAGTTTGAGACTAGCCTGGCCAACATGGCAAAACCCCATCTCTACTGAAAATACGAAAAATTAGCCGGGCATGGTGGCAGGCGCCTGTAATCCAGTTACTTGGGAGGTTGAGGCAGGAAAATCTCTTGAACCCAGGAGTCTGAGGCTGCAGTGAGCTGAGATCATGCCATTGCACTCTAGCCAGAGCAACAAGAGCGAAACTCCATCTCAAAAAAAAATATGTATTATTTGTTTAAAAAAAATAATCAGGACACATAAATATCTTTTCAGTTGAGAGAAAACTGATTATTTGCTTTAGTAATAATGCTTTCATCCTAATATCTCCCAAATATTTATGGTTTTCTTATTGAGTTGAAAATAATAACCTCTCACTGACCTTACAAGTACCTGCCTTAGTATATTTTGTTGAATTAAGATAATTATATAATTCTTTAATTTCTGATGTGTAGATAAAAATTATTTGAAAAAATATTGACAATCATTTCAAACTATCATGCATTTCCTCCTGTGTTGGGAATAATATACCCTTTTTTTTGTTTTTTGTATTTTTTGAGGCGGAGTCTCAGCCACCCAGGCTGGAGTGCAGTGGCACGATTTTGGCTCACTGCAGCCACCATCTCCCGGGTTCAAGTGATTCTCTGCCTCCCCAGTGGCTGGGATTACAGGTACCCACCATCATGCCCAGCTAATTTTTGTATTTTAGTAGAGACGGTCTTGAACCATGTTGGCCAGACTGGTCTTGAACTCCTAACCTCAGGTGATCCTCCCTCCTCGGCCTCCCAAAGTGCTAGGATTACAGGAGTGAGCTACCGTGGCGGCTCATGTTGTTTTTGTTTGTTTGTTTTTGTAGTAGCAAGCAGGAAGACACCTCTGTTAGAGAATTATGATTATACCTAATCTTTGACCAGTGATTTTAAGTAAAAATTCAGTCTTCATAATCCTTGTCTTCTATCTCCCATATATTAATAGTTCATCTCAGTCATAATGAAGTAATTTTCCCTTTATAGGTAGTGATAAGAATAATGGGAAATTACTTTTTTTTCCCCCCAGACTAAGTCTTACTCTGTCACCTAGACTGGAGTGCAGTGGTGCAGTCTTGGCTTACTGCTACCTCTGTCTCCTGGGTTCAAGCAGTTCTCCTGCCTCAGTCTCCTGAGTAGCTGGGATTACAGGTGTGCACCACCATGCCTGGCTAATTTTTGTATTTTTAGTAGATATGAGATTTCATCATGTTGGCCAGGCTGATCTCAGACTCCTGACCTCAAATGATCTGCCCATCTTCGCCTTCCAAAGTGCTGGGGTTATAGGTGTGAGCCACTGCGCTTGGCCTCAGTTTATTTTTGAATTTTTATTTATTTTTGAGACCAGGTCTTGCTCTGTCACCTAGGCTAGAGTGCAGTGGTGTGATCATGGCTCACTGCAGCCTCAACTTCCTGGGCTCCAGTGATCCTTCCACCTCAGCCTCCCAAGTAGCTGGAACCACAGGCGAGCACCACCATGCCCAGCTAATTTTTGTATTTTTGGTAGAGACAGGATTTCACCATGTTGCCCAGGTTGTTCTCAAACTCCTGAGCTCAAGTGATCCACCTGCCTTGGCCTCCTAAAGTGCTGGGATTATAGGCATGAGCCACCACATTGAGTTATTTCGCATAACTCAATGCAAATTTATTTTGGACAAAGGCCATGATGTTTTATATTATTGTTTTAAAGATTTTGAGTGTGTATGTATGTTTGTGTATGTGTATATATATATGTATCTATAAAATTTTGTGGGGTTTTTGTTTTGTTTTGTTTTGACACTGAGTCTTTCTGTCTCACCGAGGCTGGAGTGCAGTTGTGTGAACATGGCTCACTACAGCCTTGACCTCCCAGGCTCAGTTGATCCTTCCTCTTCAGCCTCCCTAGTAGGTGGGAGTACAGACACACACACTACCATGCCTGGCTAATTTTGTATTTTTTACAATTTTTGTGGAGACAGGGTCTTGCCATGTTGTCCAGGCTTTTAGGAATCCCAGGGCTCTGGCCGGGCGTGGTGGCTCACATCTGTAATCCCAGCACTTTGGGAGGTCGAGGCAGGCAGATCATGAGGTCAGGAGATCGAGACCATCCTGGCTAACATGGTGAAACCCCGTGTCTACTAAAAATACAAAAAAAATTAGCCAGGAGTGGTGGTGGGTGCCTATAGTCCTAGCTGCTCTGGAGGCTGAGGCAGGAGAATGGCGTGAACCTGGGAGGCAGAGCTTGCAGTGAGCCGAGATCGCGCCACTGCCCTCCAGCCTGGGCGACAGAGTAAGACTCCGTCTCAAAAAAAAAAAAAAAAAAAAAAGAATACCTGGGTTCAAGCAGTCATCCTGCCTTGGCCTCCCAAAGTTCTGGGATTACAGGTATGAGCCACTGCACCCGGCCTGATTCTTTTCTTTTTTTTTTTTTTTTTCGAGATGGAGTCTTGCTCTGTCGCCCAGGCTGGAGTGCAGTGGTGCAATCTCGGCTCACTGTAAGTTCCGCCTCCCGGGTTCACGCCATTCTCCTGCCTCAGCCTCCCGAGTAGCTGGGACTATAGGCGCCCGCCACCACGCCCGGCTAATTTTTTTGTATTTTTAGTAGAGACAGGGTTTCACCATGTTAGCCAGGATGGTCTCGATCTCCTAACCTCATGATCTGCCCGCCTCGGCCTCCCAAAGTGCTGGGATTACAGGCGTGAGCCACCGCGCCTGGCCTGATTCTTTTCTTACTACCCCATTACTGTGTTCTTAGGGTTTCAAATTTCTCCTGGCCTGACAGTTAAGTTTAATCAAAAGGGCATAAGTAAGTAGTTACATCTCTCCCCTTGCCCATTTTTGGTGAGAACTATTTAAATACAAAGCACTCTTGCTGGGCACGGTGGCATGTGCCTGTAGTCCCAATTACTCAAGAGGCTGAGGCAAGAGGATCGCTTGAGCCCAGGAGTTCTGGGTTGTATGCTGATTGGATGCCCACACTAAGTTCATCACTATGATGACTTCCCAGGAACGAGGGACCACCAAGTTGCCTAAGGAGGGGTGAACTGGTCCAGGTCAGAAATGGAGCAGGTCAAAACTCCTCTGCTGTTCAGTAGTGGAAAGGCACCTGTGAATAGCCACTGCACTCCAGCCTGGGCCACATAATGAGACCCTGTCTCTTAAAAAAAAAAGCACTTTTAGGAAAATTCTGCCAAAATTAGTTCACTTTTCTTAGTTTTTAGAATGTCTTTGTTGATATATCCAATATATACATTGAAATTTGTATATTAATGTATAGGTGAGCTCAGTTAATTAAAACAAAATACATTGGCACAGGCCATGATAGGATAGTAGTAATATGGTGAGAAATGATAGCCTGGGAATGTTGAGCTTCCTGTGAGCTTGTTGAGAAAATTAACTATATTACTCAGTTCTTACAAATTCATAACCTATATTTTTGCTAAAATGGCATTGTGTTATAAAGTTTTATTGTTATGAATTTTCTTATATGTAATAGAATTTTTTTATAAAATCTTTAAAATTAAAACAATCTTCAAATTGTTCTGTTAAAGCTTAGAGTAAAGGAATACAAATATCATTACAGACTTTGTCCTAATTTCATTTTTTTATTTTTTATTTTTTTTTATTGAGACAGAGTCTCACTCTGTCACCCAGGCTGGAGTGCAGTGGCGCAACCTCGGCTCACTGCAACATCCGCCACCTGGGTTCAAGCAATTGTTGTGCCTCAGCCTCCCAAGTAACTGGTACTACAGGCGCATGCCTCCATGCCTGGCTGATTTTTGTATTTTTAGTAGAGATGGGGTTTCATTATGTTGGCCAGGCTGTTCTCGAACTCCTGACCTCGAGTGATCTGCCTGCCTCGGCCTCCCAAAGTGCTGGGATTACAGGTGTGAGCCACCGTACCTGGCCCCTTTGTCCTAATTTCTGCTAATGACATAAAAGATTTTAAATCGGGGTGGCAGTAGTAGTATTTAAACATCTGAATGTCTGTGCCTTAATAAGTATTTTTGGTGGTCAACAAACTGAATATTGCTATCTTTAAATTTCTTTTCTTTTTTTTTTAAGTGAGTTGGGGTCTCACTATGTTGCCAGGGTTGGTCTCAGACTCTTGGACTCAAGTAATCTTCCCACCTTGTCCTCCCAAAGTGCTAGGATTACAGGCGTGAGCCACCGTGCCTGGCCTATAATGCTGTTTTTTAAAAAATAAGTTTGCAGGCCGGGCACGGTGCCTCACGCTTGTAATCCCAGCACTTTGGGAGGCCGAGGCAGGTGGATTATTTGAGTTGAGGAGTTTGAGACCAGCCTGACCAACATGGTAAAACCCCGTCTCTACTAAAAATACAAAAAAAATTAGCTGGGCCTGGTGGTGTATGCCTGTAATCCCAGCTACTTGGGAGGCTAAGGTAGGAGAATCGCTTGAACCCAGGAGACGGAGGTTGCAGTGAATCGAGATCACGCCACTGCACTCCAGCCTGGGCAACAGAGCAAGACTCTTGTCTCAAAAAAAAAAAAAAAGTCAGTGTATATTTTAAGAGTGTGTTTTAGTCATCAGTAATCTAACAACCCATATATTGTTTCTCTGGAGAAAATTGATAATGGTTTTAGAAAAATCATTATTATTTATTTATTTATTTATTTTCTTAAGAGACAGGGTCTTGGCTGGGCGTGGTGGCTCACGCCTGTAATCCCAGCACTTTGGGAGGCCAAGATGGACGGATCATGAAGTCAAGAGATCGAGATCATCCTGGCCAACATGGCGAAACCCCGTCTCTACTAAAAATACAAAAATTAGCTGGGCATGGTGGTGCGTGCCTGTAGTCCCAGCTACTCAGGAGACTGAGGCAGGAGAATCGCTTGAACCTGGGAGGAGGAGGTTGCAGTGAGCTGAGATTGTGCCACTGCGCTCCAGCCTGAAGGCAGAGCAAGACTCGGTCTCAAGAAAAAAAAAGAAGACAGGGTCTTACTCTCTCACCTAGGCTGGAGTACAATGGCACAGTCACAGTTTACTGCAGCCTTGACCTCCTGGGCGCAAGTGATCCTCCTGCCGCAGCCTCCCAAGTAGTTGGAACTACAGGTGTGCACCACCACGCCTGGCCAAGTTTTAAAATTTTTAAATAAAGGCAGGGTCTCACTGTTGCCTAGGCTGGTCTTGAACTCTTAGTCTCAAGTGAACTTTTCCTGGGTGGGCCTTCCAAAGTGCTGAGATTACAAGTGTGAGTGAGTCACTGCGCCCGGCCAAAAACACATTCTTTTTTTTCTTATTTATTGAAGAAAACTTTAAGTCAGAGAAAACCCTGTAATCTTATCAGCCTAACTCAGTTGTTTTATTTTTTGTATAGTCCTGTATTTTGCCAAATGTTTTCGATAAGTTTATTATATTTAGTAGTTTTTAAATAATTTTATGATATTAGCTAAATGGAAAAGCAGAGAAGACCATATATCAGAAATATTGATGATCCCGGAAGACCACCTGTCTTTATCACACACTTTGTTGTGAGTAGGATTAAAAGAGCCTTTGGCCAGACACAGTGGCGCACGCCTGTAATCCCAGCACTTCGGAGGCCAAGGCAGGCAGATTACGAGGTCAGGAGTTTGAGACCAGCCTGACCAAGATGGTGAAACCCTGTCTCTACTAAAAATACAAAAATTAGCTGGGCGTGGTGGTGCGCACCTGTAATCCCAGCCACGGGGGCTGAGGCAGGAGAATTGCATGAACCCGGGAGGCAGAGGTTACAGTGAGCCGAGATCACACCACTGTGCCCTAGCCTGGGCGACAGAGCAAGACTGTGTCTCAAAAAAAAAAGAATCCTTCTGGCTGTGCGCAGTGGCTCACGTCTGTAATCCCACCACTTTGGGAGGCCAAGGCAGGTGGATCACCTTAGGTCAGGAGTTCAAGACCAGCCTGGCCAACATGGCGAAACCCCGTCTCTACCAAAAATACAAAAATTAGCCGGGCATGGTGGCGCATGCCTGTAATCCCAGCTACTCGGGAGGCTGAGACAGGGAATTGCTTGAACCCTGGAGGCCGAGGTCTCAGTGAGCTAAGATCATGCCATCGCACTCCAGCCTGGGCAAGGAGAGAAACTCAAAACCAAAAAAAAGAATCTTCCTGTTGTAGAGTTGATTTTTTTTTTTTTTTAAGAGACGGAGTCTCACTCTGTCACCCAAGCTGGAGCGCAGTGGCGTGATCTCAGCTCACTGCAACCTCTGCCTCCCGGGTTCAAGCGATTCTACTGCCTCAGCCTCCTGAGTAGCTGGGATTACAGGTGTGCACCACCATGCCTGGCTAATTTTTGTGCTTTTAGTAGAGACGGGGTTTCGCCATGTTGGCCAGGCTGGTGTCGAACTCCAGACCTCAAGTGATCCACCCGCCTCGGCCTCCCAAAGTGCTGGGATTACAGGTGTGAGCCATCGCACCCGGCCAAGTTGATATTTTATATAATGCTCCTATACTTAATCCTTCTTCCTTAGTTGTCTTGATTTTTTTCTTAGGTGATGAAGAAATCTGTTTTTTTCCCAAGTCCTCCTCCTCCTCCTTTCATAATGAAGGCTTATGGAAGTCGTGGAGAGTAAAGGTGGACAGTTGTAATACCTGAAACTTGATTTCAGATTAGTCAGGCTAGAAATGTAGACTAAGTGGAAACATGCTGCTACTTTTGAAAATGTCATTTGGTGTCCAAGAGGGCAATGACTTTAGCTTTTTCTTTCATGAATATAGTAAGTTAATGTAAATTTAGTAATCATACCATTTGTAAGGTAGAGTATAAATTAACAGACCCAGAGAATTTTAGAGCTGAAGGAGACCAAAGAGGTCATGTAGTCCAATAACATTTGTGTTTTATTGTGATGAATCATTCTGAAGACTCCTTAACATGTAGTGAATGTTTGTCTTAATTAGGGTGCTGCAGGATGAGTTGTATATGATGGAAGGATGAAGACAGCTCTGATTAATTAATGACTCATCTCCCATTTTGACAGCTCTTTATTTGTTTGTTGATTTTTTAGGTAAAATTTGCATGTGAAATGCCAGATCTGATGTCCAATAATTTCTTTTGCTGTTGAGGAAACAAAGTGCTGGAATGATTGCATGACTTAAGCAGTGTCTCACAGCTAACTAATGATAGATTAAGGACTGGAACCTGAGTGTGTCCCCCTCTTAGTCTGGAGGTCATTCCTTTAGTAACTCCTTCAGGAGTCTACTCTAGAACCTTGCCTGCATGTATTATTTTTTATATAGCCAAATGTAAATATACGTAAAGTTTTACGGCAAATCTTGACTTTGTTGCCTTTAATGTTTGATTTGTGATCTTTTTGTAATTTTCTTTATTTATATGTATTATCTACTCTTGTTTCTCTCTTAATGCATGATACATCAGAACAGGTTGAGTATCCCTCATCCAACATGCTTGGTATCAGAAGTGTTTTGGATTTCAGATTTTTTTGGGTTTTGGAATATTTGCATATACATAATGAGGTATCTTGGAAAGGACCCAAGTTTAAACATGAAATTCATTCATGTTTCATAAGTACCTTACACACATAGTCTGAAGGTAATTTTAAACAATATTTTTAATAGTTTTGTGCATGAAACAGTTTTGACTGCATTTTGACTGACTCGTCACATGAAGTCGGGGTGGAATTTTCCACTTGTGACATTATGTATGTTGGTGCTCAAAAACTTGGATTTTGGGGCATTTCGGATTTTCAGATTTTTGTATTTCAGATTTTTCTAGTAGGGATGCTCAAGCTGTATACCACTTCTCATTCAATTAGCAAATACATTTGTAAAGAGGGCACATAAGTAAGTTCTAATTTGTTGAGAATTCTTCATATACAATGTGCTGTTTTCTCTTAATATTGTTTAGGTAGAAATGTGTGCATTCAAGACCTTAGGAGCAGATTATCAACTGAGTTTATGCTTTTATCATTATTGTAATCTTATTGTTAATAGAAGGCAATTTGAAACCGTAATTGTCTGCCTCAAAAATTGCTTGGTATCATGGATTTTGTGAAGGGGAAGGAAATCTTATGAGGAAGAAACTTTTAGTTTTATTTATAAGCCCCTTTTTGTAGGCAAGAATTGAGTATTGATGTGACGATTGTTTCGGTAATACGGTCTCCTCCACCCCAATTATCTGGCCTTTTTGAGAGAGATTAGAAAAATTGTGGCTTAGTTCAGCAAAGATTGTGCCAGGTTACTAGAGTTATGGAACCAGCATCTACCTTCAAGACTTACAGTCTAGTGCAATTAAAGAGAAAGAAACAGATTATTTAATACAAGTTAAGAGCTAAATTAGAGATAATCACAGGGTTTACACAGGTTTGAGGCTAAGAGGTGGTTACTTATACATGATACTTGGGCTGAGTTTTTAAACAATGAAGATAATAGTTAATTTAAAGAATGAGGTAAAAAGAGCAGAAGTATGTATAGAGCACAGCGTGGGCAGGAAACTATTAGTATTGCAGTGCTAAGAATGTGGCACTGACTGGGTGTGGTGGCTCACACCTGTAATCCCAGCACTTTGGGAGGCCGAGGCAGGTGGATCACGAGGTCAGGAGATCAAGACCATCCTGGCTAACACGGTGAAACCCCATCTCTACTAAAAATACAAAAAATTAGCCAGGCGTGGTGGTGGGCACCTGTAGTCCCAGCTACTCGGGAGGCTGAGGCAGGAGAATGGCGTGAACCCGGGAGGTGGACCTTGCAGTGAGCTGAGATCGTGCCACTGCACTCCAGCCTGGGTGACAGAGCGAGACTCCGTCTCAAAAAAAAAAAAAAAAAAAAAAGAATGTGGCAGCAAATAGCAATGAAAAAAGACTGGGAAGTAGTTATTGTGGGTTTCATATGCAATGCCAGAGTTTAGTCTTTATTTTGAAGGCAGTTGATGGGAAACCTGGGTGAGAGGAACAGGCAAGTTTGTGCAGTGCCCAGGATCGATTTAAAGGGGACAAGACAAAGAAATATTTCAGAGGTAAAATCATCAGGATTTGATGATTGACTATATAAGATAAGGGAGAGGAATAATAACTGGGATGTTTAGGATGACTTCTAAGTTTCTGGCTTGGCTAATTAGGTAGATGGTAGTAGCATTACTTGTGATGAAGAATGTATTAGGAAAAATACAGTAGGAAGAGCTGGTTTTGGTATGGGGGTGGTATGAGAAAAGTGAATTCAGTTTTGGGTAAGTTGAATTTGAGGTACCAAGTAAAAGTGTTGAGAACGTGGTTGAGTGTGAGTCTGAAATTTAGAGGCAGTAGAGATTCTAGCAGAATTAATGATGCAGTTTATAATGAACATTTGAAAGAGGCTCATTCTCCAACTCCAACCCACTACCTCTTTAATCCTTTTACCTGGGCTGCAGGCAAGTAGAAAGGAAATTTTATTGCCCAGTTTTGAATTGCTGGGCAATTAACTTTTTGTGTTCCTGAAAGGAGATCTTGAATCAGATCACAACCAGTGTTGTGAACAAGTAGGACTGTTTTACATTATATACTTTTTTCTTCCAGTGTCATGAATTCTTAGGCTAAAATATTGCCCTTATTGCTATGTTTGTTTTGTGATGATGCCTAAATTGTATCATTTTCATTCACAGATTTCTTTCCTAAGCATACTCGTTTTCCCAATCTTTATATTATTATTGTTGTTATTTATTTATTTATTTATTTATTTATTTATTTAAGATAGAGTCTCGCTCTGTCGCCCAGGCTGGAGTGCAGTGGCGTGATCTCATCTCACTACAATCTCCGCCTCCTGGGTTCACACCATTCTCCTGTCTCAGACTCCTGAGTACCTGGGACTACAGGCACCCACCACCATGCCCGTCTAATTTTTGTATTTTTAGTAGAGACAGGGTTTCACCATATTGGCCAGGCCGGTCTTGAACTCCTGACCTTGTGATCTGCCCCCTGGCCCTGCCCCACCCCGGCCTCCCAAGTGCTGGGATTACAGGCTTGAGCCACCGTGCCTTATTTGTTCCATTTTTTACTGATACAGGTTCAGTATCCCTTATCTGAAATACTTGAGACCAAAAGTCTCTGTATTTTTATGTTTTTTTTGGGAGGGGGGGGAATATTTGCATTATACTGGTTGAGCATTTTCTTTGAGTGTCATGTCAGCACTCAAGTTTCTGGATTATGGAGCATTTCAGATTTTGTATTTTCAAATTAGGGATACTCAACCTGTAATTTATCTAGTAATGGAACTCTAAAGAACTGAAAGGGTATGGTAAATCCTGGCATAAGTAGTAGCATTACCAACGTGAGGCTGTATATGTATGTTTAAAACTGTTTCCTTTATATTTTAAATTTAATAAAATCAGGTTGTTGCTGATGTTATGTAAGCAATTCCTAACCTGTACTGTGCCAAATTAATATTGTATTATGTTTGTTTGGTTTTGTTATCAGGGTAATGTTGGTCTCATAAAATGAGTTGGGAAGTGTTCCCTTCTTTTTTCTGGAAGAGTTTATGTAGATTTGGTATTGTTTCTTTTTAGATGATTGGTAGGATTCTCCAGTGAAGCCATTTGGGCCTGGAGTTTTCTATGTTGGAGGTTTTTTACTACAGTTTCAATTTTAGAAATTAATGGATATGGGGCTAATTAGGTTATCTAATGTGTGAGCTTTGGTGGTCCATATGTTTTGAGGAATTTGATTTTCATCTAAATTATTGAGTATACAGGCATAAAGTTGTTTGTTTTTTTGTTTTTTGTTTTTTGGGTTTTTTTTGAGATGGAGTCTTGCTCTGTTGCCCAGGCCGGAGTGCAGTGGTGTGATCTCGGCTCACTACAACCTCTGCCTCCCAGGTTTAAGCAATTTTCCTGCCTCAGCCTCCCGAGTAGCTGGGATTACAGGTGCGCACCACCATGCCTGACTAATTTTTGTAATTTTAGTAGAGATGGGGCTTCACTCTGTTGCCCAGGCTGGTCTCGAACTCCTGACCTCAGGTGGTGATCTGCCTGCCTTGGCCTCCCAAAGTGCTGGGATTACAGGCATGAGCCACTGCGCCTGGTCCTGTTGGTAATACTCTGTAAATTCTTCTTAAAAGTATATAGGATCTATAGTGATGTTCACTTTTTCCTTTCTAATAATGGTTATTTGCGTCTTTTTTTTCTCAAACTGCTGAAGGTTTATCAATTTACTGATCTTTGCAAAAAATTTAATTTCTGTTTTTTTAATTTTTTTTTAAATTCGTCTTGATTTCTGGTCTGTTGAATGCTTTCTCTCTTGATGGTTGTAATTTATTCCTTTTTTGTGTGTCTTGCAATATTTTACTGAATGCTGGATATTGTGAATAGGGTAGTAAAGACTGAGTAAATAATATTTATACCTGTAACATTGCATTTGTGGACTTTTAGTGTAGGGAGTTGAGTTAGTGTAGTCAGGAGTTAAGCTGAGTTTCTGTTTGTTGTTGCAGAGGGTACCTTAAGTGCACCATTGGCTTCAAATTTCTCTCGTGTTACTTTGTGCTTAGATTGGTAGTTGGCATGTGGGAAGGTGTTTCTGAATTTTCCTGATCAGCTCTCAGCGTTTGGCTTATGTGCCTTGGCCTCATGAGTGGGACTTTATCAATAATCTTGCTCCTCTAGGCCAGACTGCAATTTTTATCTTTGTAGGTGTTATCTGGAAAAGAGTTTCTCTGCTCTTGCCTCAGTGGTATTAGAGACGTTAGATCTCTAAGATCTCTAAAGTCTTTGGTATAAGACCCTGGGTCCAACACTGTTTCCTTCCCCTACAGTGGTAGAGTTTTTTTTTTCTTTCACTCCCCCGCGTTCACTTGTGCCTTGCGGGTAACTGGGCTTGCTGTTCCTCCACCAGTCCCTTCCAGTTTTTGTTCCCTAGAAGAGAAGGATCTGGTTGGGGCTTCGTATTTTTCCCATTGTAGAAGCTGCTCCCTTCCTCCAGCACTGCACCACAGAAGAGGGCTCTCTTCAGTCCCGTATTCCCATATTGTGAGCCTTTGATGGAGGTCTGTGGAAGATCTTGCAAATGGTTTCAATTTCCCTTGTTGTCTGTGTCTCTCAGGAATAATACATTCTCATGCTAATCCACACTTTGCCTTCAGCAGTTTGTTAACAATTTTAGATGAATTCTTTTTACCTGGTTTTATGGAACCATTGTTTCTTCCCGTGGTCTACCTCAGGTGAGCCAGGGCTTGCATTCTGTCTCTTCTAGGAAGGGGTTGTATTTTCTTGGATTTGAGGTTTCCTGGTTGCCTGAGTCCTCAGCTCTCGGATGGGTTTTTAAAAGGTTCAATTTTGTAGTTTATTCATGTTTTTTTGTTGTTAGGCTGGTGGTGGCATTCTTTCTAGCTTTCTATAGCCTAGGCAGAACCCCGTTAATTTAGAAGAATGGATCTCTAGGAAAAACTCCAGTGGGTCATAGAAGTGCTCTTCTCTTTCTGGGGCTGTAGTTGTAATTCCCTGACTTCTTTGCCCTCAGGTTGCCTTCTCTTTAGTTTAGACCAAAGGAAAGGGTTTGAATTGGTTAGATTGATTGACAGTGGAAAGAGAGACTCCCCAGTTAGCACTGGATTGCTTTTTCTTCTTCCCTAAGCGCTGGTTCCCTCAAAACTGTCTTGTGGTCAGCTCCTCTTCTGTAACTTTTGTCATCTTTTCCCAGTCTCCTCTCAACCTTGCTTATTCTTCTATTTCCTGTTATGAAATTCCTAGGGGGAAAAAAAACATATTGTGGCCAGGTGCAGTGGCTCATGCCTGTAATCCCAGAACTTTGGGCGGCTGAAGGCGGGCAGATCACCTGAAGTCACAAGTTCGAGACCAGCCTGGCCAACATAGTGAAACCCTGTCTCTACTAAAATTACAAAAAGTAGGCGTGGTGGTGCATGCCTGTAATCCCAGCTACTCGGGATGCTGAGGCAGGAGAATTGCTTGAATCTGGGAGGCAGAGGTTGCAGTGAGCTGAGATCATGCCGCTGCACTCCAGCCTGGGTGACAGAGCAAGACTCCGTCTCACACACACACACACACACAAAAAAAAAAAAAAAAAAAAAGATAGATAGGTAGATAGATAATTTTAAAGTCTGGAATTAAGATGAAGTATTTCAGCACTTTGTGTACCTGACAATTTGCCGTTTTTTGTCTACAGGTTATTTTGTCATTTTTAAAAATAAGTAAATATTAAAAAGGTGGGGTAGGAGGCAAATTTTACTTGGTCCCTTTTTCTGTCCTTTTCTTCTGTCCCCATTATTTTCTACCCCTTGTTCACAGTAGTTGGTTAGCAAAAAAAAAAATAGGACCAGGCATGGTAGCTCACGCCTGTAATCACAACACTTCAAGAGGCCAAGATGGACGGATCACTTGAGCCCAGGAGTTTGAGACCACCCTGGGCAATATAGTGGGACCCCAGCTCTACAAAAGATTAAAAAATTAGCTGGGCGTAGTAGTGCATGCCTGTAGTCCCAGCTACTCTGTAGGCTGAGGTGCGAAGATCGCTTGAGTCTGGGAGGTTGAGACTGCAAGTGAGTGGTGAACCTGCTGCTGCACTCCAGCCTGGGTGACAGGGTGAGACCGTGTCTCAAAAAAAAAAAAAAAAAAATGTTGCTTTCCAATGCCAGAGTCCTTGTCTCTCACTCTTTTGGAAACCTTTGGATTAGATGAAGATCTATAGTTTTGTTAAAAACTGTGTTAAACCATTTTAACCATTTGTAAGTATACAATTCAGTGGTATTAAGTACATTCACCTTGTTGTCTACCATCTATCTCCAGAACTTTTTCATCTTCTCAAACTGAAACTTCGTGTTCGTTAAACAGTCCTCAATGTTCATAATATATATCAGAATTTCCTTCCTTTTTAAGGCTGAATACTACTTAATTGTATGTATGTACCACATTTTGTTTATCCATTCTTCCATTGATGAACACTTCGATTGCATCCACCTTTTAGCTGTTGTGAAAAATGCTGCTATGAATGTGGATGTATTATGTGAGACCCTACTGTCAGTTTTTTTGGATGCATACCTGGAAGAAGAATTGTTGGATCATATGGCAATTCTATATTTAAATTTTTTGAGGAACTGCCATACCACTTTCCACAGCAGCTTTACTATTTTACATTCTCTCCAGTGAAGCACAAGGATTCCAATTTCTCCACATTCTTGCCAGCACTTTTAATTTTTTATTTTTATTTTTTTGATACTAGTCATCTAAATGAGTGTGAAGCTGTTTCTTATTGTGGTTTTAATTAGCATTTCCATGATAATTAGATGATTAGTGATGTCAAGTGTGTTTTCGTGTGCTTATTGTCTATTTTTGTATCCTCTTTGGAGAAATGCCTATTCGAGTCCTTTGCACATTTTTGAATCTGGTTGTTTTTTTCTTTCTGATTGTAATGCTTTATGCATTCTAGATAAGAACTTCTTAAGAGATCATGATTTGCAAGTATTTTCTGCCATTCCATGGTTTGTCTTTTCACTCTGTTGATAGTGTACTTTGATACATAAAAGTTAAAAACAAAAATTTTTAAGAGGTAAGGTCTTACTGTGTCACCCAGGCTGGAGAGTAGTGGTGCGCTTGTAGCTTTCTGTGCTCTTGAACTCCTGAGTTCAAGGGATCCTCCCACCTCAGCTTCCCAAGTAGTAGCTAGTACTGTAGGTGTGCACTATCATGCCTGGCTAATTTTTTTATTTTTTTAGGGATGGGGTCTCACCTTGTTGCTCAGACTGGTCTCAAACGGTCCTTCTGCCTCAGCCTCCCAAGTAGGTGGGATTATAGGTGTGAGCCATGGCACCTGGCTCAAAAATTTTGGATTTTGACACCCAATTTATCTGTTTTTCTTTTTGTTGTGTATGTTTTTGTTGTCATGACCAAGAAACCATTGCCAAATCCAATGTCATGAGCTTTTCCCATATACACACACGAACACACACACACACACACACAGACACAGAGACACATTTTTTTGAGAAGGGAACCTCACTGTGTCACCCCGGTTGGAGTGCAGTGGTGCAATCTCAGCTCACTGCAACCTCTGCCTCCCAGGCTCAAGTGATTCTCCCACCTCAGCCTCCCAAGTAGCTGAGACCACAGGCACACATCACTATACCCGGCTAATTTTTTGTATTTTTGGTAGAGACGAAGTTTCACCATGTTGTCCAGGCTGGTCTTGAACTCCTGAGCTCAGGTGATCTACCCCGCTTGGCCTCCCAAGGTACTGAGATTACTGGTGTGAGCCACCACACCTAGCCTATATTTTCTTCTAAGAGTCTTAGCTCTTATGTTTAGGTATTTGATCAATTTTGAGTTAATTTTCTATGTAGTATAAGGTAAGTGGGGTTTTTTTTTGTTTTGTTTGTTTGTTTGTTTTTGCATTTAGAAATATAGTTTTCCCAGTACCAGATATCTATAACTTTAGTAGGGGTACAGATAGGCCTGGTGTTGAGATATGGAATGTAGTTTTTTTTTTTTTTTTTTTTTAGACGGAGTTTCGCTCTGTTGCCCAGGCTGGAGTGCAGTGGCGCGATCTCAGCTCACTGCAAGCTCCACCTCCCGGGTTCACACCATTCTCCTGCCTCAGCCTCCTGAGTAGCTGGGACTACAGGCGCATGCCTGGCTAATTTTTTTGTATTTTTAGTAGAGACGACAGGGTTTCACCGTGTTAGCTAGGATGGTCTCGATCTCCTGACCTCGTGATCCGCCCTCCTCGGCCTCCCAAAGTGCTGGGATTACAGGTGTGAGCTACCACGCCCGGCTGTAGTTTTTCATATTATTTGTATAATAGGTTAGGTTCCAGATTTTTTTTTTTTCTTTTTGAGACAGAGTCTCACTCCAGCTCTTGCCCTGTCTGCAGTGCAGTGACGCAGTCACAGCTTACTGCAGCTTCGACTTCGCAGGCCCAGGTGATCCTCCCACCTCAGCCTCCCAAGTAGTTGGGACTATAGGCATGCACCATCACACCCAGCAAATTTTTTTGTATTTTTAGTAGACACAGGGTTTCATCATGTTGCCCAGGCTGGTCTCGAACTCCTGGGCTCAAGTGATCTACCTGACTTGGCCTGCCAAAGTGCTGGCATTACAGGTGTGAGCCACTGTACCTGGCCTAGGTTCTAGATTTTTGAATTCAGTTATATTATGGGTTAACTATGTACATAGGAGCTGCCCTGGAACTCTACTCTGTATTTGTAACATTGTTTCTATCAGAAGTTTAATTTTGAGCTCCTACCAGCCAATTTGAAAACACAGCTTTTTTTTTTTTTTTTTTTTTTTTTCTGAGATGGAGTCTCGCACTGTCGCCTGGGCTGGAGTGCAGTGGCACGATCTTGGTTCACTGCAGCTTCCGTCTTCCAGGTTCAAGCTCTTCTCCTGCCTCAGCCTCCCGAGTAGCTGGGATTACAGCGAATTTTTTGTATTTTTAGTAGAGACAGGGTTTCACTTTGTTGGCCAGGCTGGTCTCAAATGCCTGACTTCGTGATCTACCTGTCTCGGCCTCCCAAAGTGCTGGGATTACAGGCGTGAGCCACCGTGCCCAGCCTTTTTTTTTTTTTCTTGCTCTGTCGCCCAGACTGGAGTGCAGTGGCACGATCTAGGCTCACTGCAACCTCCACCTCCTGGGTTCAAGCGATTCTTCTGCCTCAGCTTCCCAAGTAGCTGGGACTACAGGAGCCCGCCACCACGCCTGGTTAATTTTTGTATTTTTAGTGGAGACAGGGTTTCACCATATTGACCAGGCAGTCTCGAACTCCTGACCTCGTGATCCACCCACCTCGGCCTCCCAAAGTGCTGGGATTACAGGTATGAACCACCATGCCCTGCTGTAAACTTACAGCTTTTACAGGTTAATTTTATCTTAAGATTTTGTTCAGCCAGGGGTTCAGCTGAAAAATTACGCATTCCAATGGACCATTCAGACAAAAGGCAGAAGTAAAAAACAAACTTGGCCGGGCGCGGTGGCTTACGCCTGTAATCCCAGCACTTTGGGAGGCCAAGACAGGCGGGTCACTTGAGGTCAGGAGTTCAAAACCACCCTGGCCAACATGGCAAAACCCCGTCTCTACTAAAAATAGAAAACAAGTAGCCAGATGTGGTGGCATGCGCCTGTAATCCCAGCTACTTGAGAGGCCAAGGCAGGAGAACTGCTTAAACCTGGGAGGTAGAAGTTGCAATGAGCTGAGATAGAACCACTGCACTCTAGCCTGGATGACAGAGCAAGGCTCCATCTCAAAAAAACAAACAAACAAAAAAACCTTAGAGAAAAATGGGAAATTGCTGGCTCAGAAGGGGGAGCAGGCAAAAAAAAAAAAAAAAAAAAAAAAAAAAAAAGAGAGAGAGAGAAAGAGAAAGGGAAATGGGAATTTTTGGGAACTTTTTTTTTTTTTTTGAGACGGAGTCTTACTCTGTTGCCCAGGCTGGAGTGCAGTGGTGTGATCTCAGCTCACTGCAACCTCCGCTCCCGGGTTCAAGTGATTCTCCTGCCTCAGCCTCCCGAGTAGCTGGGATTACAGGCACCCGCCACCATGCCCAGCTAATTTTTGTATTTTTAGTAGAGACAGAGTTTCACCATGTTGGCCAGGCTGGTCTCGAACTCCTGACCTTGTGAGCCGCTGCACCCAGCCTGGTAACTTTTTAATTAGTTAAAATGTTTTGTTGGTTATAAATATATTATTTTCACATTGCAAGTTATTTATATTGAAATTATGTGGAAATTTTTACTTAAAGCACTTCTGCTGTCTTCTCTCCTTATATTTTTTCTTTCATAAAATGGAAATAACAGACACTACTTTATGTGGTTGAGAAGATTAAGTGAAATAACATGAGAAAGCACTTATCACAGTGCATTGCACATAGGAACCTTTTTCATGTTCAGGTAAATATAGTATTTTAGAACTTTTTTGGAAAAGAATAGATTGAGAATTGGTTTTTTTTATTTTTTCAGCAACTGGTATTTATTATCAAAGTTATGTTTGATGTCAGCAAGTTGCCACAACTACAAAAAAATTCGCATATTACAATCTCACTGCAAACGTTCAAATAGAACCCCAGTCCTTAAAAAGTAAAAAAGTAATTCAGATTTCATCAAAAAGCAACAGAATTTTTAAAACATCTTTATATATCCAGCCAACAAGTTAAAATAGTTAACAAGAAAAAAATACAAAATATTGATGTTTAAAAAAGGCATATTTCTATCGATTTGCCCATCAATCTCTTGGCCACTCAGCTTCGTGCCATTCATCATCTGACAGTCTCTCAGCCACCTCTGGCAACTCAAGCTTAACCAAACCACACCCCTTGGACTTCCCATTCTTCATTTTGATGTTGGGTTATAGCACATGGCCATATTTGTCAATTTGGTGATGTAAAATCAAATGGTAGATTTCTCACAAATACCTGGTAGGCGTTCCTGGCCACCCCCAGGAGCATGGCCTCCAGTCTCACCAAAGGACCCTGCCAAACTTCCTCCAGAGTTTAAGTGGGCACAGTCAAAGCTGACATGGCCACCACCACCTTTGGCTAGGCCCATACACCCAATCTCAGCACCCAGTGTCTGGCCCATGATGGGACCCATGCACTCAAGGCTGTTAATGCCTATCCTCTCCAGACTGTTGGCACCCGTCCACCCCAGTTCCATCCGGATATTCCAGGTTGTTGGCACCTATGTGCTCCAGGCCAGTGGCCATGTGATCCATCATGGGGCTCATATGCTCCAGGCCAGCCCCCATGCCTGCAGGAACCATGCACTCCACACCAGAGCCCATGTGCTCAATGGTTTGGTCCACATGGTCAATGGAAGCAGCTGTGCACTTGAGGCTGAAGCCCATGCCGGCACCCATGTGCTACAGGCCGGAGCCACCGCGCTCCGTGATCTTGCCTGTGTGCTGGATGCTAGAGGCCATTTGGTCAAGGCCCAGCAGGCCCATGCGTTCCCTGTGGGAGCCTTTGTGCTCCACGAAGCCCGTGCAGTCCGTGACCAGACCCATGTGCTGCATCTTGGAACCCACACGATCCACACCATGGCCCAGGCCTGGACTCATGCGTTCCATGCTGGCACCCCCAATGTGGTCAATGCTTGGGCCTCATCCTCTCGATTTTGGGGATGCTGCCTCCACCTCAACTTCCTCTCTGCTTTGTAGTGATCTTCCCTATCCTAAGTGTATTACTAAGATTTAGTTTATTCTGCCCATGTTCATCCCAGATCCAAATTGACCCACATTTTCCATACCACCACCATGGGGGTCCCTCCTCCATTTCTCCCATTTTATTCTAAATCCATGCCTTCCATTCTAATTTCTGCAGGCCCTGTTTCCCGTTCCAGTGCCTTTATTCAGGTGATTGGCATCGATAGTCTGCCCTCCTGGTCCTAACCCTGTTCCAATACCACCAAGGCCATAGGGAAGCTGTGGACGCTTAGGAGGGGAAAAAAAATCCTTTGGTAAGGCGGTCTCATCCACATTGGTCTATCACATAGCAGTTGGCCATTGAATGTAGATATAGCTTGCCCAGCTTCAGTGGACTGTTCAAAAGTAACAGTGCCCAATCCATGATTTTTTTCATCTTTATCCTCAAGAATGTGCTCAGAACACCACATCAGCCATACTAAAATATTTCCTTCAGTTTCTTCCAGCCAACTTTATAATCCTGATTTGCTACAAATATTGTGCTTCCAAGTCTTTCTGTCTGTAATACATGGATAATTTCATTTGGGATGTTAGGATTATTTAAGATACTAGGTGGGATAGTAATCATTTCTGGGCCACTTGGTCTCATACCTGTTCCACCAGTGGTAGCTATCACGTTTTGCATTGCTTTCCTGGCATGTTCATCATCAGGATCTTTCACTTTCAGTGGTCTTCCACTCAGACTATGCTTGTCTAGGACCTGAATAGCTTTTTTTATGTTTTCTTCCATCTTGAATTCAATAGCAGCACATCCCCTGACTTTCCTTCAGTGCCTCTTGCCCAGGCTGTAGTGCAGTGGCATGATCTCGGCTCACTGCAACCTTTGGCTCCCTGCCTCCCGGGTTCAAGTGATTTTCGAGCCTCAGCCTCCCAGGTAGCTGGGATTGCAGGTGGGCACCACCACGCCTGGCTAATTTTTTTGTATTGTTAGTAGAGACGGGGTTTCACCATGTTGGCCAGGCTGGTCTCAAATTCCTGAGCTCAGGCAGTCCGCCCACCTCGGCTTCCCAAAGTGCTGTGATTAGAGGTGTGAGCCACCACGCCTGGCCTCAGTTCAGTATAAGAAAGTTTTTTGATTAGAACTCATTTAAGGCGAAACACCATTTCTACTAAAAGTACAAAAAGTAGCCAGGCGTGGTGGCACTAGCCTGTAATCCCAGCACTTTGGGAGGCTGAGAATGGTGAATCACTTTGAGGTCAGGAGTTCAAGACCAGCCTGGCCAACATGGCAAAACCTCGTCTCTACTAAAAATATGAAAATTTGCTGGGCATGGTGGTACATGCCTGTAATCCCAGCTACTTGGGAGGGTGAGGCAGGAGAATTGCTTGAACCCAGGAGGTGGAGGTTGCAGTGAGCTGAGATTACATTGCTGCACTCTTGCCTGGGTGACAGAGCGAGTCTGTCTCAAAAAAAAAAAAAAAAAAATTTAATTTTTTTTATGTTTGCATTATAAAATAATGACCCTTATATCTCCTTAAGCATTCCGTTAGAGTCTATGTTACTTTTCCTCAGGAATGCTACCTGAGGTGTTTTTGCTGTGGTTGGAGAGGTTGAATTAAGAGCATTTTTCAATTTTAGTGTTTTAGATTTTCGGAAAAAAGAGGGAATTGGAGGTAACCTATAAATATAATTTAAATTACTTAGTTTTACTGTTCTTTTAACTTAAAATTAGGAAACATTTAAATATTAAAAATAAATTCTAATTTGGAAGATTTAGTCATATAGACACTCCTTGTACATTGCTAGTTCAAACCACTTTTCCAGAAAGCAGTTTGTTAGTATTTCTAGAGATACTACCAAATGTTAACAATCTTTGAACTTGTAAGTTCACTTCTAAGAAACTGTCTTAAGGAAAGAATCAGAAATGTAGACTGAAATTTATGTGGTTATTTCATTTGAGGTGATGTTAGTAATTATGAAACAGTTTATTTTCCAACAAGTCAGTGATCAAATAATGAAACATTTATCTGTATATTGGAATATTACATGACCATTAAAAATTATATTCTTTTTTTTTTTTTTTTTTTTGAGACTGAGTCTCACTTTGTCACGCAGATTGGAGTATAGCGGTGCAACCTTGGCTCACTGCAACCTCCGCCTCTGGGGTTCAAGTGATTCTCCTGCCTCAGCCTCCAAGTAGCTGGGATTACAGGCACCCACTACCATGTCCGGCTAATTTTTGTATTTTTAGTAGAGACAGGGCGTTTCCCCATGTTGGCCAGGCTGGTCTCGAACTCCTGACCTGAGATGATCTGCCCGCCTTGGCCTCCCAAAGTGCTGGGATTACAGGCGTGAGCCACTGCATCTGGCCAATATTCTCAAATTCTTAAAACAACATTGGTAAAATATAGTATAAAAGGGGAAAAAAACAGGTAATACATGTAGTATAATTACAGATATTGATTAGAATACTTATACATGTTAAAACAAGCAGACTAATATACCCACATTATCAGTCATCTCTGGGTTAAGGAATTATGGGAGATTTTATTTCGTGTTTTACTGTCTTTCTGTTTCTTGTTTTTTTGTTTTGGAAACAGTGTCTCAGTCTGTTGCCCAGGCTGGAGTGCAGTGGTGTGCTATGGCTTACTGCAGCCTCAGCTTCTCAGGCTCAAGTGATCTTCTCTCTCTCAGCCTTCCAAGTAGCTAAGACTACAGGTGTGCACCACCATGCCCATGTAATTTTTTTGTTTTTATTTTTTGTAGAGACTGAGTCGTCTCCCTGTGTTGCCCAAGCTGGTCTAGAATTCCTGGGCTCAAGCAATCCTCCCACCTCAGCCTTCCAAAGCCCTGGGATTACAGGTGTGAGCCACCATGCTCAGCCTGAAGTTCTAAAATGTTGTATGTTTTATAATCAGAGAAAAGTGTCAATATGTCCACCAAAAATAAGAATTTTTCCAACTCTTAAGGGATCAAGGGTGAATTTTGTTTTATGTAAATAATTACATATATCTCTCACTAGATTGTTGTAAGCCTGGCACATGATTAATATGTTTTCACTGCAGTTTTCCCCCTGAGTTTGGGTCATACTTTACTGTTTCTATCATGTCTTACAATTTTTTGTTGAGAACTGGCCATTTTAGATAATATTGTAGCCACTCTGATTCATGATTTTTCTCCCATCAAAGGTTGTTGGTTGTTTAGCAGTAACTTCCATAGGCAGAAAAAAAATCTATGAAATTTATCTCCATGCAGTATGCAAACACTGATGTCTCTGCTTAATTATTATTTTTCGTTTTTAAATATTTTTGCTTTTATTTTTAAGCCTGGCTTACTAAAGCATACCTCCCTATATATTTGCATAGCCTAGTGGTCAACTAATGATCAGATCAATGGTGAGCCCAAACACCTTGAACACAGATCTCAGCTATAAAATTTTTAAACTAGTAAATTCACTTCTAAGAAACTGTCTTAAGGAAAGAATCAGAAATGTAGACTGAAATTTATATGGTTATTTCATTTGAGGTGATGTTAGTAATCATGAAACAGTTTATTTTCCAACAAGTCAGTGATAAAATAAATTATGAGACATTTATATTGAAATATTGAAACATTTATATTGAAATATTACATGAACATTAAAAATTATATTCTGTAAAATTTTGACAAAAAGATGCTCCTATAATATTAGAGGGCGTTTCCTTTCTCCAAGGCAAAATCTGTTTTGCTTTTTTTCCTCTATAGATTATTATTGTCCCCGATAAAAATTCTTTTTAATGATGTTATTAAATATGTATTATTTTGTGTCTGCCATTGTTTAGCATGTCTGTGAGATTATTTCATGTTTGTTTATGATAGAAGTACTTGTTCCTTTCTGATGCTGATTAGTATTCACTTACATGAATGAAAACACCACAGTATTCATCTTTCTGTTTTGGGGCATTTTTGTTGTTTCCAGTTTGGAACTAGAAACAGCCTTATTGTGAATAAGGCTGTCAGGAATATTTTTGTAAAAATATATTGTGAACGTGTTTACATTTCTCTTGTATAAAAATGTAGAAGTGAAATCACTGAGTCAAAGAGTTTGGTGTATATTTAGTAGAAATTGCCCAGTTTTATCAAAAAACATACATCCTTAACAGCAGCATATGAGACTTCTCTTTATTCTCCATCATTGTTAACTATTTAAATTTGTTATTCTTTTTAATTTTTGCCATTTTAGGAGGTGTGAATTGGCATACCTTTGGGGTTTTAACTTAAAATTCTTATGAATAATATTATCATTTTTTATGCTATCACCAGTTATCTAATTTTTATGAAATATTTTCTCATATTTTTGCCCGTTTTTTCTATTGGCTTGTTTTCTTATTGTGTTGTAGGACTTTATATATTCTACATACAAGGTCTTTGTGATATGTGCGTTTTGTGAATATTCTACCAGTTTGCTCCTTGCCTTCTTATTTTCCTAATGATGTCTTTTGGTAGACGGCAAGTTTTAAATTTTTATGAAGTCCAGTTTATCCAGTTTTTTCTTTATGATTATTCTTTAAACAAGACCATGTCATTTGCAAAGAGATAAGTTTCACCTTTTTTTCTTTTTAATATGGATTTCTTTTATTTTTCTAGTCTAATTGCCTGCTTAGAACTTCCAGTAAAATGTTGAATAGAAGTGGTGAGAGGGGCCATCCTTGTCTTGTTCCTGATATTAGAGGGACAGCATTCAGCCTTTTATCATGTATGATAGGTCCTGTGGGTTTTTAATAAATACCTTTTTATTATGTTGAGGAAGTTCCTGTTTGTTCTTCATTTGTTGATTATTTTTAATATGAAAGGGTGTTGGATTTGATCAAAGGCTTTTTCTGCATTAATTGAGATGATCATGTGGATTTTTTTTTTGGTTTTTTGCTTAAATTCTTTTTATTATACTTTAAGTTCTAGGGTACATGTGCACATCGTGCAGGTTTGCTACATATGTATACATGTGCCATGTTGATGTGCTGTACCCATTAACTCGTCATTTACACTAGGTATATCTCCCAGTGCTATCCCTCCCCCATCCTCCCCACCCCACGACAGGCCCCAATGTGTGATGTTCCCCTTCCTGTGTCCAGGTGTTCTCATTGTTCAGTTCCCACCTGTGAGTGAGAACATGCGGTATTTGGTTTTTTGTCCTTTGCTGAGAATGATGGTTTCCAGTTTCATCCATGTCCCTACAAAGGACATGAACTCATCCTTTTTTATGGCTGCAGTAGTATTCCATAGTGTATATATGCCACATTTTCTTAATCCAGTCTATCATTGTTGGACATTTGGGTTGGTTCCAAGTCTTTGCTATTGTGAATAGTGCCACAATAAACATACGTGTGCATGTGTCTTTATAGCAGCATGATTTATAATCCTTTGGGTATATACCCAGTAATGGGATGGCTGGGTCAAATGGTATTTCTAGTTCTAGATCCCTGAGGAATCGCCACACTGTCTTCCACAATGGTTGAACTAGTTTACAGTCCCACCAACAGTGTAAAAGTGTTCCTATTTCTCCACATCCTCTCCAGCACCTGTTGTTTCCTGACTTTTTAATGATTGCCATTCTAACTGGTGTTGAGATGGTATCTCATTGTGGATTTTATTTGCGTTTCTCTCATGACCAGTGATGATGAGCATTTTTTCATGTGTCTGTTGGCTTCATAAATGTCTTCTTTTGAGAAATGTCTGTTAATATCCTTCACCCACTTTTTGATGGAGTTGTTTTTTTCTTGTAAGTTTGTTTGAGTTCTTTGTAGATTCCGGATATTAGCCCTTTGTCAGATGAGTAGATTGCAAAATTTTTCTCCCATTCTGTAGGTTGCCTGTTCACTCTGATGGTAGTTTCTTTTGCTGTGCAGAAACTCTTTAGTTTAACTAGATCCCATTTGTCAATTTTGGCTTTTGTTGCCATTGCTTTTGGTGCTTTAGACATGAAGTCCTTGCCCATGCCTATGTCCTGAATGGTATTGCCTAGGTTTTCTTCTAGGGTTTTTATGGTTTTAGGTTTAACATTTAAGTCTTTAATCTATTTTGAATTAATTTTAGTATAAGGTGTAAGGAAGGGATCCAATTTCAGCTTTCTACATATGGCTAGCCAGTTTTCCCAGGACCATTTATTACATAGGGAATCCTTTCCCCATTTCTTGTTTTTGTCAGGTTTCTCAAAGATCAGATGGTTGTAGATGTGTGGTATTATTTGTGAGGGCTCTGTTCTGTTCCATTGGTCTATATCTCTGTTTTGGTACCAGTACCATGCTGTTTTGGTTACTGTAGCCTTGTAGTATAGTTTGAAGTCAGGTAGTGTAATGCCTCCAGCTTTGTTCTTTTGGCTTAGGATTGTCTTGGCAATGTGGGCTCATTTTTGGTTCCATATGAACTTTAAAATAGTTTTTTCCAATTCTGTGAAGAAAGTCATTGGTAGCTTGATGGGGATGGCATTGAATCGATAAATTACCTTGGGCAGTGTGGCCATTTTCACGATATTGATTCTTCCTATCCATGAGCATGGAATGTTCTTCCATTTGTTTGTGTCTTTTATTTCATTGTAGTTCTCCTTGAAGAGGTCCTTCACATCCCTTGTAAGTTGGATTCCTAGGTATTTTATTCTCTTTGAAGCAATTGTGAATGGGAGTTCACTCATGATTTGGCTGTTTGTCTGTTATTAGTATATAAGAAAGCTTGTGATTTTTGCACATTGATTTTGTATCCTGAGACTTTGCTGAAGTTGCTTATCAGCTTAAGGAGATTTTGGGCTGAGATGATGGGGTTTTCTAAATATACAATCATGTCATCTGCAAACAGGGACAATTTGACTTCCTCTTTTCTTAATTGAATACCCTTTATTTCTTTCTCCTGCCTGATTGCCCTGTCCAGAACTTCCAACACTACGTTGAATAGGAGTGGTGAGAGAGGGCATCCCTGTCTTGTGCCAGTTTTCAAAGGGAATGCTTCCAGTTTTTGCCCATTCAGTATGATATTGGCTGTGGGTTTGTTGTAAATAGCTCTTATTATTTTGAGATACATCCCATCAATACCTAATTTATTGAGAGTTTTTGGCATGAAAGGTTGTTGAATTTTGTCAAAGGTCTTTTCTGCATCTATTGAGATAATCATGTGGTTTTTGTCTTTGGTTCTGTTTATATGCTGGATTACGTTTATTGATTTTCATATGTTGAACCAGCCTTGCATCCCAGGGATGAAGCCCACTTGATCATGGTGGATAAGCTTTTTGATGTGCTGCTGGATTCAGTTTGCCAGTATTTTACTGAGGATGTTTGTATTGATGTTCATCAGGGATATTGGTCTAAAATTCTCTTTTTTTGTTGTGTCTCTGCCAGGCTTTGTATCAAGTTGATGCTGGCCTCATAAAATGAGTTAGGGAGGATTCCCTCTTTTTCTATTGATTGTAATAGTTTCAGAAGGAATGGTACCAGCTCCTCCTTGTACCTCTGGTAGAATTCGGCTGTGAATCCATCTGGTCCTGGACTTGTTTTAGTTGGTAGGCTATTAATTATTGCCTCAATTTCAGAGCCTGTTATTGTTCTATTCAGGGATTCAACTTCTTCCTGGTTTAGTCTTGGGAGGGTGTATGTGTCCAGGAATTTATCCATTTCTTCTAGATTTTTTAGTTTATTTGCATAGAGGTGTTTATAGTATTCTCTGATGGTAGTTTGTATTTCTGTGGGATCGGTGGTGATATCCCCTTTAACATTTTTTACTGCGTCTATTTGATTCTTCTCTCTTTTCTTGTTAGTCTTTCTAGTGGCCTGTCAATTTTGTTAATCTTTTCAAAAAACCAGCTCCTGGATTCATTGATTTTTTTGAAGGGTTTTTTGTGTCTCTATCTCCCTTAGTTCTGCTCTGATCTTAGTTATTTCTTTTCTTCTGCTAGCTTTTGAATTTGCCCTTGCTTCTCTAATTATTTTAATTGTGATGTTAGGGTGTCAGTTTTAGATCTTTTTTTATTTTTATTTTTTGTTTTTTTTTTTGAGACAGGCTGTCACTGTCGCCCAGGCTGGAGTGCAGTGGTGCGGTATTGGCTTACTCTAGCCTCAACCTCCTGGGCTTCAGTGATCCTTCCACCTCAGCCTCCCAGGTAGCTGGGACTACAGACATGTGCCACCATGGCCAGCTAATTTTTGTATTTTTTGTAGAGATGGGGTTTCACCATGTTGCCCAGGCTGGTCTTGAACTCCTGGGCTCAAGCCATCTACCTGCCTTGGCCTCCCAAAATGCTGGGATTACAGGCGTGAGCCACTGTGCCCAGCCTGCTTTGAAGCCAGGCACTGACTTCTCATAGCTGTGAAAGTCCTAGATGGCATCTGTTTCCAACAGAAAGCTGTTTCGTCTACTTAGAAAATCTGTTGTTTTAGTATAGCCACCTTCATCGGTGGACATAGCGAGATCTTCTGGATAACTTGCCTCCACTTTTATATCAGCACCTGCTGCTTCACCTCACCTTGCACATCTATATTATGGAGACAGCTTCTTTCCTTAAACCTCATGAACCAAACAGTGCTAGCTTCAAACTTTTCTTATGCAGCTTCTTCACCTCTGGATTAGCTTTGGTTTAAGGGAATGCTGTGGCTGGTTTGATCTTATATCCAGACTACTAAAACTCTCCATGTCAGCAAGAAGGCTGCTTTGCTTTGTTACCCTTTGTGTGTTTATTGGTGTGGCCCTTTTTTTGACTGGGGGGATGGTGCGGGGGGGAAGGAGGGTAGTGATGGAATCTCTCTCTGTTGCCCAGGCTGGAGTGCTATAGCGTGATCTCTCCTCAATGCAACCTCCGCCTCCCGGGTTCAAGCAATTCTCCTGCCTCAGCCTTCAGAGTAGCTGGGATTACAGGCCCCTGCCACCATGCCCACCTAATTTTTGTATTTTTAGTAGAGACAGGGTTTCTCCATGTTGGCCAGGCTAGTCTGGAACTCCTGACTTCAGGTGAGCCACCTGCCTTGGCCTTCCAAAGTGCTGCGATTACAGGTGTGAGCCACCGTGCCCAGCCTGTAGTTTCTATTTTTTAAAAAGTTTCTTTTTTTTTCTATGATTGTTTTGTTGAGTTACTAAAAACAATTTCTGAGACTCTAATCTTTGCCAGGAATTTCTGTACGTTTAGAGTTTAGAGTGCTTAATTGGAGTTAATTTGTTCTGTGAGTATCCACTGTGGTGAATAGCTTTATTGTCCTTTGCACATTATAGCCTTTACTAATCCTTTTTTCATTTTGAGCCTCAGGATGGTAAGGTAAATTTTTTTTTATACATGTGATAAAACATAACTAAGTGACTACAGATGAGCCATGATTGGAGTAGGACTAAAATTCACATCTCTTAATTCTTCGTTTAGTATTCTTTGTATTCGGTTTCACAGATTCTAATTCAGTTATGTCTTTAATTCTAAGTGTTGGGACAATTTTGCCAGCAATTAATTGTCTTACCTATAAAACGAGAGAGCTCAAATAAATAGCCTCATATTTTCTTTCTGATGTGAATCGTTTTAAAAGTATCATTAAATGTGGTAAGATAGGACTCTCTCAAAATGATCCAAATTCTGTTGTTACACTTATATGGTTGTTGATTATTAGAATTGTGTTCATGGAATTCATTCATTCATTGGCTGACATTACTTTTCCACTACCTGATGAGTTACAGAAAAGCAAAACCTTTCCTTATCTTGTTTACTATTTACTCAATTCTTACTTGGCCCAGTGCCTTGAATGTGACTAAGTATGCAATAAATGTTTGCCGAACGAATGATTAAACGAATAGTAGTGTTGGCAGGCAGTATAGTATTATGTAAAGAGCATGCACACTCTTTGGTGTTATCCTTACTTTAGATCATAGGATATATTATAATATTTCAGAGGTTGTTGGGAAGGTTACTTGGGATAATATAAATAAAGTATAAAGCATAATGCCTTTTACTTAAAATGTTGGTTTCTTACTGCAGTCTCCTAGAATCTAGGTCTTTTGTTTTTTTAGCCAAGATATTTTTATTAAATAAGCTGGGCACATTTGGGTAGAGAAGGTTGAATTTAATAACTTTTAATTTTTTATTACATTTATTATTTTTCTCTTATAGTTTTACATGTGGCACCCATAAAAGATGAGGCTGAGAACACGGAAAGCTTCTCAGCAGTCAAACCAAATCCAAACACAACGCACTGCCAGAGCAAAGAGGAAATATTCAGAGGTTGATGATAGCCTGCCTTCAGGAGGAGAAAAACCATCGAAGAATGAAACCGGCTTGTTGTCTTCAATTAAAAAATTTATTAAAGGAAGCACACCTAAGGTAATGATTTTACCATATACTTTCATATCATTAAAAGTGAAAATTGGCCGGGCGCGATGGCTCACTCCTGTAATCCCAGCACTTTGGGAGGCTGAGGTGGGCGGATCACGAGGTCAGGAGATCGAGACCATCCTGGCTAACACGGTGAAACCCTGTCTCTACAAAAAATACAAAAAATTAGCCGGGCGAGGTGGCGGGCGCCTGTAGTCCCAGCTACTCGGGAGGCTGAGGCAGGAGAATGGCTTGAACCCTGGGGGGCGGAGCCTGTAGCGAGCTGAGATCGCACCACTGCACTCCAACCTGGGCGACAGCGAGACTCCGTCTCAAAAAAGAAAAAGTGAAAATTATGATATTTTCTCTAAGCATGTGTAGATGAGAAATCTGATAGTGCACCAAAATCTACGTTTTGGTGTTAATTTTACTTCTAAGAGTTTTACATGCAGAATATTTAATGGCAGTTTAAGAAGAACATTATTCCACTGAACTAATCCACGTAGCCTTCTGCTTTTTCAACATAGTATTATGGGAAGCAAAATACATTTTTACTTGTTCTTTTACTTGAGTTGTTTCTTTTACTTTGATTTTCTTTCAAAGAAAAAGTTTCTTGTTAATATTCACTGTCTAAGGAGTGATGTCTCTCATCTGTTCAAGTTCTAACATTTGTATGATGAAGATGTATTGCTTCATTAAAGAGAAAAGAACATTACTAAAAGAAAGAATGGACACTGACCAAGAGTCTTGTACTCCAGATTCATATTCTGGACCAACTTGAGTGACTTAAGGAGAGAGTCATTTACCCCCCGAACCTCAGGAAGATAGTAAAATGGCACTGATACCAACTGCTTTGTCTGTCTCAGAGTTGTTTTCAGATTAGATGGTACAACAGGTAGAAAAGCAGTTGGATGAATTTTATTTTATTTTATTTATTTATTTATTTATTTTTGAGACAGAGTCTCGCTCTGTCTCCAGGCTGGAGTGCAGTGGCGCAATCTCCGCTCACTGCAACCTCCGCTTCCCGAGTTCAAGTGATTCTCCTGCCTCAGCCTCCCAAGTAGCTGGGACTACAGGCGCCCGCCACCACACCAGCTAATTTTTGTATTTTTAGTAGAGACGGGGTTTCACTATGTTGGCCAGGATGGTCTCGATCTCCTGACCTTGTGATTCGTCCGCCTCGGCCTCTCAAAGTGCTGCGATTACAGGCATGAGCCACTGCGCCCGGCCTCAGTTTGATCAACTTTAATGCACTCTATCAATATATAGTGTTATTGATTGTGTGTAGATTTTTTTATGACTTTACTATTTTTGTGTTCTTAGAATAACTATTTATATGGTAAATTTTTCATTATAATGGAAGTTTATTACTTTCTTAAGCAGAAAAATAAATTACTGACTGACTTGTTCATAGGGATAGATTTTGTTGTAATAGAATTAACAAAGCCTAATTACTGTAAGTCACTGGGCAAGATATGGAAGTATTCTTGGTTTGCATAGGGTTTTAATTTTTGTTTTGGTGGTTTTATTTTTTGTTTTTGTTTGTTTCTAATACTATAATTTCTTTGTTAATTTTAAGTAATTAGAAATTTTAAAAAGTTTCTAAATTTATGTAAACTGAGAAAATATTCTAGTATTATCATATAGCAAAGATGAAATATCTTCCAGAAACCTGAATTTCCATCTCTATAAATTCCTAATGGGTTGTCATCAGCCTCTGTTGATGGGAACCTTGCTACATATTATTACTTCATTCTTCTGAGCAGCTCTAGTTGTCATAAAGTGCATCCTCATCTTTTTGCTTTCTCATGTTACTTTTTTGTAGTTTTTTCCACTTGAAAACAGATACTGTGTTTCCTTACATGTGCAAGTACAAACCTTCCGTCATTATACAGGGCAGCTATTTCTAGTTTTCCTTATATGACATATGATATTTATCATCATCTTGGTCACCTTTATCTGTTATTCATGAAAGATAAAAATGAGAAGTGAAGATAGGTTTTTGTTATGTCTTCAGAATTCTATTCATATTTATAGTTGACCCTTGAACAATGTGGAGTTTAGGGATGCTGACCCTCCCATGTGGTTGAAAATCCACATAAAACTTTTGACTCTCCAAAAACTTAACACTAATAACCTCCTGTTGACCAGAGCTTTACCAATAACATAAACAATCATTCAACACATATTTTGTATGTTATGTGTATTCTATACTGTATTCTGTTTTTTTTAGACAGGATGTCTCTATTTTAGACAGGATGTCACAGGCAATACTCTATTGCCCAGGTTGGAGGTCAATGATACTATCATAGCTCACTGCAGCCTTGAACTCCTGAGCTCAGTTGATCCTCCCATCTCAGCTTCCTGAGTAGCTAGGACTACAGGCATGTACCACCATGCCCAGCTATTTTTAAAATTTCTCTCCCTTTTTTTTTTTTTTTAAGAGATGAGGTCTCATTTATATTGCCCAGGCTGGTCTTGAACTCCTGACCTCAAGCAGTCATCCCACCTTGGCCTGTCAAAGTGTTGGTATTACACACCTGGCTTTGTACTGTATTCTTACAATAAAGTAAGCTAGAAAAAAAGAAAATGTTATTAAGAAAATCATAAGGAAGAGAAAATATGTTTATTATTTAAGTGGAAGTAGAGCATCATAAAGGTCTTATCCTCATTATCTTCTAGGCTGAGGAAGAGGAGGGGTTGGTCTTTCTGTCACAGAGGTGGCAGAAAATTTGTGTATTAATGGACCAATACAGTTCAAACCCAGGTTGTTCAAGGATCAGCATACTTCTTTTGACAGTGAATTGTTTCTTTCATTCCCATTGCCCAGGCTAGAGTGCAGTTGTGCAGTCACAGCTCACTGCAGCCTCGACTTCCCGGCTCAGGTGATGCTCCCACTTCAGCATCCCAAGTAGCTGGGACTACAGGCTTTTGCCACTATGTCTGGCTAATTACTTGTAGTTTTTAATAGAGGCAAGGCTTCACCATGTTGCTCAGGCTGGTCACAAACTCCTGGTCTCAAGCTGTTTGCCTGCCTGGACCTCTCAAAGTGTGAGCCACTGCGCCTGGCTGAATTGTTGCTGTTACTGTGGTTTTATGTTAAATTATACTTTTGTCCTTCTTTAGTAGCTTAATCTCTGTTGGTCAGCAAATTTTGGCTCATGTCAACTAGAACAGCAGTCCTCAACCGTTTTGGCACCAGCAGCTGGTTTCAGGGAAGACTTTTTCCAGGGACCAGGTCAGCCAGGGTGGGGTTTAGTTAATGGTTTGGGGATGAAATTGATCCACCTCAGATCATCAGGCATTAGATTCTCATAAGGAGCATACAGTGTAGATCCCTCTATATGCACAATTCACACTAGAGTTCGTGCTCCTATGAGAATTGGCTACTATTGATCTGACAGGAGATACGGCTTAGGCAGTAATGCTTGCTGGCTCACCGCTCACCTCCTTCTCTGTGGCCTCGTTCCTAACAGGCCATGGACTGGTATCGTTCCATGGCCCAGAGGCTGGGGACCCTTGAACTAGAACACTCAGGACTTTTTTTTTTTTTTTTTGAGACGGAGGCTCGGTCTGTTGCCCAGGCTGGAGTGCAGTGGCACGATCTCAGCTTACTGCAACCTCTGCCGCTTGGTCTCAAGCGATCCTTTTCCTCAGCATCCAAAGTAGCTGGAACTATAGGTGTGTGCCACCATGCCCAGCTAATTTTTGTATTTTTGTAGAGACGGGGTTTCACCATGTTGCCCAGGCTGGTCTTGAACTCCTGGCCTCAAGTAATCTGCCCGCCTCAGCCTCCCAAAGTGTTGGGATTACAGGCGTGAGCCATCGTGCCCAGCCACTCAGGAGGATTTTTCTATAGAAATTTTTGTCCAAGTTTCTTTTTTTGTTTTAACTAAATCTAAGATCTTTCATTAATGCCTCATTACTCAAAGATATTACATAAGATCGGGCAAAAATCTGTTTGTAAGCTAATGTTGATTGATTGATTGAGACGAAATCTTGCTCTGTTGCCCAGGTTGGAATGCAGTGGCACGATGTCAGCCCACTGCAACCTCCCCCTTTCGGGTTCAAGTGATTCTCCTGCCTCAGCCTCCCGGGTAGCTGGGACTGTAGGCGCCTGCCACCATACCTGGCTGATTTTTGTATTTTTAGTAGAGACGGGGTTTTGCCATGTTGGCCAGGCAGGTCTTGAACTCCTGACCTCAAGTGATCTGCCCACCTCGGCCTCCCAAGTGCTGGGATTACAGACATGAGCCACTGTGCTGGGCTGTCTTATTTATTAATTAACATTTTTGGGTAAGGTTTTTCATACAGCTACAAATGCACTTTATAGTGTATTACTTTATAATGTAACTGAACTCAGATTTTAAAAATCATATTCTATAAGATTATTATTGAAATTAATATTTGAATGCTTTACTAAAATCGGAGCGAAATCACAGTTGTCTTTTCCCAGACAACTAATCCTGTGTTAGGAGTAAATAATGTGGTTAATTTGTCACATATTAGTCTTAATGAGCTTATATGGCTTTTAATTATTGTTGCTTTCTTATCTACAATGTCATGAACCATATTCTTAATCACATATTCTAAAATTGCTTTGAGTATCTAGACAATGCTTGCTTATGTATGTATCTTAAATACAGTGTCATTGTCTTTTTCAAAATTTGGGTAGGAGTTCACAGCTAAAACCTATTGAATATTAACCATCTTTTGATGTTTTATAGATGAGAACAACAGACTTAGTGAATTTAGGTAATTTGCAGTGTCAATAGTAACAATAACAACAATAATTATAATAATAACCTACCCAGGTTAAAAAATAACAATGAAGACCAATACGACAGCTTTTACTTTTTTTCTTTTGAGATGCAGTTTCACTCTTGTTGCCCAGGCTGGAGTGCAATGGCGTGATCTCTGCTCACTGCAACCTCCACCTCCTGGGTTCAAGTGATTCTCCTGTCTCAGCTTCCCGAGTAGCTGGTACTACAGGCATGTGCCACTACGCCCGCGACAGCTCCTACTTATAGTTATTGAGCAGTTACTATTTGCCAAGCACTGTCCTCAGTGTTTAAAGTGTAATAATTTAAGCCTTACAAACCATATGAGATAGGTGTTACTTTTCTATTACAAATGAGGAAGCTGAGGCACAGGGAGGTTAAATAATAACTTGTGCAAAGTTGCTTAGTTTTAAGTGGCAAAGCTGGAGCCTAGTTTACCTGGCTCCGGAGCCTACACTCCTAACCACTGTATACTACTGCATCTCCAATAAGTGACGCTGCTAGGATTTAAACCCAGATGTATTTAACTGATACCTGTATTTTTCCTCCTTTATTATTCTCTGTCAAAGGGCTGGACACTGTCTAGAAGTCCAAGAACAAGATGTTGGCCAACATGCTTCCTTCTTAGATCTCTGTTCTTGACTTATAGATGGCTGCCCCTCACACCCCTCACATGGTCAGTCTTCGGCCTGTGTATGGTCTGTGTCTGCATTTTTACAGACACTGGTCATACTTCTTTAGGGGCCACCTGAAGAAATCCTCCTTTTTTTGTGTGTGTATGTGAGACAGAGTCTCGCTCTGTCGCCCAGGCTGGAATGCAGTGGCGCTATCTCAGCTCATTGCAACCTCTGTCTCCTGGATTCAAGCGGTTTCTCGTGCCTCAGCCTCCTGGATAGCTGGAATTACAGGCGTGTGCCACCACACCCAGCCACTTTTTGTATTTTTAATAGAGACGGGGTTTTGCCATGTTGCCCAGGCTGGTCTTGAACTCCTGACATTAAGTGATCTGCCTGCCTCAGCCTCCCAAAGTGCTGGGATTACAGGCGTGAGCCACCACACCTGGCAAGAAAACCCTTTTAATTACTTTTTTAAAGGCCCTATCTTCAAATATGGTCACATTCTGAAGTATTCAGGTTAGGGCTTCAACATAAAACTTTGGGGTGACACTATTCAGTGTGAATGAAATCTTTGGTCTCTCAAATACAGATTTTGTGATTCAAAGACTTCAGATTTATGAAATTATCAGCAGGATTATTCAGGAATTGTTCATGTGCAGCCTTTCTGCTTTTTAGCGCAATGAGATTTCTAATATGTAATTGAAGGCCTCACAACTAAAATATATTTGTTTTCTACCATGAATCTCTATATTTTTCCAAATACGGTATTTCCAGAGTTTTCCTCATAACAAAATGACCTTTTCCTCTATTCTTAACTAAATGATGTTACAGTTAAGGATCATAAATTTCCATATGAATGCAGTTTTAATGAAATACCTGTTTTTAGACCTTTTAACTGTGGTCTACAAAAAGAAACACATGGCTAATACTTACATGTAAAACAAAAATCACCCTTGATTTATGTGATGTGCTCTGATTTTTCTTTTCTGTTTTGTTTCTTCTAAAGGTGATTGTATTAATTTAAATTGATTTGATAATACATTGATGGGTTGCATTTCTTAGTTTGAAAAACATGATTAGATGAAGACTTTGTTCAAACTCTTTAGCTCTGATTTGCCAAACTTTGTAGTTTTATTTGGGAATTTTCCTCCTCCTCTTTTTTTTTTTTTGGACGGAGTCTTGCTCTGTCGCCCAGGCTGGAGTGCAGTGGCACAATCTTGGCTCACTGCAACCTCCATCTGCTGGTTTTAAGCGATTCTCCTGCCTCAGCTTCCCGAGTAACTGGGATTACAGGCATGTGCCACCGTGCCTGGCTAATTTTTTGTATTTTTAGTAGAGACAGGGTTTCACCATGTTGGCCAGGCTGGTCTTGAACTCTTTTTTAAGACAGAGTCTCACTCTGTCACCCAGGCTGGAGTGCAGTGGGACCATGTTGGCTCACTGCAACCTCCATCTCCTGGGTTCAAGCAATTCTCCTGCCTCAACTTCCTGAGTAGCTTGGATTACAGGCACCCACTACCATGCCTGGCTAATTTTTTTGTATTTTTAGTAGAGACGGGATTTCACCATGTTGGCCATGCCGGTCTCGAACTCCTGACCTCAGGTGATCCAGCCGCCTCAGCCTCCCAAAGTGCTGGGATTACAGGCATGAGCCACCACGCCTGGCCAGAACTCTTGACCTCAAGTGATTCACCCGCCTTGGCCTCCCGTAATGGGATTACAGGCATGAGCCACCACACCCGGCCTTATTAAGTTTCTTTAGTTGTGTTCTTTAACTACTTGATTAATTGAGGTAATTTGCCACTTACTATGGAATGAAAAAAAAATCAGCTCACACTAACTGGTTGAATTTATGGAGGAAATGACAGTAAGATTCATTCATATTCATTCATTCTCTTCCCACCACCACACACACAAGCATGTATTTATATTTAGTCATGTGTCACTTGACAATCTGAAATACATTAATTGGCAATTTTGTCATCATGTGAACATCATAGTACTTATGTGAATCTGGATGGTGTATTCTACTACTTATCTAGGCTGTGTGGTATAGCTTTTTGCTCCTAGGCTACAAACCTGTACAGAATGTTACTGTACTGATTGGCCAGGTGTGGCTCACGCCTGTAATCCCAGCACTTTGGGAGGCCGAGGTGGGCGGATCATGAGGTCAGGAGATCGAGACCACAGTGAAACCCCGTCTCTACTAAAAATAAAAAAAAAAAAATTAGCTGGGCGCGGTGGCGGGCGCCTGTAGTCCCAGCTACTTGGGAGGCTGAGGCAGGAGAATGGCGTGAACCCAGGAGGCGGAGCTTGCAGTGAGCCGAGATTGCACCACTGCACTGCAGCCTGGGTGACAGAGTGAGACTCTGTCTCCAAAAAAAAAAAACAAAACATAATGTTACTGTACTGATTATCATGGGCAGTTGTAACACAGTGTTAAGTATTTAGGTTTCTCAGCATAGCTAAACATAGAAAAGGTACAGTAAAAATAGAGTATTATAATCTTATGAGACCACTGTTCTATATGTGGTCTGCTGTTGACCGAAACATTGTGTGGCACATGATTCTATTTCCTTGCTCTGTCTGCTGAACTGTGTGCACGTAGCACCCAGATCTTGGTTTCTAAATACTGTTCTCCACTAAAGGAACTAGGGTTCTGTCTTGTTTTATGCATATATAATTATGTTATATGCCAAATAATGAGTTTTGCTTACCCTTTGTCATCACTGGGACTTATTTTTTTCTTCACTTATTACATTGGTTAGGATCTGTAGTACCATGTTCAGTAGAAGTGGTGAGAGCCAACACCCTTGCCTTGTCCTTAGGGGAAGAGAATTTGTTTTACCATTAGATATGATGTTGGCTGGATGTTTTTCTTAGTTATCTTTTATTAGTTTGTGGAAGTTCTCTTCTATTCCTATTTGTAAAATGTTTTTATTTTGTTGTTGAGTTTTCTCAAAGGCTTTTCGGCTTCAGATTTCTCTTATTCTTTTCTTATTTATTTATTCATTTTATTTTTTTTTGAGACGGAGTCTCACTCTCTCGCCCAGGCTGGAGTACAGTGGTGCGATCTCAGCTCACCACAACCTCTGCCTCCTAGGTTCAAGCAGTTCTCCTGCCTTAGTCTCCCAAGTAACTGGGATTACAGGCACGTGACACCATGCCTGGCTAATTTTTTGTATTTTTAGTAGAGATGGGTTTTCACCATGTTGGCCAGGCTGGTCTTGAACTCCTGACCTCAAGTAATCTACTCTCCTCGGCCTCCCGAAGTGCTGGGATTACAGGCATGAGTCATTGTGGCAGGCCCCTCTTATTCTTTTAATGTAGAGTAGTACATAAATTTTTTTTGAATGGAAAATCATAACTTGGAGTTGATTTGCTGGGGATTTTTTTTGAAAGAATTTTTATATCTGTATTCATGGAGGATTTATTCTGTAGTTTTGTCTTGATTTGTAATGTTTTTAAATTTTGGGATTAAGATTAAGCTAGTGCCATAAAACAAGTTGAGGACTGTTCCTCCTCTTCTGAAAGAGCTTGTGTTTGATTGATATTATTTCATTCTTAAATATTTGGCAGAATTCACTGTTGAATTCTGGAGTGGGATTTCTAAAATGTAACTGGAATTTTCTTTGTGGGATATCTTTTACTGTAATTTAGTTTCTCTAATATAGATGAGATTATTTAGCTTTTCTCTTTGTTGTTTGTTTTAGTCATACATGTTTTTAAGGAATTTAAGTTGATTTATTTGACATCATATTTTGTCGGTATTTATTAATTTAATACTGTCTATAGAATTTGTAATGGTGCTCCTGTTTTCATTCCTAATCTAGATAATTTATCGATCTTTATTTTGATGAGTCTTGCTTGGGTTTATCAATTTCATTATTCGTTCAAAGGGATTTTTAATATTAACTGTTCATTCTGTTTAATTGATTTCCACTATTTTCAGTATTTTCTGTTTTCAATTTGATTTACTTTTGTAGCTTCTCGAAGTGAGAGCTTAAATCAGATATCAGTAAACTTTTTCTGTAAATATTTCAGGTAAGAAATATTTTAGGCTTTGTGGACAATATTGTCTCTGTTGCAGCTACTATTCAACTGCCACTGTAGACGGCTACATAAATGAATGAACATGGCTTTGGGCACTGGTACAGTAGTTCCCCCCATCTTTGGTTTTGTGTTCCATAGTTTTAGTTACCTGTGGTTGCCAGGGTCTGAAAATATTAAATGGGAAATTTCAGAAATAATTGGTAAGTTTTAAATTAGACACCTTTCTGAGTAGCATGATAAAATCTTACATCATCCTGCTCCATCCCAACTGGGACATTAATCATCCCTTTGCCCAAGTATCCATATGTATATGCTGTAATCCTGTTAGTCACTTAGTAGCTTTCTTGTTTATCAGATCAGCTGTGTAGATACCACTCTGTTTGTATTCAATTAATCCATATTTTACTTAATAATGGCCCCAGAGTACAAGACTAGTGATGCTGATAATTGTTCTATTTTATTGGTAATCTCTTACTGTGTCTAATTTATAACTCAAGGTTTATCATAGGTGTATATATATGGAGGAAAAAACAGTATATGTAGTGTTTGGCACTATCTGTGGTTTCAGGCAGCCACTGGAGGGTTTTGAAAGGTATCAAGTGAGCATAAGGGGGAACTACTGTATTTGAATTTCATATAGTTTTCATGTGCCATGAAATATTCTTGTTCTTTTAATGTATTTTCCTCCAACTATTTATAATTACAAAAAATATGTTTACTTTCTTGCCCATATGAAACAATTAGTGTGCTGAATTTTGCCTATGGCTGTAGCTTGCTACTTCCTCGATTAGAACATTAATTTTACACTTTTCTTTTTTTCTAATGTAGGTATTTAAAGGTATGAATTTTAAAGTACTTCTTTCTCTATATGCCATATATTTTGATACACTATTTTTTATTACTTCATTTTTCTTGTGATTTATTTTGACCCATGGATTATTCATTTTGATTCAAGAATATTAATATACTCTGTATAATTTGATTTCTTTGATATTTTTTGGTACTTACTAGCATGTATTCTATCTTGTTGAATGTTCTATATGTATTTGGGAATATATGGTGATATTTTGGAGTTTTTCAGTGCAGTATTCTATAAATATCAATTAGATCCAATTGGTTGATAATATTCTAATTTTCTATATCTTCTTTTAAAGTGAAAGCAAGTTTATTAAAGAAGTAAAGAAACAAAAGAATGGCGGCCGGGCGTGGTGACTCACGCCTATAATCTCAGCACTTTGGGAGGCCGAGGTGGGTGGATCACAGGGTCAGGAGATTAAGACCTTCCTGGCTAACACAGTGAAACCCCGTCTCTACTGAAAATACAAAAAAATTAGCCGGGTGTGGTGGCGGGCGCCTGTGGTCCCAGCTACTTGGGAGGCTGAGGCAGGAGAATGGCGTGAACCCGGGAGGCGGAGCTTGCAGTGAGTCAAGATCACGCCACTGCACTCCAGCCTGGGCGACAGAGCGAGACTCCGTCTCAAAAAAAAAAAAGAATGGCGACTGCATAGTCAGCTATCTTATTTTTTAATGTACTTGTTTTATTGGTTATTAAGAGAGGGATGTTAAAATCACTTATTTTTGTGCATTTGTCTACTTCACTTATCTGTCAATATTTGCTTCATGTATGTTATGTTGAAGCTTCATGTATTTATAAGCGTATGACTTGTTCTTGTCAATATTATGATATCTCATTATCTCAAGTAATATTTGTCTTGAAGTTTATTTTAATATTGATATAGCCATACAGTTTTCTTTCTTACTATTTGCACGATATATCTTTTTCCAGCCTTTATAAAACCTGTGTATATATACTTACATTGGCTTTTTTTTTTTTTTTTTTTAAAGGCAGAGTCTTGCTCTGTCATCCTGGCTGGAGTGCAGCTGCGCAATCTTGGCTCACTGCAACCTCCACCTCCTGGATTCGAGCAATTCTCCTACCTCAGCCTCCCGAGTAGCTGGGATTACAGGCACCTGCCACCACTCCCAGCTAATTTTTATATTTTTAGTAGAGACAGTATTTTACCATGTTGGCCAGACTGGTCTTGAACTCCTGACCACAGATCATCCACCCACCTTGGCCTCCTAAAGTGCTGGGATTACAGGTGTGCGCCACCACGCCCAGCCTACATTGGCATATTTTGTCTATTTATATTTAATGTAATTATTAATACGTTTGAGTTTAATGTCTTCTGTCTTACTGTGTATTCTGGATTTGTCCCATCTTTTGTTTCTCTTTTCCTGTCATTTGAGTGAACTAGCTATTTTTTAGAATTTTATTTATCCTCCTATATTGACTTCTCAAAAAAAAACCTTAAACACAGTAAAATACACCTGTTCAAAGTGTATGTTTTCTTGAATTCTGACAGATTTATGCACATGACCAAAAAGTATACTTATTTTATACCCAACATCACCTGAGACAACCACTCAGGTCATTATAGAGTTTCATAGGATTATAATCAGTGTATCTTGCTTCCTTCACACACACAACATACATTTTTTGGTTTCTTCCGCGTTACCACATGTATCTGTAGTTTATTCCTTCCCCTCCCCTCCCCGAGTAGTATTCCTGTGTGTGAGTCTACCACAGTTTGTCTATTTAAGTTGTTTCTGTTTTTTGGCTATTATAAATAAAGTTGTTATGAATATTTGGATAAATAAGATTGATGTTGCTGGATCATAAGATGTATGCTTAACTTCTTAGTAGCAGCTTTATTGTGATATAATTTATATACCAGAAAATTCACTCATTTTCTTGGAGTGTAGAAGCTTTTATTTACTTATTTTTTTTATGTAAAAAGCTGTACTTAATGTATACAGCTGTATGAGTTTGGGGATAAGTATATTCCTGTGAAACCATCACCATCATCAAGGCCATCAACGTATCTGTCACCTCCCAGAGTTTACCCTGCCCCTTTATTATGATCTACTGTCTTAGAAAACTTCAAATATGTAATATAGTAAAGTATAGGCACAGCACTATGTTGTATAGTAGTATCATTCATTCATTCATTTAAAGTATAAATTCAGTACTTTTAGTACATGCACAGAATTGTGCAACCATTGCCTCAACTTTAGAATATTTTTCATCACCCTCAAAAGAGACCTCTAGCTCCTAAATTTCCCCTTCCTCTCTAGCCCTAAGCAGTCACTAATCTGCTTCCTGTCTTTATGGATTTTGCTGTGTTTTGGACATTTCATGTAAATGAAACCATAGTCTATTATGTCTGACTTCTTTCACTTAGCATGTTTTCAAAGTGCATCCATGGTGTATTTGTTCTCAGGATCTCCTGGGGCTGTGTCCTGGGAATTGAATAAAAATTAAAAAGAAAAAAAAAGAGAGAGAGAAAAAACAAAGTACATCCGTGTTGTGGCATGTATTATATCAGTATTTCCTTTTTATTGCCAAGTAATATTCTGTTGTATGAATATACCACATTTTGATTATCCATTTATCAATTAATGAACATTTGGGTTTTTTTCATATTTTGACCATATGAAGAATGCTGTGAACATTCATGTATACATTTTTGTGTGGACATCTATTTTCCATTGTCTTGGGTAGGAGCTTGAATTGCTGGGTTATATGATAACTTTGTGTTTAGCTTTTTAAGGAACTGCCAGACTGTTTTCCAAAGTGGTTGCACCATTTTACAGTCCCACTAGCAAAATATGAGGATTCCAGTTGTCTTGAGGACAATCAACACTTGTAATTGTCTGTCTTTTTTATTATAGCCATCCTGGTGAGTGTGAAGCAGTATGTCGTAGTTTTGATTTGCATTTCCCTAATGACTGATGGTATGGAGTACCTTTTTTATGTACTTCTTGGCCATTTACATTCTTTAGAGAAATGTCTATATTTTAATTGTATTATTTTTATTATTGAGTTGTAAGAGATGTGTTTTTTTGTGTTTTTTGTTTGTTTGTTTGTTTTTTGGCATGATCTCGGTTCATTGCAATCTCTGCTTCCTGGGCTCAAGTGATCCTTCACCTCAGCCTCCTGAGGAGCTGAGACTACAGGCATGTGCCACTATGCCCAGCTAGTTTCTTCCCCCACTTTTTAGAGACAGAGTCTCACTTTGTCACCCAGGCTGGAGTGCAGTGGCGCAGTCTCTATTCACTGCAACTTCTACCTCCTGCGTTCAAGCGATTCCCCTGCCTCAGCCCCCTGAGTACCTGGGATTACAGGCACGTGCCACCACGTCCGACAAATTTTTTTTATTTTTAATGAAGACAGGGTTTCACCGTGTTGCCCGGGCCAGTCTTGAATTCCTGACCTCAGGTGATCCGCCTGCCTCGGCCTTCCAAAGTGCTGGGATTACAGGCTTGAGTCACCGAGCCAGGCCTAATTTTTGTATTTTTTGTAGCGACAGGGTTTCACTATGTTGCCCAGGCTGGTATCAAACTCCTGGGCTTAAGAGATCGGCCTACCTTGGCCTCCCAAAGTGCTGGGATTACAGGTGTGAGCCACCACACCCAGCCATGAGTTCTTGATATAATCTAGATACAAATCCCTTTTCAGAGATATGCAAATATTTTCTTCTATTCTGTGGACCCCTTCTGAAACACAGAACTTTTACATTTTGATGAAGTCCACTTTGTTTATTTTTTATTTTGTTGCTTGTGCTTTTGGTGTTATATCCAAGAAACTGTTGGCAAAATCAGGGTGACAAAGATTTATCCCTAGATTTTCTTTTTTTTTTTGAGATGGAATCTCGCTCTATCGCCCAGGCTGGAGTGCAGTGGCAGAATCTCAGCTCACTGCAAGCTCCGCCTCCCGGGTTCACGCCATTCTCCTGCCTCAGCCTCCCTAGTAGCTGGGACTACAGGCACCTGCCACCACGCCCAGCTAATTTTTTGTATTTTTAGTAGCGATGGGGTTTCACTGTGTTAGTCAGGATGGTCTCGTTCTCCTGACCTTGTGATCCACCCGTCCCAGCCTCCCAAAGTGCTGGGATTACAGGCGTGAGCCACTGCATCCAGCCGTATCCCTAGATTTTCTTACGTCAGTTTTACACTTTTAGCTCTTTGATACATTTGAGTTAATTTTTATAGATGGTGTGAGGTTAGAAGTCATCTTCATTATTTTGCATGTTCATTTTCATTAAGTCCCAACACCATTTGTTGAAGACACTTTTTAACTTTTGAGAAACTGCCCAGCCATTTCACCATCTAACATTCCATTTAACAATTTCAAGCAGTTTCCCTTGCTCACATTCTTACCAGTATTTGATATTGTCAATCTTTTTAACTTTAGTCTTTCTACAGGGGTAGAGTATCTTATTGTTTTTAACCCGCATTGTTTTAACTCCCATTTCCCAGGCTCAGGTGATCCTCACGCCTCAGCTAGCTGGGACTACAGGTTTGCATCACCACACCTGGCTAATTTTTATATTTTATAAGAGATGGGGTTTCGCCATGTTGCCCAGGCTGGTCTCCAGCTTCTGGGCTCAGGCAGTCTACCTGCCTCGCCTTCCCAAAGTGCAGGGATTACAGGAGTGAGCCACCACCCACAGAATGTTAAGACTCATATATAAAGGCCGAGATTTAACAGTTTTACAGCTTTACCAAGAACTTTCTTGGGGCCAGGTGCGGTAGCTCACGCCTGTAACTCTTGTAATCCTAGCATTTTAGGAGGCCGAGGAGGGCAGAGGGCGGATTGCCTGAGCTCAGGAGTCAAGACCAGCTTGGGCAACATGGTGAAACCCTATCTCTACTAAAATACAAAAAATTAGCTGGGCATGGTGGTACCCGCCTGTAGTCCCTGCTACTCAGGAGGTTGAGGCGGGAGATCGCTTGAACCCAGGAGGCAGAGGTTGCAGTGAGTCGAGATCACACCGCTGCACTCCAGCTTGGGTAACAAAGTGAGACTGTCGTCTTTGTTTTAAAAAAGAAGAAAGAACTTTCTTGAGAGGAACTGGCTCTCCCAACTTGCTAAACGTGGCAATAAAGAATGCAATGGGCCAGGCTTGGTGGCTCACGCCTGTAATTCCAGCACTTTGGGAGGCTGAGGCAGGTGGATCACCTGAGGTCAAGAGTTCGAGACCAGCCTGGCCAACATAGTGAAGCTCTATCTCCTAAAAATATAAAAATTAACTGGGCATGGTGGCACATGCCTGTCATCCCAGCTACTTGGGAGGCTGAGGCAGGAGAATTGCTTGAACCCGGGAGGCGGAGGTTGCAGTGAGCCAAAATCACGTCATTGCACTCCAGCCTGGGTGACTCCATCTCAAAAGAAAAGAATACAATGACTGTTGGGTTTCAGTGCCTTGATTTGTCTTAAGGTGCCAGTTACTATATACACCGTTGCTCTTGCATAACTAGCACAAATGTTAACACAAGTTGTTCTAGAATGGACTGAAAGACAATGAATAAATAATAAATAAATAAATAAATAAATAAATAAATAAATAAATGGATTCACCACTTGTGTTTGCTACCATGCATTCACAGTAACAAAACTCTGATAATTAGTTGGTGCTGGTATCAAATAAATACATGTAGGCAAAATACCAAGTCCGGCCACGTTAATAAAGCACAGAAGTACAATTCTCTACATACTAGATATTACTTCTTTTTTTATGTTTGAAGATAAATCTTTCATTCAGTGATTTAACTTAGCATTGGAAAATGGGAGGGCATGCTTCTTTTATTGACTTTTTATCTAGCAGACTTTCAGCACTATCTACTATGCAAAGATTTATCTCTCTGATATTGTTTACCCCTTTTCAACCAATGCAGTGTGATAACTTTAAGATTCTTCAGGCTGGGCGCGGTGGCTCACACCTATAATCCCAGCACTCTGGGAGGCCGAGGAGGGTGGATCACCTGAGGTCAGGAGTTCGAGACCAGTCTGGCCAATATGGTGAAACCCCATCTCTACTAAAAATACAAAAATTAGCTGGGTGTGGTGGTGGGCACCTGTAATCCCAGCTACTCGGGAGGCTGAGGTGGGAGAATCGCTTGAGCTTGGGAGGTGGAGTTTGCAGTGAGCCTAGATCATGCCACTGCCCTCCAGCATGGGCAACAGAGCAAGACTCTGTCTCAAAAAAAAAAAAAAAAAAAAAAAAAAAATTCTTCAGAGGCTTTTTCAATTTTAGTTTGAAAAACTGTAACCACTTTTTGCTTTTAAAGAACTCATTGTGTATATATTTAAAATATTAAATTCCTTTTTAAAAAACTGATTGTTCTCAAATGACAGTATACTAAATTGTCACCATTTAAATAAGTCTCATCTATTTACATATGTTCTATTACGTAAGATGTAGTAAGACAACCTTATGCAGCCAAAGGGAAGATACCTTTATCATGCTTTCATTTGTTATTTACAATTGCATCTAGAGTCTCTGGAATAGATTTACTGCTTTGTGAGTCAGAGAATCCTATATGTCAGTTTCTTATTTTTCAGCAGTGCAGCAATGGATTGAAATCACAGCTCTTCTTACCTCCCTGTTGTAACCTAATGATTCATTATTAAGTATTAAAAAGTTACATTTTTTTTTTTTTTTTTTTTTTTTTTTGAGACGGAGTCTTTGCTGTGTCGCCCAGGCTGGAGTGCAGTGGCACGATCTCGGCTCACTGCCAGCTCCACCTCCTGGGTTCATGCCATTCTCCTGCCTCAGCCTCCTGAGTAGCTGGGACTACAGGCACCCGCCACCATGCCCGGCTAATTTTTTGTATTTTTTAGTAGAGACGGGGTTTCACTGTGTTAGCCAGGATGGTCTCGATCTCCTGACCTCGTGATCTGCCTGCGTTGGCCTCCCAAAGTGCTGGGATTACAGTCATGAGCCACCGCACCCGGCCACAAATTTTATTTTAAAATATTACTAAATTCTGAAATAACTTTTATGTAAAACTTAAAATTTAGAAGTAAATGTATTTTAAATAAATATATTATTGCAAAGCAAAAGCAGGAGAGTACTCTTGCTGTGTTTTCACATATATATATATACACAGTCAGGTGCCACATAATGATGTTTAGGTCAGCATGGACCACCTTAGGGTCCAATAAGGTTATAATACCATATTTTTACTGTACTTTTTTCTGTGTTTAGGTACATGAGTACTTAACATTTTGTTATAATTGCCTACAGTATTCAGTATAGTAGTATGCTGAACAGGTGGGTTGCCTAGGAGCGATAGGTGTGTGGTAGACAATATCATCTTGGTTTGTGTGAATATGCTGTATGATTGTACAATGATGGAATTGCTAAAGATGCTCTTCTCAAAACATATCCCAGTTGTTATGTGATACATTACTTTATATCGAAACATTTTGAAATTGCAAGATAATAATTTACTAAATCATAATGAAGTTACAGAGATTATAGCAGGTATAACTAGATAATTAATAAGAGCACAGTAGAAGTGTGCAACACAAGGTTGGGCACCGTGGCTTATGCCTTTAATCCTAGGACTTTGGAAGGCTGTGGTGAAACGATCGCTTGAGCCCAGGATTTCGAGACCAACCTGTGCAACATAGTAAGACCTCGTCTTTTCAAAAACTTTTAAAAACAAATTAGTCGAGCGTGGTGCTGCACACCTGTAGTCCCAGCTACTTCAGAGGCTGAGGTGGGAGGATCACTCGATCCCAGGAGACAAAGGCTGCAGTGAGGTGAGATTGTACCACTGCACTCTAGCCTGAGTGACAGAGCAAGACCCTGTCTTTAATAAAAAGGGGGGAAAAGGGGGCCAGGGGCAGTGGCTCATACCTGTGACCCCAGCACTTTGGGAGGCCAAGGTGGGTGGATCCCTTGATCTCAGGAGTTCCAGACTAGCCTGGGCAACATAGCAAAACCCCGTCTCTACAAAAAAATTTTGTTTTCAATTTGCTGGACTTGGTGGTGTGTGCCTGTAGTCCCAGCTACTTGGGAGGCTGAGGTGGAAGGATGACTTGAGCCTGGGAGGTCGGGGCTGCAGTTAGCTAAGATCATGCCATTGCACTCCAGCCTTGGTGACAGGGCAAGACCCTGTCTTTAAAAAAAAAAAAAAAAGTACTTGCCAGGCGCGGTGGCTCATGCCTGTAATCCCACCACTTTGGGAGGCCAAGCTGGGCAGATCACCTGAGGTCAGGAGTTTGAGACCAGCCTGACCAACATGGAGAAACCCTGTCTCTACTAAAAATACAAAAAATTAGCTGGGCATGGTGGCGCATGCCTGTAATGCCAGCTACTTGGGAGGCTGAGGCAGGAGAATCACTTGAACCTGGGAGGCGGAGGTTGTGGTGAGCCGAGATCATGCCATTGTTCTCCAGCCTGGGCAGCAAGAGCGAAGCGTAGTCTCAAAAAAAAAAAAAAATACTTAACACAAAGATCTTTTATATGTGTTTACATATTTTCCATTATATTATTCGCCCAACGCATTTAGGATTTTATCTGGTACTATTTATCTGATGCCTGCAGAACTTCATTTATTATGTGTCTCTCACCAATTTTCTTAGTTTTATATCTACGTTTTTTGAGCACATACTCATTACATGCTATCCTTTATTCAAATTTGTCTTAGTTCTACAGGTTCTCCATCTGTTTGATGTGCTTGATGTTTATGCTTAGTCTTAGCATCATTGTCTGAAGCTCATTTTTGTAGTGAATTCCTTGGAAAAGATTGATGGGGCTGAGCATGGTGACTGACGCCTATTATCCCAGCACTTTTGGGAGGCTGAGGCAGGCAGATCACCTGAGGTCAGGAGTTTGAGACCAGCCTGGCCAATATGATGAAACCGTCTCTACTAAAAAAAAAAAATACAAAAATTTCCTCGGCATGGTGGCAGGCACCTGTAATCCCAGCTTCTTGGGAGGTTTTAAATTGCTAAATTAGAACATGTCTTGGATTGAGCCGGGGCGTGGTGGCGCAGGCCTGTAATCCCAGCACTTTGGGAGGCCAAGGCAGGCAGATCACTTCAGGTCAGGAGTTCAAGACCAGCCTGACCAACATGGCGAAACCCCATCTTTACTAATAATACAAAAATTAGCTGGGCGTGGTGGCCGGCGCCTGTAATCCCAGCTACTTGGGAGGCTGAGGCAGAAGAATTGCTTGAACCCAGGAGGCGGAGCCAACTGACTGCATTCTAGCCTGGGTGACGACTATCCAGCCTGTCTCAAAAACAAATAAAAAATAATAAAACGTGTCTTGAATTGACATGCCACTCCTGGCTTTTACATTTTCTTCATTTCTTTTTATGTCTGTCTTCATTTCTTTAAAAAAAAAAAACAAACAAAAAAAAAAACAAAAACAAGTTTTCTCCCTTGCCAGGTGTGGTGGCCAACAGCTATAGTCCTGACTACTCAGGAGGCTGAAGCAGGAGGATTGCTTGAACCTGGGAATTCGAGACCAGTTTGGGCAACTTAGTGAAACCCTGGCTCTCAAAATAACAAAGTTGTTCATTTTACCCTCTTTCTTATAAGGTATAATCTTTTGTTTACTCTCTCTTGGGCCCCTTGTAGTATAGTCTTTATTTCTGAAATGATTTGTAAAAGTTTTTGAATTTTTTTGTTCTGTCTTAGTTTCTGAGTTTTTCTTCCTCTGCTGTATGTCTCATCATATTTTCTTTCCTTTTTTTTTTTTGAGACAGGATCTTGCTCTGTTGCCCAGGTTGGAGTGCAGTGGCATGATCATGGCTCACTGCAGTCTCTAACTCCTGTGCTCAGGTGATCCTCTTGCCTCAGCCTCTTGAGTTGCTGGGACTATAGGCACGTGCCATCATGATTGGCTAATTTTTAAATTTTTGTGTAGAAATGGGATCTTGCTATGTTGCCCAAGCTGATCTCAAACTCCTGGCCTCAAGTGATACTCCTGCCTCGACCTCCCAAAGTGCTAGAATTACAGACTTGAGCCTCCACACCAGCCTCATATTTTCTCATTTTGTCTGATTTTGAAATAGAAGATTGTAATTTTTATCTTTTCCCTATGCATGTTTTTCTGACATGTGTTCTTTATCTATAGAGGTATTATTCTGCTCCATGTGTGTTTCATTATATTGTGTGGGATTTGATATCTATACTTTCTTGCTCATTTTTATGTTAAATTAGTTTTTCTGAATTTTCAGAAAGTTGTGTAGTTCAGGGTATCTCTTTGAACAAATTTTGTTTTTATGTCGTGTTTTTAAATATTAGTGATGCTTTTTGAGTTTTGTCTTTTATTTCTACCATGTGTTTATTTGGAATTTCTCTTTCTTTTCTCTCTGTGCCTGCCCTACTCACATTTGATTCCACTCCCAATACTTCCTCCTGAGTATGGAAACTTGTTCTAGAAGGGGGCCATAGTTGGTCAGTTTCAAGAGTTCATAGGAGCAGACTGTTCCTGTCATTTCAATTCTTGCCATAGACCCCCTATGCTATTGGATTGGACAGCAACTCCCCAACTCCCCTCCCCCTTATTTCATTTGCTATTCTCAAATTGGCCTGCTGTGGTTTCCAGTGACTACCTGCCTGTTAGGTATTTGGGGCTTCTGTTCTCAGGTGTGCCACCTCACTTGTTGCTTACTTCTGTTTTCCTTTGCAGTGGTATATATGGACATTTAGTTATTGTGCCTGTTGGTTTGCCCTCATCTGCTTGCATTTTTGAGTGTGGGGGATACCTTGTCTTCTGGTTTCGTTGTAAATGTTGCCCATGGGTTTTTCTTGCCTTTTCAGTTCTCTGTATTTACATGGGGGTTCATATATTTAAGAACACCTTCCCGTGATTTTCCCCTTAATTACCTATCTTAGAGACAACTTGGAAAAATACAAATTTTGCACTGAAGTGGAAGGATAGCTTTAGGCTGGGAGTTTGAGACCAGCCTGGGCAACATAGCGAGACCCTGTCTCTACAAAAAATAAAAACATTAACAGGGCATGATGTTATGTGTCTGTATTCCTAGCTGCTTGGGAGGCTGAGGCAGGAAGAATGCTTGAGCCGAGGAGTTTGAGGCTGTAGTGAGCCATGATTGTGCTACTACACTCCAGCATGGGCGACAGAGAGAGACCCTGCCTCCATGGAAAAAAAAAAAAAAAGAAAAATACAGATTTTAGAGAAGACATCGTAGGATTATTGTATTTAGTGAAACAGCTTATATAGTAATGTAGAAACTGTGTCTTTCCTAGTTCGTCTTCCTCTTCTAAAAAATCCTACCATGTTCAAAGTATACCCAAGTTTTACAGTTGAATGTTCACAGAAGACTAGGATTGGGTGACAAATTGTCTTTCAGAATTGGATCATCAGGCTGGGCACCATGGCTCATGCCTGTAA